>NC_056439.1:42400190-42712690 GCF_018296145.1 Oncorhynchus tshawytscha | reverse complement strand
TCACTTCCTCTCTCTCTCTTTTCCCTCCCTCCCTCCCTCCCTCTCTCCCTCTCTCCCTCCCTCTCTCCCTCCCTCTCTCTCTCCCTCCCTCCCTCCCTCCCTCTTTTTCTCTCTCTCGCTCCCTCTCTATTTCTCCCTCACTTCCTCTCTCTCTCTTTTCCCTCCCTCCCTCCCTCCCTCCCTCCCTCCCTCCCTCCCTCCCTCCCTCCCTCCCTCCCTCCCTCCCTCTCACTTTCTCTCTCTCTCCCTCACTTCCTCTCTCTCTCTTTTCCCTCCCTCCCTCCCTCCCTCTCTCCCTCTCTCCCTCCCTCTCTCCCTCCCTCTCTCTCTCCCTCTCTCTCTCCCTCCCTCCCTCCCTCCCTCTTTCTCTCTCTCCCTCCCTCTCCTCCCTCTTCCTTCTCTCTCTCCCTCCCTCTCCCTTCCCTCCCTCCCTCCCTCCCTCCCTCCCTCCCTCCCTCCCTCCCTCCCTCCCTCCCTCCCTTTTTCTCTTTTTCTCTCTCTCTCTCTCTCTCTCTAATCTCCTCACCCTCACCCCCTACACTACCCACTGGACCCTCAGATGCCCCCCCAGTAAAGCATATTTTATGGGGGTTCGATGACAAAGGAGTTGGTCGGGGATCAGAGTCCTTTCCCACCCTCACTATACAAGGACCCAACCATACTAACGGTGAACATTAGCATTTCAAGGAGCCTCCATTAGAGATGGCAAGAAAAGCTGCCCCTCAGTGGGGGGAAATCCATTTTGTCCTTGCTCTCAACATCTGTTCCAACCTTTGGAGCCAGAAGGGGAACTAGATAATACCAAAGAGGCTTTTGATTTACAGTAATGACGGCGCTGACCATCTTTCTGCTGAGCTCGAGAAAAAATTAAGATAAAACCAACTTGTGCAACGCTACAGACTCAATCATTTATTTTCCCCTCGGTATAAGCCCTTAAGAGATCTGTCAGCCACTTAGTTGACTGTGTGCCAAACAATCACTTGTATGTCATTTTCTTGTATAGATTTTTTTCCTGAACTGGCCTTCTTGGAAATGTCATGTACAGTCTTTCATGCAGTCCTCTTGGAAATCCCATTTTATTTAACTGGTCCAGACTCAGTCGACACACAGACAAGCAATGCAATATATCAGGTGATGTACTGACAACCACACACACAGCAACTAACAGCCAGACTGGTTGTCATCTGTAGTGTAGTAGTTGAGCTGAGAATGACAGAGGGAGGAAGAGACAGAAACAGAGATAGAGAGACGGATGTAGGGCCTTGATCCCTGTCCCATCTGCCCTGCTCCTTACAGCTTGCAGCTCAGTGTGATCTTTCTATGTGTGTATGTGTGTGTGCGTGCGTGCGTGCGTGCGTGCGTGTGTGTGTGTGTGTGTGTGTGTGTGTGTGTGCGTGCGTGCGTGTGTGTGTGTGTGTGTGTGTGCGTGAGCATGTGCATGTGCATGAGCGTGTGTGTGTGCGTGTGTGCGTGCGTGCGTGTGTGCATGCGTGTGTGCGTGCGCGTGTGTGTGTGTGCGTGAGCATGTGCATGAGCGTGTGTGTGTGTGTGTGTGTGTGTGTGTGTGTGTGTGTGTGTGTGCAGGGTTCACTTTGGGCCGTTGATACTGGCACACAGACGCTGTGCCAGGCTAAACCCCTCGCAGTCATAAAGTCTGAATAGCATGGAGGTGATCGCTAACTTGCCCCAGTCAGCCAGGAGTCAAAGCTCTTACTGGTCTACTGTATCACCATAACACATGCTTCTAGGGAGACAAGAAGTCACTGTCAATACAATGCAGCTTGATTTATACTAGAGACTGTAGCAGAACTGTACTCATCGTCAATACTAATGTAACATGTTTTTGAAAGGCGCTGCTATCGACTAGCCAAACAAGGCATGCGTTGATGTTTTTGTTCCTTTTATAATGTGTGGCTTGGATGTCATTTAGCAGACACTCTAATCCAGAGAGACTTACAGTAGTGAGTGCAAACATTTTCATATATTTTTTCCCACAGGTCTCCATGCACGAATCAAACCCCCAACACTGGCATTGCAAGCACCATGCTCAACCAACTGAGCTACACAGTATCTCCACAGATATGGACCACTTAGCCACGAGAGCGTGGTAGCGCAGTCTGATTCCCGAGGAAGACTCCTCAACAGCACTCTTTGACACGACCAAGCAGCACACAGACAAACACAAACCCTCTGCGATGGTTACCGGTTATCCCGTTGCTCCCAGAACAAAATGACCAGCAACTGGACTTAGAAACATTGTTTTGTAGATGCAGCCTCCATGCTGCCTTGCTTCTGTGTATCTGTTGTCCACTCATAAGTTAAAAAGATACAGACTATAACAGTGTGCTTAAACAGACAATGGCTTGTGTTGAGTTGTAGCAGCTACGCTAGCTTTAACACAACCAACACTGCTCATTTGCCATAACACGCCTGTTGTAGAGAGAGAGTGATGTCATCAAAACGACTCAGTCGGTATCTCGGCTCAGTCGCCTGCAGTGAGCACCTGGTTTCTTTCACGAAGGGAGCGATTAGTTGTCAGGGCTTACACCATCATTTTGACAGCTGTGGGTCTCTAACTGGAATTGGACAAACAATAGATGTGCACATATATCAAGGCTCATCAAGGCTTTCTGGCTACATTGAAACCTGAGTACATTAGACACGGAAACATCCACTCTCTGTACAGTGCTGGACCGTTGGCTGGTTTACAGTATTAGGCTGGTTTGTGCCAAGCCAGGGGCCATCTTGTGTCAGTGTGGTGTCTGGCTTACGCACGGCGGGCTGACTGATGACTGACTCTGTGTGGTCCTGACGTAAGCCATCCAGGGCTCCGTGGTGGAGTGTTTATCACTGGGCCTCTTCTGAAACCCAGCATTCCTAATGACTATCTTAGGTGTTAGAACACAGATAGGGCACCTCTGCCTTCTCCCTGTTGCCCAGATGAATCACAACCCAGGGCTGGCGTGTGTGTGTGTGTGTGTGTGTGTGTGTGTGTGTGTGTGTGTGTGTGTGTGTGTGTGTGTGTGTGTGTGTGTGTGTGTGTGTGTGTGTGTGTGTGTGTTCGTGCCAGCCAGCCAGAGGAGAAAGTGTAGGAGGCTTACACTGCACTACTGTCAGCATAACTTTAAAAGGAAGGGCTGTGGTCCTAATACCTCAAATGGACCATATCGCACACACACAGAAAGACACACACACGCATACACTCACACACTCACACACACTCACACACAGCCAGATGGACTGCTGTGCTAAGGCTTAGTTTAATGACAAAAGGACCCTCAATCTGGACAAGCAGGCAGGGAGGGATTTATCTCTCACTTTAAAGTCCATCTGCGAGACGTTTGGCCTCAAACCCAACTGCTCAACCTCGCAGTCTCCCTCCCTTCTCTTCTCTTGTTTGAACAGCACCAAAACACAAACGCCAGAGGACACCGCTGCCCCAAACCTGTTTGCCAGTTAGCCGCATGTACCAAATCTAAATAATAAAGGTTTGACCAAGGGAACGAATCATACAGTCACACAGCCCCGGAGCCATATCGTAGCATGTGATCCTCTGCTAGCTAGCATGAATCCTTTATTTATTGAGCCAAACAGTGTCCAAGTGCAGCCAGCAGCCGGAGAGCAGAGAGAGAGAGAGAGAGAGAGAGAGAGAGAGAGAGAGAGAGAGAGAGAGAGAGAGAGAGAGAGAGAGAGAGAGAGAGAGAGAGAGAGAGAGAGGGAGAGAGAGAGAGAGAGAGAGAGAGAGAGAGAGAGAGAGAGAGAGAGAGGGAGAGAGGGAGATAGACAAGAGTGACAGCATGCAGATAGACTAGCTACCTATTTATATCCTGGGCCATCTGCAAAAGCTCCCTCTTGTCTTTGGTCATCCTGTTCCACAAAGGCTGGAGGCAGATTCCAGCAGCCGCCGCATTCACTATTCATTCCAGGAGCCAGGCGGCCCCATATGGATCCGGCCCACTGCTGTGCTGAGCAGGGCCTGTTTTCCCCTGGATTGACATGGTAATGAAGTCCTGGTGCAATGCTCTGAAACTGAAAGAGACTGGGCCCAGTATAGAGCCCTGACTCCCTCCGTTTCTTTTTTTCTCTCTCCTAAGGCCCCTTCTTTCTTTATGCTTGCTTCCTTTCACCCTATTCTTCTTTCTCTCTCTTTCTTTCTCTCTCTTTCTCTCTCTCTCGACCACCCAAATGATCTCATAATTTTTCTCACATCTGTGAAGAGGCTAATTTGGCCTTTGGTGCTTTATAGTGCCTGATCCCTCTCCTTCAATTGGCAAATGGATTCTTCTGAAGGATGTCCAATGAACACTTGAAGGCCTACATAAAGCTAGGCTAAAGGTAGAAATGTCCCCTAACCACAGGTCTAGGAACAGATGAACCCCTAATCCCTAGGATAAAATATGCATTTAGTTTCCTTTTGGCGGGAAACTTCATGGTCAGAACCACACACGAACACACATGCAGTCTGGGAAACACAGAAAAGGACTTATATATATATATAGGGGGGGGCTATGTGGAATTGGTCAGAGGGGGGGAACTGATCAGAGGGAGGGGGCTCCTGTGGAACTGGTCAGAGGGAGGGAGGGAGGGGGCTACTGTGGAGCTGGCCAGTAGGAGAGGAACTGGCCAGAGGGAGGGGGCTACTGTGGAACTGGCCAGAGGGAGGGGGGCTACTGTAGAACTGGTCAGAGGGAGGGGGACTACTGTAGAACTGGTCAGAGGGAGGGGGACTACTGTGGAACTGGTCAGAGAGTGGGGGGGCTACTGTGGAACTGGTCAGAGGGAGGGGGCTACTGTGGAACTGGTCAGAGGGGAGGGGGCTACTGTGGAACTGGTCAGAGTGAGGGGGACTACTGTGGAACTGGTCAGAGAGGGGGGGCTACTGTGGAACTGGTCAGAGGGAGGGGGCTACTGTGGAACTGGTCAGAGGGGGGCTACTGTGGAACTGGTCAGAGGGAGGGGGCTACTGTGGAACTGGTCAGAGGGAGGGGGACTACTGTGGAACTGGTCAGAGAGGGGGGCTACTGTGGAACTGGTCAGAGGGAGGGGGCTACTGTGGAACTGGTCAGAGGGGGGCTACTGTGGAACTGGTCAGAGGGAGGGGGCTACTGTGGAACTGGTCAGAGAGAGGAGAACTGGCCAGACAGACGTGGCTAGTGTAACCAATGTAAAATGGCTAGCTAGTTAGCGGGGTGCGCGCTAATAGCGTTTCAATCGGTGACGTCACTCGCTCTGAGACCTTAAAGTAGTTGTTCCCCTTGCTCTGCAAGGGACGCGGCTTTTGTGGAGCGATTGGTAACGATGCTTCGAGGGTGGCTGTTGTCAATGTGGGCAGAGGATCCCTGGTTCGAGCCCAGGTTGGGGCGAGGAGAGGGACGGAAGCTGTACTGTTACACAACTATGGAACTGGCCAGTGGGAGGTGGGCTAAAAAGCGGCTAAAATGGGTCTGGGGCCTCTAAGAGTGTGGGTGATACCATGAAAAATGGGCCCTAAAGAGAAGCCAAAAGCTTCAGGGGTCCCACTGTGGAACTGACCATAACCAGACCATCGCTGTTGGCTGCCCTTTATCCCCCTATCAGGCGATTCTCTCTGTCCTCCCATCCAACCAGATCTCAGAGGCCTTCGGAATTTCACCGCATCTCATTAGCATTGCTGAATTATTCATGAGGATTATCTCTGTATGGGGCTGGGGGCAAAACTTTGTAGCTTCAAATGCTGGTAAGGAGAGCCACAACATGTGATTGTGTAGATGCTATATGCTCCTCAGCACCCAGTCACAGTCAGTGTCCTAATCAGCACTCTGATGACACAGTTTATGAATAAAGGCATAGATACCTCTTATAACCTGCCTTATGAGTTATAATCAATGAATAAATAAATGAATACAACATGAGACTATATGAACACAATAAGGGATCAGCATCGGAGTAACAGAGCAGGAAAGATTGTCCAACCTGTGTACTAATCTGTGCCATCTATGTGCTTGCCTAAAGATTATAGCTACCTGCGAGAGATCGCAGTGGAGTATAGAAGGGTGTGTGGGTGGTACCATTCTTGTGCTACTGCAGTAGTCACCTTGGGAGACAGAGCCTGGGGCTAAGGCCAGCCCAGTTAGCCCTGTATACTGAGCAGACCCTAACCTAATTAGGTGTCGTCCCAGTGTCAACACTTCTGCGCTCTCTGATAAAAGACATATCAGTAGCCATTTTCTTTCACACTCTGATAGGGGGTTAACATTGTCATGGTAAAAAAAAGGACTTTCACATCTGCAATGTCTATTTTGTGCCTGATGTTGTTGTGTTATCTGGGACTTAGCGGTTAGTGTTTAGCCATTTAGCATTACAGTTGTGCTATGCTTTTTCGGATCTGAACAAAACACAAAAAATCTCACCACATACATCTAAAGTGAGGTCTAGTAAAGATTAAGACAAATTCCCTGGTTCTGTGACCACATATTTTTTGTCAAAGACTACAACAGCATAGCAAAGAGAAGAATATCCATAGAGGAGAAATGTGGAGTTTTTTTGTGAACAAAATCTCATAACAATCTCATAATAACACATCCTAATATTTCCTTTCTCAACGCAGATTGTATCCCTCTTCAGCTTCATTACGGCACATAAACATTTGTACCAAGACCTCAATTAGAGCCAATCAAATATGGTCGCCCGGCACTGGTATCCAGGCAACGGTTGCTTTTAATGCATCGGAAACCATTCCAGTAATTCCATTTATACGGATAAAACACTCTCGCAAATAGATTACCTGCTGCATGTGATCTCCCTTCTCTGTGAAATCGTGGCACAGGGCCACATCCTCCCACTGCCTCTAAGTCCATTAAAATACAGATGAGAGCATTTTACTGCATGGGGCCAGAAGCGACACCTCCCATCTAATCCGCTAACAAATAAAAACATCAGATGAATTACGTGTAATCGAGAGGCGCTATAACCTGGCACCGGCATTGGAGAAATGAAGCAAAATGAGGCTTTATTTGGGTAAATATTTGGATTTCATCTGATTAAGCTCTGTTCTGGGTGTATAATTAGCTAGTATGTATAGATTGAGAAAACGGGTCTATCTTGGAGAGTGGTTACGGTAGATGTACTTCTAACTGTTCTGTTTGGTACTGATGCTTGTGTTCGCCACGTGGATGGAAGCCTACACACAAGATGTATGTATGCAAGATTTGGGAGGAGCTGCAGAAAACATTTAAACACTTCTTTCCATTTTGAAAAGTTCCAGAATTTTCTAAAGCCAATTCCCAGACAGTCTTTCATAGATGCCTCTCTCCATGAATGGTCAGCACAGTAGCACACGTGAAACACTCAATATCTTCAAAGCCAAGCACACAATACTGCCCTGACAGCCCAATCGTTCCTCTGTCGGAATCTCATCTCCTTAAAGCACTATTTATTCAGCACACATCCTTTTAATGCCTGGTCTTGGCAAGAGAACCTGAAACCCTGCACCTTAATTCCATTAGCCTGTTCCTCCAATGAGGCCCAATAATCTAAGGCTAACAGGAACACAGACTCTCCCTCTGAAAACACTAGGCTTATTCTCTCAGGAGCACTTTAATATCACTAATAGCCACCAAAGTTTTGATCAATTATTCTGATATACAGTATGTGTAATGCCAAGTCAGTTTAGGCTAATGTGCAAAGATGGATGAAGATATGAAACGCCACACGGACATTCAGAAGCTAATATCAGTATACAAAAAACATCTCGTGCCATTGTTATAAAACTGTGATTAACATTTAATGTTGTACTCCACAACATAAGGGCGTTTTTTTGTTATTACACAAGCAGAATATGGACCATTGCTATTGCACTCGTGTAATAACACTAAACATAGAACTTGCAATTCGAAACTAATTACAGTATTAAAACTGTTCCTTCTAGTAATAGTGGGAAGGAATATGCATACGCTTAAACCTTATCAGTCTATGTCGGGAGTGCAGCTTCCCACCATTGTGGGTCAAAGACAGGCGCTTCATTTCAGTCCTCAAATGGGGCTTAGCTATTGTAGATGAGAGACTGGAGTTTCACTTCAAATGGGGCTTAGTTATTGTGGCTCAAAAGACTGAATCTTTATTTCAAACGTGACTCAGCTCTATAGAGGGGATTCTTTTTAGACCCTGATGCCCTTGACGAGTCAGGGGAGGGACATTGGAGAGAGTGAGTGAGAGTGAGAGTGAGAGTGAGAGTGAGAGAGAGAGAGAGAGAGAGAGAGAGAGAGAGAGAGAGAGATTGACATAGAGACAGAGAGAGATCATTCCAAAGGAGAAAGTGCAGGATAAAGTGTTTGTACCTTTGTGCCTGACCCTATAGAGAGTGTGGGAGAGAGGGATGAAGAGGAGGGTGAGGAGGGGTGAGGAGGAGGGTGAGGAGAGTGGGAGGGGGGGGAAGGGAAGGATAAGAGCCAAAGAGGATTAGGGGCGGTGAGACCTTTGTTGTTGTGATCAGTTAAAAGTACTAGCTCTCAATCACCCACCTGGCTAGTTGAATGCACTAGACCAGCACATTTGTGTGTGAAGAATAGGAGTACAGGCCACCTTGATGAAGCCTGTAGAGAAAAGAGAACTGACTTCAGTTCGACATTTCAGACGTTTCGGAGTGTGTGAAATTAGTTTCAGTTTGTTCCAATTTGCATGTTTCACGTAATGGCATGATCAAATACACTACAGTTTTTACAGAGCAGCAGCCAAGTAAGACAGGACCTACTGGAATATACAGTGTATGGTAACCATAACAACACCAAGGAACTCTGCACCTATTACAAACACATGACCCATAAATTACCCCCCTCGCAATAACAACTCTAAGTATGGGTGGTAGGTGTGTGAGAGTCTGTGTGTGTGTGTGTGTGTGTGTGTTTGTGTGTGTGTTGGACTTGTTCTCTATTCCTTGGTAGTCGGTCAAGCCAGTCACATGGAGAGGAGTGTGTTTCCTACATTAACTCTCTCTTCCCTCTGCGCTCTATAAACAGTGCAAGATTGAGTAAGAACAACATAGCTGTGGGTGATACCTAGGAGGAAGTGAGCCCCGGTGAAGGCATGGGATAGAGGTTAGGCAAGCGGACACTGGGTCTGGAGTGTGCCGTTAAAACTCAGGCAAAACAGTTACCGCAGAATCCAAGAAGTTGCAGGCAGAGGTAGTATCACAAGCCAGTTTCAGGGCTCAGGCACAACTCTCAATTCCCCATCGGTTAGAAGATCATGGGACGTGGGTTTGAAATGACACCGACATCACATGTCAGCGTCAAACTTTACATAGACTAGCATGGAGCGCAACACAAAATGATTTAAATCACAAATAAAACCAAACCCCCTGACAAACTGACACATTTGAGAAATCTATTCCTATAGGGTTAGAACAACAAGGCACGCCTGTAACTTCAATACCACCATTATCACCATGGATCAGACTGTTGCCTTGGCTACAGATTAACCTTTAGCTCAAAGGATGGACAGAGGGATGAAAAAAAGGACAGCAGCAGACCTTCCCCTCCATCTCCTCCCTCCCTTCTCCTCTTCATCAGAGGAGGCTGGTGGGAGGATCTATAGGAGCTCATTGTTATGGCTGGAATGGAATAAATAAAATGGTATCAAACACATCAAACATATAGAAACCACATGTTTTACTCCGTTCCATTAATTCCATTCCAGGCATTACAATGAGCCCTTTCCTCCTGTAGCTCCTCCCACCAGCCTCCTCTGCTCTTCATCCCCCAGAAGTGCCAGCTGTGTGATGGGCGAGGGGGGTGAGGATGGGGGTAAAGGGGACACCAGGAGGAGGGTTGGAGTGGGCCTCTCCAGCCTGAGCCTTCTGGCTGCGTCTCAGGGAGATACTGGCCCTTTGTCTCCCCTCCAATCTGGCCACATCTCCCCCTGAGCATCCTGCTTGCCTGCCTTGGGCTCCCTGATGCCTGCTGTAGCCTCTCACATATCAATGGAGCCCCAATTGGGTGGTCAGACAGAGAAAAGCCCAGCTAGGATGGCTAGTGAGGGGTGGCAGGGATTGTGGAGGGCCAGCTCTATGTTCCAAACTGGAGACTATCTGTCTGATTGGAGCTTCTGGTGTTGGTTGGTTCTCAGTAATTTACAGCCCACATACTTGAGTTCTATGTCTATAGTCCAATTGTCATTGTATCGTAACTGTAAATTATTCTTAGTTTTGCATAGAAAATATATTGAACTTTGTAACAAGCACATTCATATTGTCAGTTGAATAACTTATTTATATATTTCCTCAGCTTTTCAGTGGTTTATTATGTCCAGAGTGAAAGCGTGATATTGGTATTATAGCCATTAGCAGCCCAGATATCGGACTTTATGATGCATCAAATTGTTATAGCCTAATCGAACAAAGTGACTTCGGGTGACAACCTATTCTTTCAAGTCGAACAATAGGAAAACACTAAAGCCCCGCCCCTGCGGTCGATGTTGCTTCAAGAGTCGTGCGCAAATGTTTTATGTGTGCACTACTGCACGCGACGGCCTAGCCGTAACCTCTCAATCCTGCTCAATCAACAACAGAGCACTATGCTTACATCGCGAATACAGATTGGACACATATGTAAACTTCGCTGCGAACCGGTGCCAGTTGGATGCCCTTCTTCAGTAAACGAAAGGAACGCAGAACTCGCTCAAACCGAAACTGAGAAATCATTTTACCTCAGCCCCTATCATAATCGGATGATGAGGATAATAGACCGGATGATTTATATATATATATTTTTTTAAGGTGGTATGTTAGATAAAAACGAGATATAGGTGCAACTTTATAGGCTAATGTTAAGATTGATCTCACTTGTTTTCTGAAACGCGTTTTACAGTAAGCTTTGTCTGCAAGTTTTTCTTTAAACAGGCTATATATAATAAGCAATCTAGTCCTATGTAATTATTGCACTGCATAAAAAGGCTTGACATTTTTGTTTTGCTATTTTTAAAAGGCTGGCAGTTTATTCGAACTATTTTATTTTACAACTAAACTTCTTTGACGCAAAATCTTCAATTATTATGATAATGATAAATCTTATTTGATCTATAGTAGCTAGACTGAACGGAATCGAAAACAACTATTGGACTCTACAGTATGTCTTCACAATGTACATAGACTAAAATAACACTTTTAGGGATAGTAAAAAGTGCCTATTTTGTTGCAAAAGGCTGACAATCAGGTATGTGGAGCTGCAGACAAGTTCTGACGCTGGCCTGTGGGGCGCACGTCAACTATAGTCTACTGAACAAAAATATAAACGTAACATGCAACAATTTCAAAGATTTGCTGAGTTACAGTTCATATAAGGAAATCAGTACATTGAAATAAATAAAGTAGGCCATAATCGATGGATTTCACATGACTGGAAATCATAGGAGGCTGGTAGGAGGAGCTGCAGGAGGACGGGCTCATTGTAATGGCTGGAATAGAATTGATGGAACAGAATCAAACATGGTTTCCATATGTTTGATGTATTTGAATCTGTTCCGTTTATCGCATTCCAGACATTACAATGAGCCCATCCTCCTATAGCTCCTCCCACTAGCCTCCTCTGCTTGGAATACAGATATGCATCTATTGGTCACAGATACCATAAAAAAAGGTTGGGGTGTGGGTCAAAAAAACAGTCAGTATCTGGTGTGACCACCATTTGCCTTATGCAGCGAGACATCTCCTTCTCATGGAGTTGATCAGGCTGTTAATTGTGGCCTGTGGAATGTTGTCCCACAAGTTGCTGGATATTGGCGGGAACTGGAACACGCTGTCGTACACATCGATCCAGAACATCCCAAACGTGCTTGTCGTGATGTGTGTTTTGTCCTATATTTTTATTTAATTTATATTCATTTTTAATCCCAGCCCTCCGTTCCCACAGGAGGCCTTTTGCCTTTTGGTCGGTCGTCATTGTAAATAAGAATTTGTTCTTAACAGACTTGCCTAGTTAAAAAAGGTTAAATATATCTTCTTTTTTTAAAGCTTAATGGGTGACATGTCTGGTGAGTATGCAGACCATGGAAGAACGGACATTTTCAGCTTCCAAGAATTGTCTACAGATCCTTGCGACATGGGGGCTGTGCATTATCATGCTGAAACATGAGGTGATGACAGCGTATGAATGGCACGACAATGGGATCTCCTCACAGTATCTCTGCCCATACTATAACCCCACCGCCACCATGGGGCACTCTGTTCACAATGTTGACATCAGCAAACCGCTCACCCACACAACGCCATACATGTGGTCTGCAGTTGTGAGGCTGGTAGGACATACTGCCAAATTTTCTAAAATTACGTTGGAGGCGGCTTATGGTAAAGCAATGAACATTCAATTATCTGGCAACAGCTCTGGTGGACATTCCTACAGTCTGCATGCCAATTGCACACCCTCAAAACTTGACACATCTGTGGCATTGTATCGTGTGACAAAACTGCACATTTTACAGTGGCATCTTTTTGTCCCCAGCACAAGGTGCACCTGTGTAATGATTATGCCACACCTGTCAGGTGTATGGATTATTTTGGCAAAGGAGAAATCCTCAATAACAGGGATGTAAATTAATTTGTGCCCAAAATCTGAAAGAAATAAGCTTCTGCGTATGGAACATTACGGGGATATTTTATTTCAGCTCATGAAACATGGGACCAACACTTTACATGTTGCGTTTATAGTTTTGTTCTGTGTAGTTGGCAGTCCTGCATTTTTTACATTTTATTTAGAGTGGTTGAAGCTTTTATAAAAAAATATGTTTAATGAAGAATCAAGTTCTAGTTCAGTTTGGCAATTGTCATGTTGAGGAAGTAAAATATATTGAATATTTGAATTGTTTTATATTATTTTTATTTTGCATATCTACTTCAGAATGCTTTGAAAACTAAAACTTAGCCTGTAATGTTTAATGGGACAGATGTGTCCAAACTCCTTACTTTGTTATGCTGGCAGCCAGTCCTTTTCTTGTCAAATTATTTTCACAAACTGACGAAGGGAGACTTTTCCAACTCAAATGTAAGTTAAGAAATGTTAATGATGCAGGTGTGCGGGCCCCGCAGCACCGAGGTGACGAATCAAACTCCGATCTCTCACAGTTCGGTCCCATTGATCAGCTGAGACCTCGCGCTGATTGACAGCCCCCGTCGCCATAGCAGCCGCCTGAGTGGCGCCGTGAGGACCGGCCCGAGGGCTGCTGTGAATGGGTGACGTCACGGGGCTGGCGCCAGTGAGTCTGCGAGAGTATGAGCTCGCGGCGCAATTCAGTACTGCGGCTCGCTTGGTGCCAATTCATCACCTGTCAGGGATCAGTCAGGGTGTCATGCGAAATGTACACAGCTGTGAGAACAAAAAGAAGAGAGAAAATGAAAAAATCGGATTAGGCCGACACCAGATGTGGACACGACTGCAAGAATTCCACATCGCATCACAGTAGAAATGCATAAAGGCTTGTTAAGTAGGCGAAGTTGTCTCTTGGCTGCAAAATCAAAACTGTATAATGTGTGTAAGTTGCTGCCTTCCAAACATTGAATAGCCTCTTTTTATGCAAGTGTAGGCAATTTCTCTTTGAGAAATGTATTTCACATTGAGAAATGTCAAGCATGTTGCAGAATAGCTGGTGGGTGGGTGGGTAGATGGTGATATGCATTTGTTTGCATAAGATTTGTTATTGCACATGAGGACAGACTACACAGAGGACAGACTACATACACCAAACATAATCAATTGCACTGTGCTTGCCAGGATTGCATTTTTTTTGTTAAAATACTGTATTTGTTCTGCAATACTATTTAGGGCTTTTGGTGTTTTGCAGCGCATTTCTCTCAAATTTATTTTACCGTCATTTTTGGTATAGTATCCATATTATCATTGTTATGAAATATATCCACACAAAAAATATTTTCTAAATAATATTTTGTTGCAGCTGTGCTCAAGGAGAAGACACACATTCTCATCCATTGAAGACGTTGTCACTATGACCCCTAATGCGTTTGTTAAAAATTCATTGACTTTTGTGAGCAACCCAATTTAATCCACAAAGCAAAACGAACACCCGCTGCAGCCCACAACAGCCCCGGGGCAATTCGTTTGTGCCGCATCACTCCGCGCGCTTTGGAGCTCATTGCACAGCACCAGTTGGATAATGCAGCGTTTAATTTATACACAGGAATGCTATTATAGTCTTAACATGTTCGCAACCAAAGGATCTGTTTAACAATGAATTACATTATTGTCAATCTTTGAGGTCATATAATGGCCTTCCTGACGAAATGTTTTCTAAATTGTGTTGAGGACCTTAAACACAGTGTCAATCCAGATGTCATCCAAGTGGCCCCATACACATTGTGACAGTCACTCCTTGACCAGTAGTCACAGATTTCTCACAATAATGTGCATAATCATACACCTATATTATTTCAAATATTCCCTATTCTGCAGATTCAGAATCCATATTTCCCCACTGATCCAATTCGTGCGCAAGCATGCCATATAGGCTAGGTCCGAAGTCCGGTTTAGCCAGCCGGTTTAATGACCCATTCAAAGTTCACATTTCTCTTATCACCAATTTATACATAGCCGATGTAGAGATAAATTATATCAGTCCAAATGTATTCATTCAACATCCGATGCCGTGCCCTGGAATGCAATTTTAATAGCCAATTCCTACAATCACAATTCCTAGTTTTTCCGAATCTTTAGAAATACAATGTGTGTGTAGGCTACCCATCATTTCAAACAAGAGATAATGATGAAATTAATCACCAGGATGTAGTGTTATGTTGACAGTCAAGGACTGTGTGAGAGCGAGACCTCTCCTAATCTTGACTATAAAGCAAGATATTGTGACACTTATCAGCCCCTTCACTTTAATACATCGTGATGCGTAATTGCGCAATTTACGCATGGATACAAATCATTCTAAGATTTCGTATTTAATATTCTTAAATTAATTCATTGAGAAAGGCTTTAAAACAACATTAAAACCAACAGAGAAATGTACGCTCCAGCTTGACAAGCTCCTGGTTCCAAATTACAAATCATTAATTTTCTTGATCAGAAACAGGTAAGGGCTCAATTTTCCAAATTGCCCACCGGAGCTGAAGAGCGCTCTCACAGTGCTACCATCAACATGCGTTTTCACTGGCTGAGAAGACGGGAAAAAGGAGGGACCTGACTGTGAAGCATGCTCAAGCAATGGTTGGGCACGAGGGGAGTGATTGACGTAGATAATCCATCCAATCAGCACCAATAAAACCCCTGCGTAGCAAACCCAGCCTGCTTGCTATATAAACCACAATGACAGCTTGTTAAACCAGTCCGTTTGCTCACCGACCGTCTGTGAAGGAATAGAAAGAATAATATAACAAATATCTCAACGAACAAACTGAACGTCTCACACGAAGTGTTAATATGAAAGCGATAAGCCCAGTAAGGTCTTTCCGGAAAAACAGCGCAAATCTGTCTGAACACAATCTGGGAATCTCTCGGAGCAAGACTCCCGTGGATGATCCTTTAAGCCTGCTTTACAACATGAACGACTGCTACTCCAAGCTGAAGGAGCTGGTGCCCAGTATCCCTCAGAACAAGAACGTAAGCAAGATGGAAATCCTGCAGCATGTCATCGACTATATTCTGGACCTGCAGATCGCACTTGACTCCAATGTCGCAATAACGAGCCTCCATCACCCGCGACCAGGGCAAGCTACACCCAGGACTCCCCTAACAACTCTCAATACAGATATCAGCATCTTGTCATTACAGGTAAGGATGGGCCGGCCTACTATTGTCTGAAATATCCAAAGAATATAAACAAAGACGTAGGCTACATTTGGTTGGGTCGATTTTGCTAATGGTGTGAACGTATTTGAGTGCGTTTTCTATGCGCAATTATGGTATATTGTGAAATTACACCATTTGGTTACAAAAGGCATGTTTGCCATTATCAAGATTGAGAGGGTAGGACTTTTAACGTGTGCGCTCATTAATAATTCCACGTAGGCCTATTTGACTGCGGCAGTGCTAATGAAGGTTTGTTTTTCAGTCTCCGGAGTTCCCATCAGACCTGATAACGGATGACAGCAGGACTCTTCATCGTTAAAGCGGTAAATATGCTTTTATCACCTGTCTACAATATTATGTCTGGGATTTGCTTGTCTATTAGCCTACTACAGCCTGTTGTGGCAGAATAGAAATAAAATGAACGCCAGTGTATTTCTGACAGTATAATCACGCTCATTGTTAATGGTTCAATATATAAACTAATGCATTGCATACTGTTTAAAAAAATGAATAGGCAATTATTTGTTATAACGTCGTAATAGCACAGCTGCAGTGACGCTGTCTATAATGCAGAGCATCTGTAATATAAAATAAATGGTTCAGATTACTACTAGATGTCTGCACATAATTGGTGCAATCGGAGGCTAGGCGCCAGTTGAACTGCAATTACGATCTGATTCTCTCCCAGATTGTAGGCTGAAGTTGTGTGCGAAAGTGCCTTATGCTGCTCTAGTGTCTGTCTGTACTGTGTGTGTGTGTAGGCTACATCTGGAGCCCAGGGTTTGCTCAGTATTTGAGTGTTTGGTTAAATCTTAATACTGCGGCTTCCTCCCTGGCGCCAGTCTGTCCGGATCTCTGCCCTGTTTGCATTTTCTAAACATGCCTTTCTTTCTCAATCTTTTGCAGGCGTTTGGTTAAGACACAACACACACAGGACCTCGGAACCGGGCTTTTTCCCCCTCTATTTTTGTCCTCAGGTTCTGGAATTTCTTTAATTGAATCAAAAGACTTTGCTTAAAGGACAATCTATGTGATGTGTTTTCAGTTCGGACACTCATATTTAATTTAAGACTTTTTTTTAGTCCTTTCTTGAAATGGAAGGCGCGCTATATTCCCGAAACTGGGAGAAAAACAAATGAGATTTGTCACAAGGATTTCCCTTTATCCCCCTTGAAGTCTTTTTGTTTTTTTGCGGAGTTGGCTCGTGAATAGAAGACACATTGGTTAGTTACTGTTTAAAATGTAGTCTGTCTTGTCAGAATTGTTACTCTTCTTGGCACATGAAGGACTGGACATTGTAAAAAATGAAATGAACAAGTGAAACCTTGTGAACTCGCTCGGAGGTTTATCTTGTATAGTTAAAGGAATTGCACATTTCTGCAAAAGTGTAATGCTGTACTTAATTATGCTGAAACTTTTTATAAAAGTAATAATGTAAATTGTACCTTTTTTATACAAAAAATAAACCAAATGCATTATTTGAGCATGTTTTCCTGCTGTATGGAAGCTTGTAGCCTAGATTACAGACCGTGAGATATGCTGAAATTTGCAAAAGGTAGACTGACACTTTTGTCTGGCTGAAAATGGTTCTGCAATGCCAGGTTGTCACGAGTTTCAATTCCAGCACGTTAACCTGCCCATTCAGTGGTAATGTCAATCTTTTATAACAGTTGTCAACTGAATTATGATATTCTAAAGTATTTCTTTGGGGCGCAATGGACAAACTATACAATTCTTATTGACTACGTGAGTCTCTTACAGGCCACACACAGCAGGACTCTAGTTGACCTTTGTCATCTTGACGGTGTTCAGGAATTGAGACCTAATTCTACCTCAAAACACGCGCACTGCAGGGGCATATTCCCAGGGTGTATAGGACATTGGGCCATTAACGCGATTCTCACCTGAGAATAATTCTGCATTAATCTGCTCCTCGGGAAACTGCTAACCTCAACACTTAACAAAACAATGTCATTTTAAATGGCCTGCCAGTGTTGAATAGACTATTTTGTAGAAAAACGCAGAGCCATTTCATAGATCTCCCGGGTGTTGTCTGTTTTTACGATGTGAAAATATTAGGCAACGACACATTAGTTTGTCTGACAGTTACAACTGTACACTGGACCATATGCACCTAACACCACAATCTCCCTCCAAATGGCTTGGATTGACAGTTTACCATGCAAGCTTAAACTATTGCATGTGAAGCACTGTTACATTTGTACAGGTAGAAAACTCAGGTTCACAATTTTCCCACAAGTCTCATTGGCAAGCTCAAGTTCCTTAATTAATAGTACACTTGTAATTGAGCCTATACGTGTGCCCAACATACAAAGGGCATATAATAGGTTAAAATATAATTACATTGCATATGTATATTGTGACATATCAACTAACTTGGCCTTCAAATCATCTTTTCCCTCACAAGTGAAAGTTCATGCACACGGTTTAGTGACCATGGCTAATGAGTTTTTATGGGCAGTCCGCCACCTACTGGTGAAGAAAATACCGCGCTGACACCAGCTAATGCAATTGCGTCTTAACCCATTCTGTACTGACCAAATATAGACTCAACATGGAACAATTTAAAATGAAGTTTCTATAAAAAAATAGGTCAATTTAAATAAATTCACTAGGCCCTAATCTATGGATGTCACATGGCTGGGAATGCAGAAATGCATCTGGTCAGATACCCTAAAAGGGTAGGGCCATGGATCAGAAAACCAGTCAGTATCTGGTGTGACCCTTTTCCTCACGACATTTCCTTCACATATAGTTGATCAGTCTGATTGTGATCGATGGAATCTTCAATGGCTCTGAAGTTGCTGGATATTGCCAGGAAGTCTTAACACGCTGTCGTACCCGTCAATCCAGAGCATCCCAAACTTGGTCAATGGTTGGCATGTCTGAGTTTGCAGGCCATGGAAGAACTGGGACATTTTCAGCTTCCAGGAATTGTGTACTGATCCTTGCATCATCCTGCTGAAACATGAAGTGATAGCGGTGGATGAAATGGTACGACAACAGACCTCAGGATCTCATCACGGTATCTCTGTGCATTGAAATTGCCATCGATAAAATGTAATAGTGTTCGTTGGCCCATACCATAACCCCACCGCCACCATTGGGCATTCTGTTCACAACATTGACATCAGCAAACCACTCGCCCACACAACGCCATACATGTGGCCTGCGCTTGTGAGGCTGGGTGGATGTACATCCGTGGCGTTGTGTGACAAAACTACACATTTTAGAGTGGCCTTTTATTGTCTCCAACACAAGGTGCACCTGTGTAATCATTTAAAAAAAAATCATCTTTGTATGCAGTTGTCAGGTGGATGGATTATCTTGGCAAATTAGAAATGATAATAGGGATGTAAACAAATTTGTTCACATTTGAGAGAAATAAGCTTTTTGTCAGTATGGTAAATTTCTGGGATCTTTTATTTGAGCTCATGAAACATCGGACCAACACTTTACATGTTGCTGCATTTCTATATTTGTTCAGTGTGTATGGGAGCAAGGGATATTCATTTAATTAAATTATGAAATGAATAAAGCGGTCAACTTTTGAGCTCATAGGAAAAGTATAGTTGAAGGGACGGAAGCATGTTTTGAATTGTTATACTTTATGCAGGAAGTAAAACATGTTTCAGGCAAAGCTTCAGAGAATATGTTTATTATTTCACAAATACATGGCTTCACAATGCACTCTGAAAAAGGTTCAGAACCTCGGATGGACATCCGTAGTGCATGGGAAACTCAGGTTTACCACATCACTGTTCACACTAGAGTTCAAATATTTTTTTAATTAAAGCACAAAATATCAGTATATTCTTGGGGAAATAGACCTTTCAGTCAGAACGCCAATCCACAGCCACGCTACATATATTAACAGGTACTTGATAACTAGAAATTAGGAAAACTTATTTTGTTTTCAAGCACATAAAGCCAACTCAGATTTCAGTAACCAATCACAAAGTACAGAACACATTGCACCAATACACACCACTGTACTGTAATGTCACCACCACAACACAACATTCATACACACAACTCCATAATTCACTACCATTATCCAACAATTCACTACCATTATTTAACAATTCACTACCATTAATTAACAATTCACTACCATTATTTAACAATTCACTACCATTAATTAACAATTCACTACCATTATTTAACAATTCACTACCATTAATTAACAATTCACTACCATTATTTAACAATTCACTACCATTATTTAACAATTCACTACCATTAATTAACAATTCACTACCATTATTTAACAATTCACTACCATTAATTAACAATTCACTACCATTATTTAACAATTCACTACCATTATTTAACAATTCAGCTAACAGCTAAAGTGAACATGACAGCACACTTAATTGAATTAGAGGGCCATTTCAATTTGACGTATATTCCATTTTAGTCTGTCATCGTCATTAACTTTCAAATGATTTCACAAAATCTATTCAGGACATTGAATTTCTTCAACCCAAATGATTTAGTATTTATAAGGTTGGAAAAAAATGTGATTCTCTTCATGTAAATTGATGTTTACTGATCCGCATATCAACTTCTTCTCTCAAATATTTTTTAAACAAAGTCACAGATTAATAGGCCTGTTTTGATTGCCATCCATATCAATGTAACACAGGATTGGTAAAAGGCATTTATTTTTGTAGCACATCACAACATCAAACATCTATGGTACCTCCTCCAAAAAGGCCCGGGCCCCTCTCACAGGACACTCTCTCTCTCGTCCTCCAAGACAATAGCGTCAGGGGCCCCTGTGCAGCCTTTGAGGGTCTCGCCGGTGCCCAGCGGCCTCTTATGGATGATCCCACACAGGTTCTGGTTGTGGACGGGCCTCGTGGTGGAGGTAGAGCCGGTGCTGGAGCCTGGGGTGATGAGGACTGGGGTGGAGCTCTCTGTGTCTTGGTTGTCTTGGCTAGTGTTGGTGGTGGCAGCGTTGTTGCTGCTGTTTCTGTTGTTGTTGAGCGTGGTGGTGCTGGGGGTGCGGTTGAGGTTGCTCACGGAGGAGCTGGAGCGGAACCAGGTTTCGTCGGGACTGGAGGCCATTGGGCTGCCCTCGGACGGGGCCTCAGAGCAGATGGACATGCGGGTGATAGTGGAATCCTGAAGGCCGCTCAGACTGCTGGGCAGCAGGCCCCTCTTCTTGACCAGACCCTCCAGTTCCAATTTATTAACCCCTTCCTCTTCTGCTTCCACTAACACTTCCTCCAGGGAGTGGTCTGAGGAGCTCTCGCCAGACCTCACACCCGAGTCGGACGAGTCCTTCTTGTTTAGGGCGATGTTGCTGGACGCTTGGGCACCCCCTTTGTTGAGCAGAGGGGTGTTTTCTGATTCTTCCGGCCCGGACCCCTCCTCCTCGTTGCTGGGAACCTTGTGGTAGCGAGGCCCTGGTCCCTTTACCTTGGAACTGCCTGCTTTAGAGGCGTCAAGCTTCTCATCCTCTTCGCTGATGGGGTCCAGGGGCACATCAGTGTCAACCACGTCCGTGGCTTTAGCACCTCTCTTGGTAGGGAAAGAGGGCTTACGGCCATCCTTCTCGGACCCGTCTTTGGCATTCTCCTCTGGGTTTCTGGCATCTCGGTATTCGAGGAACTGGCCCAGGTGGGGCTGGACAGACTTCTCTCCCCCGCCTCCGGCCACGTCTAGCTGGGTCATCTGGGCGATGTACTCACGGTAGGCATCGCGGTACTCTGCCTGCTGCTTGTCCGTAAGCTTGCAGATGTCGTTGGATGACTCCTGGAAGTTGAGGCTGGACATACTCAGGGTATGGTGGGTGGCCGTCTGGGGGAGGGGAGAAGAAAAGGGGAACGGGGTATAAAGTGTTTCGTTATGGTTGAGGGGGGAACGAGCTCGTCATGGATGTTACTGGTATGGGCGAAAGGGTGAGAAAAAGCACAAACTCATGAAGTTTGTGGTTACGGTGCTGCCGTTGAACTTACAATGCTTTATTGGAGAGCAGAGAGAGCAAAAATAACGTATTTTCTAAGACCCTGCCTTTTGGGGGTGGTGTCCCCCCCCGCCACCTCAACTTCCTCAACCAAGGACTGCTTGAGTAAATGTAGATGTGTGACTGCTTAGATGTGTGACTGCTTAGATGTGTGACTGCTTAGATGTGTGACTGCTTAGATGTGTGCTTTAAGGGTGTTTGGATGGCTTGGTAAGTGTCTGTGAATGTGTTTATCTGTGTTATGAGCAAAAAACAGTGCCAAAGTCTAGGTATGTGTGTGCATATGACGTGTGTTTCAGTGTGTTTGTGTGTGTGTGTATATGTTCAACTCCCCACCGCTGAGTGTGTGTGTATGAGTGTATGTATATGTATGTATGTTCAACTCCCCACCGCTGAGTGTGTGTGTGTGTGTGCTGAACTCCTCACCATGGGCCAGTGCTGTGTAGTCTCTCTGTGTGTCTGGGTGGGTTCCTCCAGGCTCAAGCCCATGTTACTGAGCTCCTCGAAGCTGAGGTTCAAGATGTAGTCACCCACCTCATGGGGAGCTCCCTGGCCCTGGTGCCTGGCCGTCTCCATGTTGACCACGCTGCTGCCCTGCTCGCTGGCTGCACGTGACTCATCCTGCAGGGCCTGGCCCTCCACATTACGCTGTTCCATCACCTGGGAGACAGAGGGAAGAAGAGAGATGACTTGGACAGGCAAATATACTACCAGTTCTAGAGTAAACCTGTCACCACAATACAAGGTAGAGAATCAACATAGGAAATAACCACGAGCTACAGAGCCAATATACAGTATCACCACTAGCTATGAAACCCAACATACAACCACTAACTCTACAGAGCCAATATACAGTATAACCACTATCTATGAAACTCAACATACAACCACTAACTCTACAGAGCCAATACACAGTATAACCACTATCTATGAAACTCAACATACAACCACTAACTCTACAGAGCCAATACACAACCAACAGAAATAGACTCAAAACTGCATCTATAATATACCTGATAACCATCAGATACTGTATGAAGCCAATACATCACCATCATCTTAATAGGTTACAAACGCAAAGTCAGTACTAGTATTTTAGTTCAATACAGAAGGCACCACGGATGGTGATGTCAGAAGTTCGGTTGAACTCTACAGGGCCTGTAGGGGTAAGTGGTCCGGTGTCCACGTCAGATGGCTTGGGATGTGCTTTGAGGAGGAGCTTGGGATGTGCTTTGAGGAGGAGCTTGGGATGTGCTTTGAGGCGGAGCTTGGGATGTGCTTTGAGGAGGAGCTTGGGATGTGCTTTGAGGAGGAGCTTGGGATGTGCTTTGAGGAGGAGCTTGGGATGTGCTTTGAGGAGGAGCTTGGGATGTGCTTTGAGGAGGAGCTTGGGATGTGCTTTGAGGAGGAGCTTGGGATGTGCTTTGAGGAGGAGCTTGGGATGTGCTTTGAGGAGGAGCTTGGGATGTGCTTCAAGGAGGAGCTTGGGATGTGCTTTGAGGAGGAGCTTGGGATGTGCTTTGAGGAGGAGCTTGGGATGTGCTTTGAGGAGGAGCTTGGGATGTGCTTCGAGGCGGAGCTTGGGATGTGCTTTGAGGAGGAGCTTGGGATGTGCTTTGAGGAGGAGCTTGGGATGTGCTTTGAGGAGGAGCTTGGGATGTGCTTCGAGGCGGAGCTTGGGATGTGCTTTGAGGAGGAGCTTGGGATGTGCTTTGAGGAGGAGCTTGGGATGTGCTTTGAGGAGGAGCTTGGGATGTGCTTCAAGGAGGAGCTTGGGATGTGCTTCGAGGCGGAGCTTGGGATGTGCTTTGAGGAGGAGCTTGGGATGTGCTTTGAGGAGGAGCTTGGGATGTGCTTTGAGGAGGAGCTTGGGATGTGCTTCAAGGAGGAGCTTGGGATGTGCTTCGAGGCGGAGCTTGGGATGTGCTTCAAGGAGGAGCTTGGGATGTGCTTTGAGGAGGAGCTTGGGATGTGCTTTGAGGAGGAGCTTGGGATGTGCTTCGAGGCGGAGCTTGGGATGTGCTTCAAGGAGGAGCTTGGGATGTGCTTCGAGGAGGAGCTTGGGATGTGCTTCGAGGAGGAGCTTGGGATGTGCTTTGAGGAGGAGCTTGGGATGTGCTTTGAGGAGGAGCTTGGGATGTGAGGAGGAGCTTGGGATGTGCTTCGAGGAGGAGCTTGGGATGTGCTTCAAGGAGGAGCTTGGGATGTGCTTCGAGGCGGAGCTTGGGATGTGCTTCGAGGAGGAGCTTGGGATGTGCTTTGAGGAGGAGCTTGGGATGTGCTTCGAGGAGGAGCTTGGGATGTGCTTCGAGGAGGAGCTTGGGATGTGCTTCGAGGAGGAGAACATGCTAGTTTTTGTAAAGCCGCGCAACTGGTTTTCAGAATCAGACCCCTGGACTGCGTGGAGACTGGCTGACTGTAGCTCCGACTGACAATAACCTTCCTCCAGATCTCAGGCTGGACGGCCATGTTCTGGCAACACAACGTTAGTTAGTGGAAGGAGGCTCAAACGGACATCTGATCAACGCGAGCTACATGTGTTCCTGATTCCAGCCCCTCGAGTGAGCAAAGCATACTGCAGACTTTCTCTTAATACGGATGATAAAATCCTCCAATGTCTCCAGAAAAGGCTCAAGACGCCCCAATTTTAAGAAGACAAAGAAACAACACACAAAAACACAACTCTGGTGAATGAAAATCAGGATGCTGATATTACAGTACACATTAAATCAATAAAATAAGGATGTAAAGTATTTAAGAGCGGAGGTGGAGGTTTTGTCTTACCATCCCTCTGAAGAGCTGCCAGTCCCCAAAGTTCATGTTCATCTCATTCTTCAGCTCTTCCAGGTTGCACTGAGACAGCACCCGGCCATTCACATTGGCCTAACACAGAAAGAGGCAGAGACAAGTTCACTACTAACCAAATACAGGCACATAGGGCCGGTTTGGACACAGATAAAGCCAAATCCTGGAGTAGAAAGCACTTTCAATGGAGATTCTCAATCAAGATAGCTTTATAGTCTAGGACTATGCTGCTAGGCTTAATCTGTGTCCTGGAAACAGCCCCATACTGTATAAATTAGGGCATAAAAAGGCATAAGTATAAATAGGAATAAGTTGATTGAAGTAGGGCCATATGTTCAATAAAGAAAAGTAGAGGCATATGGAACTCTTTCAGATGGCAAGAAAGCCCTCTCAGAGAGGTTAAAGAAACGTATGCATTTTCAACAGGAGTCCTGTTCTCAAAAGGCGAGCTTGTATTACATATATTTATATACTTCCGGTTCTGTACCTCACCAAACAAGGAGGACTTTTCACATGAAGACACAAGAAGCGTTGTTAGCTGGGTAGACTGACTGTGGTCTAGAGGCTTTCATGACATACTGTCTATAGATCATTTATAAATGGACTAGAAGCTGCTCAATGCAGACAGAGACATTAGCTGTTTTGTTGAGCCATATAAAGTTGATCAAGATATTGATAGACAAAAATAAACCTTGTGTGCAAATGGATACAATTTAGAATCTTTTGTATAAACTTTATTGACTAAGATGTTGTATAAACAGGAGCAATATGTATGTGTGTGTGATGGTGTGTGTAGTAGGCCTGACCTTCTTGATAGTGGCGGTATACTGGCCCAGCATGCTAGAGTCCATGCCGGCGATCTGTTTGACGCGCTCACACACTGCGTCCGTGTTCAGAGAGCTGAGGAGTACCACAGGGGTTCCCGGTACCCCAGAGGCAGAATCCTATCACACACACACACATAAGTCCACACAGAATCACCCATTGATGTTGTAGCATAGCAGGGCTCACTCACCACCACTGCAAAGTCATACGGTTAGCGCAAACTGTTAGCACAACGCTTCAACAACCACAGAACAACGTTTCAACAACCACAGCTAGCTTAACATTAATGGTGGTTAACACTGGAGTAGCTAATCACTGCAACCAGAAACACTATTCCCTTTTTCACAGCATAGCACAAAGACAAAACACTCCAAACCAAATGCATTACTCTTTGTCAGTGCAAGCACCTGTGAGGTAACAATACTAGAGCATGGTAACGAGCGGCACCAGCTGTGCAGTATGGTCTCTGTTGGGCGTCTGCATGTTAATCTGAACACACTGTTGATGGTAGTGCATTATTCACTGTACACAGACGAGCCGTGTGTGTGTCTCTTCCACTGCTCTCCCTCCTTGAGGCTAGAAGAGTGGTCAATACCCTCGCCCCCTAATGCTCTCTAACCTCCCAGCTAACCTAATATGCCACCCACTAACAGAGAAACAAAACAACCTCTCTCTCTCTCTCTCTCTCTCTCTCTCTCTCTCTCTCTCTCTCTCTCTCTCTCTCTCTCTCTCTCTCTCTCTCTCTCTCTCTCTCTCTCTCTCTCTCTCTCTCTCTCTCTCTCTCTCTCTCTCTCTCTCTCTCTCTCTCTCTCTCTCTCTCTCTCTCTCTCTCTCTCTCTCTCTCTCTCTCTCTCTCTCTCTCTCTCTCTCTCTCTCTCTCTCTCTCTCTCTCTCTCTCTCAGCAACAACAAAACAACAGCTTTGTTGACTTGGGCGGGAAGGCGCAGAGGCTTAGAAGACGTCTGTGCTTGCTCTTTTGCTGCGAGAGCTTGCTTGAGAAAATAAGCTGTACACGTCTTAACAGAGCCTAGCAGAACAGGGGGGGGGTGTAACTGTCATCGCTGACTTGGGGAGGTTAGCTACTGTACACAGACAGTCCTGGAGAGTGCAGCGTACTGCGGTGTCAGCTGCACTAATAGGCCAGTGTGTGTGTGTGTGTGTGGCTTTAGCAGGTAACACACTATCTGCATGTCTTTCCCTGTTGCGGAATATAGAGGCATCCATATTAGCATCCGTTAAAAGCACCAGAGAGACTGTAGAGCTCCTCAATAATGACAGCCCAAATTATTTCTGTTTCTTAAGTATTTCTGGCTGGCATTTTAAATCATGCTTCTTAATTGGGTCTTGCAAATTTGGCAAGTAAAACTTTCTGGTGGGTTTTGTTGAATTCATTTAGAAGTAGAATTCATAATACATGCGTTGGATGACCTAGAAGAGACATTCTAGAACTATGTACATTCAACTAGAACTATTTTCAACTACATTATCGATAAACTGGTGGTTAGAGCACTGAATGCTGATTGGCTAACTGCCGTTATAAATCGAACTGTATACCACGGGTATGACAAAACATTTATTTGTACTCCTCTAATTACATTGCTAACCAGTTTATAATAGCAAAAATAATCTCTGGACTTTGTGGTATATGGCCAATATACCACAGCAAAGGGCTGTATCCAGGCACTCCGCGTTGCGTCGTGCATAAAGAACAGCCTTTAGACATGGTATATTGGCCATATACCACACCCCCTCGGCCCTTATTGCTTAAATATATCATATGTAGAGGTGGGCTATATGGAAGGTGGGTGAAGGTTCTTGTCTATGTTTCTAATGCATGACAGGTGGAGGGAAAAGCATGGCATGTTATATTAGTTGGAGGAGGTGAGATAGAAAGGTAGTGAGGTAGAAAGGAAGTGAGGTAGAAAGGTAGTGAGGTAGAAAGGTAGTGAGGTAGAAAGGTAGTGAGGTAGAAAGGTAGTGAGGTAGAAAGGTAGTGAGGTAGAAAGGTAGTGAGGTAGAAAGGAAGTGAGGTAGAAAGGTAGTGAGGTAGAAAGGTAGTGAGATAGAAAGGTAGTGAGATAGAAAGGTAGTGAGGTAGAAAGGAAGTGAGGTAGAAAGGAAGTGAGGTAGAAAGGAAGTGAGGTATAATGGTAGTGAGGTAGAAAGGTAGTGATGTGGTGAAAAAGTTAGAGATGGTGAAGTCCAAAGAGATGAGTGTACCTGCTTGGGTCTGAAAGGCTGAGACAACTGCTTCGGGGGGAGAAAGAGAGGCAGAGAGACAGTGGCATAGAGACAGAAAGGCAGAGAGACAAGAGGCAGACAGACAGAGAGGCAGAGAGCCAGAGGCAGACAGGCAGAGAGGTAGAGATTGATAGAGGTAGAGACAGACAGACAGACAGACAGACAGACAGACAGACAGACAGACAGACAGACAGACAGACAGACAGACAGACAGACAGATAGGAGCACGACATTAGGCCACATGCCGAAGTCATCATAGAACACAAGAGAACAGTAGACACATTCACGTCAGACTAGACAATAAAACATTTATCTTGAAACACAGCAGGCAAAGGCACTTTACAGCATCTCATCTAGCAAAGACTGAAACTGAGAAGCCATTTAGTTCAGAATTATTACAGGAGGAAATGAAATATATTTTTTATAGAGCGCTTTAAGAAGATAATCTTTGCAGAGAGGACGAGCAGCACAGAGCGTGATGTTTGTTGAGAGAGAGAAGCGTAAGGAGAGAAAGAGAGATATCCCCCACACAGAAAAGCAGAAGTTTCCACTTTGAGGAAGCCTTAAAAACTGGTCCTCCACCCAGACTAAGTGTGACTGTGTGTTACACTGTGCCAGTGCGAGTGTGATTACGTATACACGTGCGTTTGTATAGGCACACAAGTGTGTGTGTGTGTGTGTGTGACAAGAGACCCCTGTGTGAGATAAGGCTGTAATTCCAGCAGTGTGGGGCATGGGCAGAGCAGAGGGATGAGGAAACAGAGAGGAAACAGAGTGCTGAGATATTGGCCCTTTATTGGCCCTTTCATAATGTGTATCTCCATGACTGATTACCACGTAATTACATCATCAGTGTTTCCCCTATGACTGATTACCATGTAATTACATCAGTGTTTCCCCTATGACTGATTACCACGTAATTACATCATCAGTGTTTCCCCTATGACTGATTACCACGTAATTACGTCATCAGTGTTTCCCCTATGACTGATTACCATGTAATTACATCATCAGTATTTCCCCTATGACTGATTACCATGTAATTACATCAGTGTTTCCCCTATGACTGATTACCATGTAATTACATCAGTGTTTCCCCTATGACTGATTACCACGTAATTACATCAGTGTTTCCCCTATGACTGATTACCATGTATTACATCATCAGTGTTTCCCCTATGACTGATTACCATGTAATTACATCAGTGTTTCCCCTATGACTGATTACCCCGTAATTACATCATCAGTGTTTTACCCCTATGACTGATTACCCCGTAATTACATCATCAGTGTTTCCCCTATGACTGATTACCACGTAATTACATCATCAGTGTTTCCCCTATGTGCATCTAGCAGTGGCGCACCGGTGCTGCTAAATCGTGGCCGCCACTGCAAAAAAAAAAAAGGGAAGATCCCCCCCCTCCTGCTATCTCTGCCATCGCTGCTGAAAGAAATCCTAGGGGAAACTCTGCACCGACACTCATCTATACTTACTTGGACCTTCCTGTGAACTAGTCCTATATGAACATGCTTGGTATGTAGAATGGGAGCGGGCGCACTCGCATGGTGGTTAGTTCACTCCTGGACAATGAGACTCACATTCATACAGGACTGAGCTATTACACTTAGGTCCAGAGCAGGCCACAAACATGGGAGCCACGGTGCAACTAGTCAACATGAGACATGACATTGTCACTGACATACCCTGTCAGCTTTCCAAACCATGTTAGTGTATCTGGTTGATGGACAAGGTTAGCCATGTGTGTGAGTGCATAGCCTTTTGGTGAGTTTGTGTGTGTTTGTGTGTGGCTAGTCGTAACAGTCAAGACGAAAGGACACAGATGCTTCAGCTAATGCCAACGCTCCACACCAGCCTGTCGTGTTACCATAGGGGGGTCAGTGGTAGTGGGGGAGGGGAGGCCCTCTCTGGGATCCTCAGCAATTACATCCTGACATGGGCACAGAACGAGGCACGGGGTGGGTCAAGGGGCATTGGATATAGGAATAACCTAAACTAGAGCTGGAGCAAAATAGGATTGGAGTGTATAGGGGGGTAAAAAACACAAACTCCTTGAAGAGTGAAAGGGGTTCATTTCATACAAGCTTACACAACGGACCTGAAGACAGAGACCACCTGCTGACCCACTGACCCGCTGCATTAAATGGATCGTATTCATCGCAATGAAGAACACAAAGAGAAACAGGCCCTTTTACTTTTTTGGGAGGAAAATAAAAGTGTTGAGAAAATGTAGAAAGGTGAACACGTGTTTCACAAATAATATTGTCAAACAGAATCAGAATCAAAACAATTGTAAAAGTAATTGGCGCTTAACCACTAAAGCAACAAAAAAACTGTTACTATGACTACTATCTGACTAGCTACTAGTGCTAGGTGTACTACTGACAGGCAACTCTGTACTTACAAGCCCATTGGGGTCCCTGGGGTAGCCTGTTTTGAAGGAGGGGCGTGATTGGGTCGGGGCAGGGTGAAGATGGGAGCTGTATTGATGCCGGGGAAGGTGATACACATGATTGGGAAAATAGGGCTATATGGAAACCAGAGAGAGAGGAAGGATGAAGATGGAGAATGGTTAAAACATGTGGATTGTATGAGGGACCATTCTTATACAAAACATTAAGAACACCTGCTCTTTCCATGACAGATTGTCTAGGTGAATCCAGGTGAAAGCTATGATCCATTTTTGATGTATCTTATTAAATTCACTTCAATCAGTGTAGATGAAGGGGAGGAGACAGGTTAAAGAAGGACTTTTAAGCCTTGAGACAATTGAGACATGGATTGTGTATGTGTGCTCTTCAGTGAGTGAATGGGCAAGACAAAATATTTAAGTGCCATTGAACAGGGTATGGTAGTAGGTGACAGGCGCACCGGTTTGTGTCAAGAACTGCAACGCTGCTGGGTTTTTCATGCTCAACAGTTTCCCATGTGTATCTAGAATGGTCCACCACCCAAAGGACATCCAGCCAACTTGACACAACTGTGGGAAGCATTGGAGTCAACATGGACCAGCATCCCTGTGGAACACTTTCGACACCCTGTAGAGTCCATGCCCTGACAAACTGAGGCTGCTCTGAGGGCAAAAGGTGTGTGTGTGTGTGTGTGTAGGGAGGGTGGAACTAAATATTAGAAAGGGGTTCCTAATTTTAAGTAACACCAGAACTGTGAAGAATAATTTTTTCAAGTTGAGGTCAGCACTGTTACATTTCAAAATGAGGTTAAGTGAGTAAACGACACTGTCTTGTGAGGTTGGTGCTCTGAGGTAGCTGGGCAGTCACATTAACAAACAGAGGTAAGTAACCGTCACTTAGTAACCAAGTCCTGTGTGTATGCGAAGGTAAACTGAGGTAGGTACAACTGCACTGTGATTCTTTTTATACTAAGGTATGAATGGGCAAGACAATATATTTAAGTGCCTTTAAACAGGGTATGGTAGTCAGTGCCAGGCACACCGGTTTACTGGTATTCTGAAGTACGTTGAACAAACCTTCTCTACTCTACTGTATACTAAATTAATGTGTACTGAGCTACGTTCAGGTGCAGTCATCTGCCTGTCTGCTGCTGTGTTGTGCTGGCGTCTCACCCGGGTGTAGAAGGGGTGCTGGGGGCAGGCATGCTGTAGTAACTGCTGTGGGGCTGGGGGGCACAAGCCCTGGGGGGGGCAGGGAACCAACGTAGGAGCCTGTGGGGGAGCAGGCAGCCGAGTGCTGGCCGAAAGAGGAGGGGACGCGGGCTGGCACGTCCTGCAGGGGCAGCGTGGGATAGGCCACTCCTCCAATGTGCATCTGCTCCCTGGCAGCACGGACATCTAATGGAAGAGAGGGAGGGGAGGAGAGATGAGAGAGGGAGTGGGAGAGAAAGACAGAGAGAGGGAGAGGGGAGGAGAGATGAGAGAGGGAGTGGGAGAAAAAGACAGAGAGAGGGAGAGGGGAGGGGAGATGAGAGAGGGAGTGGGAGAAAAAGACAGAGAGAGGGAGAGTGGGTGGAGAGACAGAAAGATGTAATGAAAAAGAGGGAGAGGAGGGAAGGAAGGAAGAGTGGGGAGAGAAATAGAGACGTTTCATCTGTGAGGCTGATCGAGATCACGTCTTGGCCCCGAATATAAAGACACTTTAGATCCACCCACTCAAACTGATTCAGCCAATCATATTTGATCATTCTTATTGAGTTCAAATAGAGATGTTCTGTGGAGAGCAAGCAAATCATATTCCACATAGATGGAGAAACTTTGATTCTGTGATTGAGTGCACTTGATGGAGCAGGGTGAAAATTAAACTGTTCTTTATAGGCTTTACTGAAAATAGACAGCGTTCATTCAAACTGTCACTTTTGCCAAGAACACCGTCTTTCTTACTGATAAATTGTATTTTGACAAATAGAGTTACAACATAGTGGAATCAGTGGCCTGGTAAGAATCAGGAAAAAAATGACTCTGTCATAAGAGTGTCTGTTGTTGAATGATGGGTTGAGTAGAGACCCAATCCTGCAGCAGGGAGCACAATGGAGGCTTGATGCCCACTGGCTTGATGCCCACTGGATGGCTGCAGGACACTGGACACAGGAATGGATGACTGGCTAGGGACAGGGGTATACAGTTGAAGTCAGAAGTTTACATACGCTTACGTTGGAGTCATTAAAACTTGTTTTTCAACCACTCCACAAATTTCTTGTTATCAAACTATAGTTTTGGCAAGTCGGTTAGGACATCTATTTTGAGCATGACACAAGTCATTTTCCCAACAATTGTTTACAGACAGATTATTTCACTTATAATTCGCTGTATCAACATTCCAGTGGGTCAGAAGTTTACATACACTAAGCTGACTGTACCTTTAAACAGCTTGGAAAATTCCATAAAATGATGTCATCGCTTTAGAAGCTTATTTTAGGCTAATCATTTGAGTCAATTGGAGGTGTACCTGTGGATGTATTTCAAGGCCTACCTTCAAACTCAGTGCCTCTTTGCTTGACATCATGGGAAAATCAAAAGAAATCAGCCAAGACCTCAGAAAAAAATTGTAGACCTCCACAAGTCTGGTTCATCCTTGGGAGCAATTTCCAAACGCCTGAAGGTACCACGTTCTTCTGTACAAACAATAGTACGCAAGTATAAACACCATGGGACCATGCAGCCGTGCTCAGGAGGTTCTGTCTCCTAGAGATGAACGTACTTTGGTGCTAAAAGTGCAAATCAATCCCAGAACATCAACAAAGGACCTTCTGAAGATGCTGGAGGAAACAGGTACAAAAGTATCTATATCCACAGTAAAACAAGTCCTATTATCGACACAACCTGAAAGGCTGCCCAGCAAGGAAGAAGTCACTGCTCCAAAACCACCATAAAAAAAGACAGAATAAAGTTTGTAACTACACATGGGGACAAAGACTGTACTTTTGGGATTTTGTAGAAATGTCCTCTGGTCTGATGAAACAAAAATAGAACTGTTTGGCCATAATGACAATCATTATGTTTGGGGGAAAAAGGGGGAGGCTTGCAAGCCGAAGAACACCATCCCAATTGTGAAGCACGGGGGTGGCAGCATCATGTTGTGAGGGTGCTTTGATGTAGGAGGGACTGGTGCACTTCACAAAATAGATGGAATCATGAGGTAGGAAAATTATGTGGATATATTGAAGCAACATCTAAAGACATCAGTCAGGAAGTTAAAGCTTGGTCGCAAATGGGTCTTCCAAATGGACAATGACACCAAACATACTTCCAAAGTTGTGGCAAAATGGCTTAGGGACAACAGTCAAGGTATTTGAGTGGCCATCACAAAGCCCTGACCTCAATCCTATAGAAAACTTGTGGGCAGAAATGAAAAAGCGTGTGCGAGCAAGGGGGTCCACAAACCCGACTTCAGTTACACCAGCTCTGTTAGGAGGAATGGGCCACAATTCAGCCAACTTATTGTGGGAAGCTTGTGGAAGGCTACCCGAAACGTTTGACCCAAGTTAAACAATTTAAAGGCAATGCTACCAAATGCTAATTGAGTGTATGTAAACTTCTAACCCAGTAGGAATGTGATGAAAGAAATAAAAGCTGAAATAAATAATTCTCTCTACTATTATTATGACATTTCACATTCTTAAAATAAAGTGGTGATCCTAACTGACCTAAGACAGGGAATTTTTACTCAGATTAAATGTCAGGAATTGTGAAAAACTGAGTTTAAATGTATTTGGCTAAGGTGTATGTAAACTTCCAATTTCAAATGTAGGTCATCTTCCAGAGGAATGGATGACTGGCTAGGGACAGGGGTATAGGTCATCTTCCAGAGGAATGGATAATTGGCTAGGGACAGGGGTATAGGTCACCTTCCAGAGGAATGGATGACTGGCCAGGGACAGGGGCACTGGTCACCTTCCAGAGGAATGGATGACTGGCTAGGGACAGGGGTATAGGTCATCTTCCAGAGGAATGGATGACTGGCCAGGGAGGGACAGGGGCACTGGTCACCCTCCAGAGTGGAAGGTGGGCTAACAGAGGAGATCGCCGCCCCCCCCCCACACACACACACACACACACACACACACACAGATGAATATCAAGACAAATACACACACACTAAGATGAAGAGACATGTAAACATCAACACACAGACACAACAAGCATACACACACACTAAGATGAAGAGACATGTAAACATCAACACATAGACACAACAAGCATACACACACACTAAGATGAAGACTCATGTAATCATCAACACAGACACAACAAGCATACACACATGCACTCATCTCATACAAATAAGAATTATCCTAAAATACTACATTTATTAGAGTGGATTACTGGCCAGAGAGTCACTGGTCACCTTTCTGTCCCTGTGACCACCATGACAAAGGCGGTCTCTGCTGGTCAACAGACAGACTCAGTGTGACACTGTGGTCACTAACAGCATGGTGCCATCACACTAAGGCCAGGGTAACAACTGTTATGGTGGATAGATACATCTATTAACTGACCAGCTCAGTGCACAGTGACGCCTGTGTGACAGCACGGAATTGTCCCAAACACCATGTGGCCAATAAATGAGTAGGTGAGCATTGCGTCATTCACACTAAATAGCATCTCTGCTGATAGTGACGTCAGCCATTTGAGCTGGATAGCTGATCGACTGTTGTGTGAGAGTCTTTGGCAGCATTCAAATGCGTTTGGTTGCAGATAATGAGTAAGCAACAATTTAGCTAATTACACCACCTCACTTCTACCAACACGTCTCCTGCGCCAGATGACTGTGTGATCTCCAGATGACTGTGTGATCTCGCTCTCTGTGGCCGATATGAGCAAAACGTTTAAAGAGGTTAACAATCAGATGACTGAATACCAGGGCGTGTCTCTCAAAGCATGATCAGCTGTCAAGCGTCTTTACAGACATTTACAATCTCTCCTTGTCCCACTCTGTAATCCCAACATGTTTCAAACTGACCACTATTGTCCCTGTTCCCAATAGTTCCAAGGGTACCTTCTGACATGACTATGTCCCTGTAGCACTCACATCTGTAATTATGAAGTGCTTTGAAAGGCTGGTCATGACACACATCAACACTATCATCTCAGACACCCTAGACCAACTCCAATTCACATACCACCTCAACAGATCCACAGATGACACAATTTCAATTGCTCTTCACACTGCTCTCTCCCACCTGGACAAGAGATGAAATAACTATATGAGAAGGCTGTTGATAGACTACAGCTCAGCGTTCAACACCATAGTCGCCTCCAAGTTAATCACCAAGCTAGGGACCCTGGGACTGAACCCCTCCTTCTGCAGCTAGATACTGGACTTCTGACAGGCCGGCCCCAGGTGGTGAGGGTAGGCAACAATACCTCCGCCACACTGACCCTCAACACGGGGGCCCCTCAGGGGTGTGTGCTTAGTCCCCTTCTGTACTCCCTGTTCACCCACGACTCCGTGGCCAAGCACAAATCCAAAGCCATCTTCAAGTTTACTGATGACACAACGGTGGTAGGCCTGATCACCGACGGCGTTGGGACAGCGTACAGGGAGGCGGTCAGAGACTTAGCAGTGTGGTGCCAGGACGACAACCTCTCCCTCAACGTCAATAAGACCAAGGAGCTGATCGTGGACTATAGGAGAAAGAGGGAAGAGCAGGCCCCCCATCCACATCGACGGGGCTGTTGTGGAGCGGGTCGAGAGCTTCAAGTTCCTTGGCATCTACATCACTAAGAACTTAACATGGGCAAAGTAAGGTGGACTGAACACCTCGGTGCAGATAAAAACATAATAATATAATAATAATAATAACAACACAAAACAAATTAGAAGGCTAGAGAAACGTATCGACCAACATTACCAAAGCAATCAACATCCAAACATGACAGAGGGTAAACATGGAGAGCCAATCCCCAAAAGAAAACGTGACTCCTTGACGGACACGGATGATTTAAGCTTTTCACAACCGGGAATGGTAAGGAGATCTGTTAAAATCGATCAATGATAAACTGGGCATGAATTAGTCAGTAAAGATATAAAGGAGTTGAAGGCGAGCCTCTAGATGAGTGACGAATAAGCTGTTACAAGGAAGAAACAAACAAACAAGCTAAAAGGTACAGTCAATGAGATTGAAACAAACGTTAATGAACTTGAAAAGGAGAACATGTTTCTGAGAGAAGCCTTACTTGACCTACAGACTAGGTCTATGACAAAAAATCTGATACTTATTGCTATCAAAGTAAAAGAAAGGTGAAGATCCTGAAAGTGTGGTAAAATAATTATATTTTACAGCGCTACAGAGCCCAGGTGATGGTGCCAACAAAATCCAACTCGAACGTGTACAACGTTTCGGAAAAAGATATGAGCACCCAATCGCTGCCAAATTTGCATTCTTCAGAGATAAAATAAATTGTTAAAAGCCCGAGTAAAAGACTTGCTGGCCCGAAAATAGGAATTAATGATCAGTTCCTGAAGGAAATTGCAGAATGGCGCAAAGTTCTGTACCCAATCTTCAAGCAGAATAGATTAAAAGGGAAACGTGTAGCTTTCGTAATCAATAAACTGTATATAACCAAATGTTCTGAGACACAAAGACTACTCCATGGCTATTCTAAATATTACAAAGTTCCCATAGAGGAGTCGAATAATGGAACACCCAATAATATCCATGGTAGGGATTGTAATAAAAAAATATGTAGGAAAACAATAAAATACAACAATTGATACAAAACAACTACACCATCCCATTCAAGATAAGGAATGTTACAAATAAATAGAATTTGTCTTAATTAGTATTAAATAGATAAGACAGCATTATAATAAAGTATAATTATTATTAAGTAAATAAGACAGCATTAGAAGAAAGTATAATTAGTATTAAATAGATAAGACAGCATTAGAAAAAAGTATAATTAATATTAAGTAGATAAGACAGCATTAGAATAAAGTATAATTAGTATTAAGTAGATATACTTTATTCTAATGCTGTCTTATCTACTTAATACTAATTATACTTTATTCTAATGCTGTCTTAATTAGTATTAAATAGATAAGACAGCATTAGAATAAAGTATAATTAGTATTAAGTAGATAAGACAGCATTAGAATAAAGTATAATTAGTATTAAGTAGATAAGACAGCATTAGAATAAAGTATAATTAGTATTAAATAGATAAGACAGCATTAGAATAAAGTATAATTAGTATTAAGTAGATAAGACAGTATTAGAATAAAACATAATTAGTATTAAATAGATAAGACAGCATTAGAAGAAAACATAATTAGTATTAAATAGATAAGACAGTATTAGAAGAAAGCATAATTAGCTAAATAATACATCTAATATAAGGAACCAGAACACAAAAGTACTCAATCAACATGGTAGAGATAAAACACAGCAAACAGTGGACATAGAAGGCACAGTATGTGGGTATGTGCAAGTGTATTGTGATGGAAGGTGAGGTGTGTGTTTTTGTGTTTGGAAAAGTGTGGAGTTAAGTGAGAGAAAAAGGAAAATGGTTGCATATCCCAGAGCCCATGTATTGTCCCCGACGCTCTACCCCAGACACCCACCTGAGCGAGCAATACACTAAGGAGAAGTCCTTATCTGTTTTATGGGCCTAATGTAAGAAGTCTATACACAGCCAAAACAGAAAGATGAATGCGGTCAGAGAGCCACTGGAGCAGCACAGCCCCCTCAAGATTCTGAGCCTGCCTGGCAGGGTTGGTCCTACAAAGCCAAGGCCCCCTGATGGGAGAGCATAATATACAAGGAAATTCTCAAAGCTGCTAATGAGAACCTTGACGACCTTGTACCTAGCCAGTGGGGATTCCGGTGGGGTGCCCCCACCCAGGTAGTAGCAGTGCTGGCAACACTAGCTGAAGTAACCCACTGGGAGGGGGTCACACTCAGATAATCAGAAAGGGGGGCAAATTACTGTGGCCCTGTTGGCACAAATAATCAAAGGTCTGACAGCACGGAGATGCTTGAGAAAAAGGTCAAAACGGGGGACCAGCGTGTAGGTGTTTCAGGGTATAGGGCTGTATCTGAGCTCCATCAGCTAGGACTTAACATTGGTTAATAAAATCTCCCAATTTGTACTATATTTTTGCATGCCTTCTCAAAAAGCTGCAACTGTATATGTATTTGCACATTAAGTCCTTTCTTGAGTTGGGCTCGGGGATGGAAAAATGTTGAACATCTGAGCTTGTGGTTGTTTGTGGGGGAAAGGGGTCGAATGTGTATGAGTATGTTTGTGTGTGTGTATCCCACATCTGTTGCTATGGGGTAAAGATGTAAGGGACAACGTAGGATGAATCAAAATTATTCCTTGCTAAAATAATAATTGCTTGCCAAAAATGTAATTGATGTAATGGCAATCCTGGTTATACGTATTAATCCTTCTCATGAACTTCCTACGCATATTACTCGTTAATTGTGTAAATTAAGAGCTACAAGATTTTTTTATGTATAGTACCAGTCAAAAGTTTAGACACACTTACTCAAGGGTTTTTCTTTATTTTTACTATTTTCTACATTGTAGAATAAAAGCGAAGACATCAAAATTATGAAATAACACACATGGAATCATGTAGTAACCAAAAACGTTTCAACAAATCAAAGTATATTTTATATTTCAGATTCTTCAAAGTAGCCACCGTTTGCCTTGATGACAGCTTTGAGCCAATCAGATAGCCATATTTGGTAAAAGACCAAGCCCATATGGCAAGAACAGCTCAAATAAGCAAAGAGAAACAACAGTCCATCATTACTTTAACCTCTCTGCGCACGGAACCCGCTAGCGGGCTGAAATTCCACAACATACGGTGATCGCTACATAAATAGTCATATTAAACATTCATGAAAATACAAGTGTCTCACATGTATCGAAATCCTAGAATCTTGCTAATCCAACTGCGTTGTCAGGATTTACTGCGAAAGAATACGATGTGATTATCTGAGCATAGAGCCCCATAAAACATTTTTTTTAACCAGCACAGGCGTAACATAATCACAAACTGCATTAAAATAAATTGTTTACCTTTGACGATCTTCGTCTGTTTGCAATTCCAATGCTCATTGTTACACAATGAATGATCTTTTGTTTGATAAAATCCATTTTTATAGCCTAACACGAAACATTTTGTGAACCGCTTATGTCGTGAATTCCGTCTCATTCCATTTTCGACGACACATTCCAGGTAAGTCATTCGCTATTGAAGTTTCATACCGGAAGAGAAACACAAATTACGCACTGCATTGTTTGGTGAACGCGCAGATTCAGCCGTTTATATATCAATCAGTCAGGGAAAGCTAAATCTAAGCCTAGATATACAGATGTACACACAATTTTAGAATAAATTGATTGGGAAGGTGAGACAGAGATTGTTGTAGGACGATTCATTTAGCGATTGTGGAGGAATATTTTTTGAACGGGAGAGGACATCGTTTTGGACTGGTAAGTACTTATCATGCTAATGCCCTTGTTTGAAATTAATAATATAAAATATTATTTGTGATTTTTTTTTACATTTTAGAAGCAATATATAAACATGTAATGTCATGAAATGTGAGATGTGTGTCTGCCGCCCCACCCCAACCCACATGAAATAGCCTATTTGAGGCTGTTGAGGAGAGGGCAGGACCACATCAATGGTCAAAGTGAAATGGAGACAGTAGATACAGCTGGTATGTTGTAATATAATAAAGACAGTAGATCTAGCTGGTCTGTCATAATATATTAGAGACAGTAGATCTAGCTGAAATGTCATAATATAAAAGAGACAGTAGATCTAGCAGGTCATAATAATATATTCAACCTTATGTTCCCTGTACTCTCTCTATATATCTGTTTATTATACCTATTGATACAGGGCTCATATGTGAAACTATTCTAACTGAACATTTTCTTTCACAGTGACCCCGACTCCGAATGGGAGTCTTATCCGGTGTCCTGTGTGAATTTAAGTATGCTCTCTCTAATTCTCTCTCTCGAAGGACCTGAGCCCTAGGACCATGCGTCAGGACTACCTGGCATGATGACTCCTTGCTGTCCCCAGTCCACCTGGCCTTGCCGCTGTTCCAGTTTCAACTGTTCTGCCTGCGGCTATGGAACTGTTCATTTTTACTATTGAGGTGCTGTCCTGTTGCACCCTCTACAACCACTGTGAGCCCCTCTCGGCCCAGCCAGAAGAGGACTGGCCACCCCTCATAGCCTGGTTCCTCTCTAGGTTTCTTCCTAGGTTTTTGCCTTTCTAGGGAGTTTTTCCTAGCCACCGTGCTTGTATATATATATATTTTTTTAAATCAATAATTATTATTTTTTCCATTATTTATTTTTTTTTTTTTTGGGGGGGGTGTTAGAATAGCATTTTGGTATTTTGTATATAGTTATTTGTTTCCAAATGTATACCTTCACCAATTTGGTCACTTGGGTACATTTGGGCTACTTGTGTGGGACACCTGGGTGACTTCATGATAAATGTCATGTAAGCACACTCATTTTGAAAGTTATCATTCTGAAACTTTGCACAAGTAATGTTGCCCTCTTATATTTTTCACTGAAATTGTCCTCATCATCCTATCTGAATGTTTGTTTTATCTTGTTCATTTTAAAGATGATACAAAAATAAAAATAAAAAACGTATGCTTTTTTCCATTGTTTTATCTAAACCAGATCTATTGTGTTATATTCTCCTACATTCAATGTACATGTACACAAACTTCAGAGTGTGTTCTTTCAAATGGTACCAAGAATATGCATATCCTTGGTTCTGTGCCTGAGCTACAGGCTGTTAGATTTGGGTATGTCTTCAGGCGGAAATTGCACAAAGTAGGGGGGGAGCTGTAAGAGGTCCTGTTATGGCTGCGATCCCTGTACAGGGATCAACATCAGGGGAAATTTCAGAGTGACAACTAAAAATACAACGTTGTAACATTAAACATTCTTGAAAATGCAAGTGTCTTACATCCATCAAAAGATTAGAATCTTGGTAATCAAACTACGTTTTCCAATTTAAAATAGCTATTACAGAGAACAAATCCCATGCTTTTGTTTGAGAAGAGCAATCAACAACAGAAACATTTTCCGCCATGACAGTTTTTACACATTCACATCACAAGGTAAAATTATGACTTACATTCTGATATCTTGCTCTTATTTCTCTTCCTGAAGGTCCCAGTGATCAAATGAAGTGCCGTTTTCTTTGATAAAATCCATTTTTATAGATTAAATCGAAACATTTTGTAACCTGTTTGTGCCGTGAATTCCATATCTATCCATTTTTTACAGAGCATTCGGCGTAATTACACACGGTAAACCATAGTTTTATCTAGTCATCGTTGGTTTCAGTGCATTCCTCTGGATGTTTGCAACACAGCCAAACATCATAATGTTTTTTGCAGGGAGTATTGACCGAAATGAACTGATTGCCCGGGCGGTGTGTTCATTGTCATGCTGAAAGACCCAGCCAGGTTTCATCTTCAATGCCCTTGCTGATAGAAGGAGGTTTTCACTCAAAATCTCACAATACATGGCCCCTTATTTATTCTTTCCTTTACATGGATCAGTCGTCCTGTCCCTTTGCAGAAAAACAGCCCCAAAGCATGATGTTTCCACCCCATGCTTCACAGTAGGTATGGTGTTCTTTGGATGAAACTCAGCATTCTTTGTCCTCCAAACACGACAAGTTGAGTTTTTATCAAAAAGTTATATTTTGGTTTCATCTGACCATATGACATTCTCCCAATCTTCTTCTGGATCATCCAAATGCTCTCTAGCAAACTTCAGACGGGCCTGGACATGTACTGGCTTAAGCAGGGGGACACGTCTGGCACTGCAGGATTTGAGTCCCTGGCGGCGTAGTGTGTTACTGATGGTAGGCTTTGTTACTTTGGTCCCAGCTCTCTGCAGGTCATTCACTAGGTCCCCCCGTGTGGTTCTGGGATTTTTGCTCACCGTTCTTGTGATCATTTTGACCCCACGGGGTGAGATCTTGCGTGGAGCCCCAGATCGAGGGAGATTATCAGTGGTCTTGTATGTCTTCCATTTCCTAATAATTGCTCCCACAGTTGATTTCTTCAAACCAAGCTGCTTACCTATTACATATTCAGTCTTCCCAGCCTGGTGCAGGTCTACAATTTTGTTTCTGGTGTCCTTTGACAGCTCTTTGGTCTTGGCCATAGTGGAGTTTGGAGTGTGACTGTTTGAGGTTGTGGACAGGTGTCTTTTATACTGATAACAAGTTCAAACAGGTGCCATTAATACAGGTTACATGTGGAGGACAGTGGAGACTCTTAAAGAAGAAGTTACAGGTCTGTGAGAGCCAGAAATCTTGCTTGTTTGGAGGTGACCAAATACTTATTTTCCACCATAATTTGCAAATAAATTCATTAAAATCATGGGGAAAATGGTCCCCAATCTAAATATGATCCCCAATCAGAGACAACGATAATCAGCTGTCTCTGATTGGGAACCATACCAGGCCAACATAAATCACTAATCACCTAGATGACCCATCCTAGTCACTATCACGCCCCAACCAACATAGAGAATAAACAGCTCTCTATCGTCAGGGCGTGACAGTACCAACCCAAAGGTGCGGACTCCGACTGCAAATCCTGACTCAATAGAGGAGGGTCCGGGTCAGCATCTACCGTCGGCTCTGGTACGGGGTACCCACTCCGGTCGCAGATACGTCATCCTCCATAGTGGCTCTGGTGCGGGGATCGTCGTCGGAAGCTCCGGACCGTGGATTGTCGCCAGAGGATCCAGACCGTAGATCGTCGTCGGGGACTCCGGACCGTAGATCGTTGCAGGAGGAACCAAACCGTGGGTCGTCGCCGTGAACTCCAGACCGCAGGTCGTCGCCGGGGATTCTGGACCGCAGTTCGTCGCCGGGTACTCCGCACCGTAGGAACCAAACCGTGGGTCATCGCCGGGGACTCCGGACCGCAGGTCGTCACCGGGGACTCCGGACTGTGGTTCGTCGCCGGGTACTCCGGACCGTAGGAACCAAACCGTGGGTCATCGCCGGGGACTCCGGACCGCAGGTTGTCGCCGGGTACTCCGGACCGCGGGTCGTCGCCGGGTACTCCGGACCGCGGGTCGTCGCCGGGTACTCCGGACCGCGGGTCGTCGCCGGGTACTCCGGACCGCGGGTCGTCGCCGGGTACTCCGGACCGCGGGTCGTCGCCGGGAACTCCGGACCGTAGACCATTGCCGGAGGCTCCGGACTGGGAACCCCCGCTGGAGACTCTGGACCACAGACCGTCGCTGGAGACTCTGGACCGCGAACTCCAGACCGCGGGTCGTCGCCGGGGATTCTGGACCGCAGTTCGTCGCCGGGTACTCCGGACCGTAGGAACCAAACCGTGGGTCGTCGCCGGGGACTCCGGACCGCAGGTCGTCACCGGGGACTCCGGACCGTGGTTCGTCGCCGGGTACTCCGGACCGTAGGAACCAAACCGTGGGTCATCGCCGGGTACTCTGGACCGCGGGTCGTCGCCGGGTACTCCGGACCGCGGGTCGTCGCCGGGAACTCCGGACCGTAGACCATTGCCGGAGGCTCCGGACTGGGAACACCCGCTGGAGACTCTGGACCACAGACCGTCGTTGGAGACTCCGGACCGCGGACCGTCTCAGGAGGTTCCGGAACGCGGACCGTCTCAGGAGGTTCCGGACCGTGGACCGTTTCAGGAGGTTCCGGACCGTGGACCGTCTCAGGAGGTTCCGGACCGTGAAACGTCGCCAGAGGTTCCGGACTGTGAAACATCACCAGAGGTTCCGGACTGTGAAACGTCACAGGAGGTTCCGGACTGTGAAACGTCACCGGAAGCTCTGGTCTGGGAACTGTCGCCGGAAGCTCTGTGCGTGGGGCCGGCACTGGTGGTACCGCGTTGGTGACACGTAACTCAGGACGAGCACCAGGAGCAGGCACAGGACATACTGGACTGGAGGTGCACTGGAGGCCTGATGCGTGGGACCGGTACAGGTGGCACCGGGCTGATGACACGCACCTCAGGGCGAGTGCGGGGAGGAGGCACAGGACGTACTGGACTGTGGAGGCGCACTGGAGGTCTATAGTTTCAATAATTTGCAAATAAATTCATTAAAAATCCTACAGTGTGATTTTCTGGATTTTTTTTCTCTCATTTTGTCTGTCATAGTTGAAGTGTACCTATGATGAAAATTACAGGCCTCTCTCATCTTTTTAAGTGGGAGAACTTGCACAATTGGTGGCTGACTAAATACTTTTTTGCCCCACTGTATATGGGGGATACAACCATCCCAGCCCTGCAGATTTTGCTGCAGAGACAGAGTCATGAGATCATTTGTTATGGTATTGTCAATATGTAGCTTGCTTTTGGTCACAGGTCCAGGAATGGTGGAAGAATTGCAATATTTACCTGGAGCAAACTCTGCAGATAGCACTACTGGGTGATTTGAAAAGTCGTAGTCAAATCGATCAATAATATAATACTTTTAGCAAAGTTTATCTTTAATTTACAATCTGTTGAAACTATGAGAATAGAAAGGTTCAGAACTTTTGTGAAACACCACAGCACAGTTGAAACAGTTAAACAGTTAAAAATATATGGCAAACAGAAATCAAACTGGATGGTCTTCAGAAATAGATGGGAGGGGTTGAGGGTAGTGGCAGGATAGAAGTAAAAACAAACAAAAGAGAACTACTGTAAAATAGATTGTGTCCGTAAAATGTGTTTATAAGCTGGAAGTAGAAGCCTTAGTGTTGTTGTTCATTAGTTTACTCCAATTAGGCGAGGGGTGGTTGGGTTAGTGGAAAATAATAAAGGAAAATATATTTAAAAAAGAAAAAAAGAACTTGGCCGACACACACAACATAGTCGTGACGAGGGCATGGAAGCGCCATTTGCCTTTCAGAAGGCTGAAAAGATTTGGCATGGGCCCCTCGGATCCTCAAAAAGTTCTACAGCTGCACCATCGAGAGCATCTTGAATGGCTGCATCACCGCTTGGTATGCCAAATACACCGCCCTTGACTGCAAAGCACTACAGAGGGTGGTACGGACAGCCCAGTACATCACTGGGGCCGAGCTCCCTTACATTCAGGACCTCTATACCAGGCGGTGTCAGAGGAAGGAGCGAAAAAGTGCCAAAGAGCCAACCAAGCCATAGACTTTTCACTCTGCTACCATCCGGCAAACAGTACCGGAGCATCGGCTATCGGGCATACAAACTTCTACCCACAAGTGATAAGACTGCTAATAGCCAGACTGAGAAAATCAATTAATGTTACTCCAACTATTTGCACTAACCCTATACACACTAACTCAACTATATATACACCATATACACACTCACTAGACTATATATACACATAATATACACACTCACTAGACTATATATACACACCATCTACACACATTAACTAGACTATATATACACACCATATACACACTCACTAGACTATATATACACATCATATACACACTCACTAGACTATATATACACACCATCTACACACATTAACTAGACTATATATACACACCATATACACTCACTAGACTATATATACACATCATATACAAACTCACTAGACTATATACACACCATATACACACTCACTACACTATATATACACACACTCACTAAACTATATATATACACACACTCACTAGACTATATATACACATCATATACACACTCACTAGACTATATACACACCATATACACACTCACTAAACTATATATATATATATATATATACACACTCACTAGACTATATACACTCTCACTAGACTATATATACACACCATATACACACTCACTCGACTATATATACACACCATATACACACTCACTCGACTGTATATACACACCATATACACACACCATATACACACTCACTAGACTATATACACACCATATACACACTCACTAGACTATATACACACACCATATACACACACCAAATACACACTCACTAAACTATATATACACACCATATACACACTCACTAGACTATATACACACATCATATGTACTCTCAATAGACTATATACACACCATATACACACTCACTAGACTATATATATATACACACTCACTAGACCATATTCACACACCATATACACACTCACTAGACTATATACACACACCACATGCACTCTCAGACAATATACACTCACAAAACTATATATACACACCATATGCACTCTCACTAGACTACATACAGACCATATAAACACTCACTAGACTATATATACACATACACTGACTGGACCATATACACACACACCATATACACACAAACTAGACTATATATACACACCATCTACACACTCACTAGACTATATAAACACACCGTATACACACTCACTAGACTATATATATATACACACTCACTATACTATATATATATATATACACAATCACTATATTATATACACACCATATACACACTCACTATACTTTATATATACACAATCACTAGATTATATACACACCATATACACACTCACTAGACTATATATATACACACACACACCATATACACACTCACTAAACAACATACACACACTAGACTATATATATACACACACACTCACTATACTATATATATACACACAATCACTATATTATATACACACCATATACACAATCACTAGACTATATACACACACCATATACACACTCACTATACTTTATATATATACACACACTCACTATACTATATATATACACAATCACTATATTATATACACACCATATACACACTCACTAAACAACATACACACAACATATACACACTCACTAGACTACATATACACACCAAATACATACTCACTAGACTATATATACACACTCACTAGACTATATATACACACACAATATACACACTCACTATACTTTATATATACACAATCACTAGATTATATACACACCATATACACACTCACTAAACAACATACACACAACATATACCCACTCACTAGACTATATATATATATATATATATATATATATATATATATACACACACACACTCACTATACTATATATATATATACACAATCACTATATTATATACAAACCATATACACACACTCACTAAACAACATACACACAACATATACACACTCACTAGACTATATATATATACACACACACACACCATATACACACTCACACAACATATACACACTCACTAGACTATATATATATATATATACACACACACTCACTAGACTATATATACACACCATATACACACTCACTAGACTATATATACACACACTCACTACACTATATAAAGACACACCATATACACACTCACTAGACTATATACACACACCATATACACACTCACTAAACTATATATATATATACACACTCACTCGGATATATATACACACACACACTCACTAGACTATATACACACACCATAAACACACTCACTAGACTATATATACACATTCACTAGACTATATACAGTGCCTTGCGAAAGTATTCGGCCCCCTTGAACTTCGCGACCTTTTGCCACATTTCAGGCTTCAAACATAAAGATATAAAACTGTATTTTTTTGTGAAGAATCAACAACAAGTGGAACGACATTTATTGGACGGCCAATTTTTCAGTTTTTGACTTGTTAAAAAAGTTTGAAATATCCAATAAATGTCGTTCCACTTGTTGTTGATTCTTCACAAAAAAATACAGATTTATATCTTTATGTTTGAAGCCTGAAATGTGGCAAAACGTCGCAAAGTTCAAGGGGGCCGAATACTTTCGCAAGGCACTGTACATACACCATAAACACACTCACTAAACTGTATACACACACTCACTAGACTATATACACACACCATAAACACACTCACTAGACTATATATACACATTCACTAGACTATATACACACACCATAAACACACTCACTAGACTATATATACACACACTCACTAGACTATATACACACACCATATACACACTCACTAGACTATATATACACACACTCACTAGACTATATACACACACCATATACACACTCACTAGACTATATATACACACACTCACTAGACTATATACACACCATATACACACTCACTAGACTATATATACACACGATATACACACTCACTAGACTATATACACACCATATACACACTCACTAGACTATATACACACACCATATACACACTCACTAGACTATATACAGACACTCACTAGACTATATACACAGCATATACACACTCACTAGACTATATATACACACCATATACAGACACCTTTACATACAATTTGCTGCTGCTACTCTGTTCTTTATTTTACTCTTATTTTTTATCTGTCCTGATGCCTAGTCACTTTACCCTGCCTTCATGTACATATCTACCTTAAATACCTTATTATCTATCCTGATACCTAGTCACTTTACCCTGCCTTCATGTACATATCTACCTTAAATACCTTATTATCTATCCTGACACCTAGTCACTTTACCCTGCCTTCATGTACATATCTACCTTAAATACCTTATTATTATCTATCCTGATGCCTAGTCACTTTACCCTGCCTTCATGTACATATCTACCTTAAAATCTATCCTGATACCTAGTCACTTTACCCTGCCTTCATGTACATATCTACCTTAAATACCTTATTATTATCTATCCTGATGCCTAGTCACTTTACCCTGCCTTCATGTACATATCTACCTTAAATACCTTATTATCTATCCTGACACCTAGTCACTTTCCCCTGCCTTCATGTACATATCTACCTTAAATACCTTATTATCTATCCTGACACCTAGTCACTTTACCCTGCCTTCATGTACATATCTACCTTAAATACCTTATTATCTATCCTGACACCTAGTCACTTTACCCTGCCTTCATGTACAGTGCCTTGCGAAAGTATTCGGCCCCCTTGAACTTTGCGACCTTTTGCCACATTTCAGGCTTCAAACATAAAGATATAAAACTGTATTTTTTGTGAAGAATCAACAACAAGTGGGACACAATCATGAAGTGGAACGACATTTATTGGATATTTCAAACTTTTTTAACAAATCAAAAACTGAAAAATTGGGCGTGCAAAATTATTCAGCCCCTTTACTTTCAGTGCACTAAACTCTCTCCAGAAGTTCAGTGAGGATCTCTGAATGATCCAATGTTGACCTAAATGACTAATGATGATAAATATAATCCACCTGTGTGTAATCAAGTCTCTGTATAAATGCACCTGCACTGTGATAGTCTCAGAGGTCCGTTAAAAGCGCAGAGAGCATCATGAAGAACAAGGAACACACCAGGCAGGTCCGAGATACTGTTGTGAAGAAGTTTAAAGCCGGATTTGGATACAAAAAGATTTCCCAAGCTTTAAACATCCCAAGGAGCACTGTGCAAGCGATAATATTGAAATGGAAGGAGTATCAGACCACTGCAAATCTACCAAGACCTGGCCGTCCCTCTAAACTTTCAGCTCATACAAGGAGAAGACTGATCAGAGATGCAGCCAAGAGGCCCATAATCACTCTGGATGAACTGCAGAGATCTACAGCTGAGGTGGGAGACTCTGTCCATAGGACAACAATCAGTCGTATATTGCACAAATCTGGCCTTTATGGAAGAGTAGCAAGAAGAAAGCCATTTCTTAAAGATATCCATAAAAAGTGTCATTTAAAGTTTGCCACAAGCCACCTGGGAGACACACCAAACATGTGGAAGAAGGTGCTCTGGTCAGATGAAACCAAAATTGAACTTTTTGGCAACAATGCAAAACGTTATGTTTGGCGTAAAAGCAACACAGCTCATCACCTGAACACATCATCCCCACTGTCAAACATGGTGGTGGCAGCATCATGGTTTGGGCCTGCTTTTCTTCAGCAGGGACAGGGAAGATGGTTAAAATTGATGGGAAGATGGATGGAGCCAAATACAGGACCATTCTGGAAGAAAACCTGATGGAGTCTGCAAAAGACCTGAGACTGGGACGGAGATTTGTCTTCCAACAAGACAATGATCCAAAACATAAAGCAAAACCTATAATGGAATGGTTCAAAAATAAACATATCCAGGTGTTAGTATGGCCAAGTCAAAGTCCAGACCTGAATCCAATCGAGAATCTGTGGAAAGAACTGAAAACTGCTGTTCACAAATGCTCTCCATCCAACCTCACTGAGCTCGAGCTGTTTTGCAAGGAGGAATGGGAAAAAATTTCTGTCTCTCGATGTGCAAAACTGATAGAGACATACCCCAAGCGACTTACAGCTGTAATCGCAGCAAAAGGTGGCGCTACAAAGTATTAACTTAAGGGGGCTGAATAATTTTGCACGCCCAATTTTTCAGTTTTTGATTTGTTAAAAAACGTTTGAAATATCCAATAAATGTCGTTCCACTTCATGATTGTGTCCCACTTGTTGTTGATTCTTCACAAAAAAATACAGTTTTATATCTTTATGTTTGAAGCCTGAAATGTGGCAAAAGGTCGCAAAGTTCAAGGGGGCCAAATACTTTCGCAAGGCACTGTACATATCTATCTTAAATACCTTATTATCTGTCCTGATGCCTAGTCACTTTACCCTGCCTTCATGTACATATCTACCTTAAATACCTTATTATCTATCCTGACACCTAGTCACTTTACCCTGCCTTCATGTACATATCTACCTTAAATACCTTATTATCTATCCTGACACCTAGTCACTTTACCCTGCCTTCATGTACATATCTACCTTAAATACCTCATTATCTATCCTGATACCTAGTCACTTTACCCTGCCTTCATGTACATATCTACCTTAAATACCTCGTGCTGTATTTATACACATTGATCTAATACTGGTAATACCTGTATATAGATCCACATTGATCTGGTACTGGTAATACATGTATATAGATCCACATTGATCTGGTACTGGTAATACATGTATATCGATCCACACTGGTCTGGTACTGGTAATACCTGTATATAGATCCACACTGGTCTGGTACTGGTAATACCTGTATATAGCTCCACACTGGTCTGGTACTGGTAATACCTGTATATAGATCCACATTTATCTGGTACTGGTAATACCTGTATATAGATCCACACTGGTCTGGTACTGGTAATACCTGTATATAGCTCCACACTGGTCTGGTACTGGTAATACCTGTATATAGATCCACATTGATCTGGTACTGGTAATACATGTATATAGCTCCACACTGGTCTGGTACTGGTAATACCTGTATATAGATCCACATTGATCTGGTACTGGTAATACATGTATATAGATCCACACTGGTCTGGTACTGGTAATACCTGTATATAGATCCACATTGATCTGGTACTGGTAATACCTGTATATAGATCCACATTTATCTGGTACTGGTAATACATGTATATAGATCCACATTTATCTGGTACTGGTAATACATGTATATAGATCCACATTGATCTAATACTGGTAATACCTGTATATAGATCCACATTTATCTGGTACTGGTAATACATGTATATAGATCCACATTGATCTAATACTGGTAATACCTGTATATAGATCCACATTTATCTGGTACTGGTAATACATGTATATAGATCCACATTGATCTGGTACTGGTAATACCTGTATATAGATCCACACTGGTCTGGTACTGGTAATACCTGTATATAGATCCACATTGATCTGGTACTGGTAATACCTGTATATAGATCCACATTGATCTGGTACTGGTAATACATGTATATAGATCCACATTGATCTGGTACTGGTAATACCTGTATATAGATCGACACTGGTCTGGTACTGGTAATACCTGTATATAGATCCACATTGATCTGGTACTGGTAATACCTGTATATAGATCCACACTGGTCTGGTACTGGTAATACCTGTATATAGATCCACATTGATCTGGTACTGGTAATACATGTATATAGATCCACATTGATCTGGTACTGGTAATACATGTATATAGATCCACATTGATCTGGTACTGGTAATACCTGTATATAGATCCACACTGGTCTGGTACTGGTAATACCTGTATATAGATCCACATTGATCTGGTACTGGTAATACCTGTATATAGATCCACATTGATCTGGTACTGGTAATACCTGCTGTTTATAGCTCCACATTGATCTGGTACTGGTAATACCTGTATATAGCTCCATTCTTGTGTATTTTATTTAATTCCTCGTGTTACTATTCAATTTTTAAAGTCTGGATCATTGGGAAGGGCTCATAAACAAGCATTTCACAGTAAAGTCTACACCAGTTGTATTCTGCATGTGACAAATAATTTGATTGAATGATTGATAGAATGAATATCATGACAGAACACTGACATTCATTTTGGGTAATGGCATGTATCCAAAAACAGTCTCACAGTAGGAGTGGTGACATTGGATCAGTTTTCCCTTTTAGATCATAATGAATAATATTACATGGACAGGAGGCGCCTGATCCTGGGTCAGCACTGCTACTCTGATATGTTTTATGAATAAGGGCCTATAGGTCTTTGAATTAACTGAGTGTAATAGTGAAAAGTGGTACTTGTGTGTAAATATAAGGACCTGCAATGATCTCGCGGAGTTTGGGGTCCAGGTTGACGGTGCAGGGAAGGAACATCTCCACGTCGCGCGCCGTGAGAACGGGTGCCCGCGAGGACAGGAACACCTCGAAGCTGCGGATGTCCCCGTCGATCTCCAACAGGGGCTCCACGTCTTTGGTGGTGGGGATGTTTTTGGAGATTCTAGAGAAGAGGAAATGAGAGAGAGAGGAAATAGGAGGGAAGATCGTTAAAGATGACACTTCGATAGCTTGTCTATCTCTAGTAGGGGCCGTGCAGCGGTCACCGCTACTCTTGCTGTTCTGGTGTCACAAAAGGAGAGAAGTCCATTTAGTTGGTGACTGATCGCTCCAGTTTGTTATCTGGGTCTGACAGCAGAGGAAGCACAAGAGGATGGCAATCAGAGGTCTGCTGCTCAGTCTCATTAAATAGCTGTGTTGAAATGGGAGCCTTCTGCGAGGATGTTTCAGCTTTGTTTGTAGCCTCAAAGTAAATATATATATTTATGGAGATGTCATTGAACGTTATTTTACAAACAATGCAGGTCCATCCATTACATACAGATGTACGGACGGTGAACCAACTGCTTTGTGAGGTTCATTCCAACAGCACATATCGTTCATGTGACACCATTCATTCTTATGTAAAGACTCAATACACATTTGAAGCCAAGGAAGTCGGTTAAGATAGCATCTTGTGTGGGATATTTATGTGGACATATCATGGCCAGATTGAGCTAATCCAGGAAGTGACGTTGCAGACTAGTCAGTGCTGCCCCATCTGAGAACATCAAATTGAAGGCCCGACTGGTGTAATAGAGGCAAATATTGGTTCCATGATTGTCTTCAATTTTTTAAATATATTTTTTTAATTAACGCAGTCGGCCTTGAACTTTGTGGCTTCAATGAGAGGATGCAGTCGTTCTCCCCTGATCCATTCTAAGGCAGCACTGAATATATTATTAGGTAAAAATGTGAAAAGTACATATCAGTGAAATATATTATTGGAAAAGCACATATCATTATGCATGAGGAACTCAGCATGTCTACCCTTTTATGAAAACTAATTAACATATGACATTTTAGAGAGTGTGGATGGATGTCATAAAAAACAAGAAAGGGATCAAACGTTTATGTGACTTGATTTGGTAGGAAAAACTGACAGGAAGCAAACATTAACAACATATATCACTGGTAATCTGTTGATCCATTTAACCCCCATAATAATATAATTCAGACATGAAAATATGAACCGCAGTGAGATTCATGTCTCAGGCCATTCATCATTCATCCGTGTGGGCGTCGGCCTTATCAGATGAATGAGCAGTTTTCTCCAGAACACAGACCTTTCTTTTGCTTATCGTTTTCCCCTCTCTGTATATTTCTCGGTCTCTGTCTATGTGTTTTAAGTTGTGGGAAAGCCTGGATTTGGAGGGTATTTCCCATTGCCTGATCTGTTTTTGGGGAGGAACAGAGGTTGGTCTCTCTGCTGGTTGATTAGCCACTCACTGCACCATTGTGCTAAGCTAACTGAGGGTGAGTGAGCTCACAGCCTGGCCTGGGCCCAGCTTTGCTGCTGTCAGCTAATCACATTTCTACAGGACGAATTTGCTCAATTTGCAGAGGAGAAATCGTTACACAATTGAAGCTCAGATATCTTAATGGCCAGCTGAGCTGAGATCTGCTGGGTTAACAGACTGGGGTTAAGACCTTCCGAGGCATCGTTGTTTTACCCACACAGTGCATACACACACACACAAGCAGGAACACACACACGCAACCAGATGTATAGATGGTTAAATGCTGTTACAGAATCAGTGGTCTCTGCACCTACTGACACACAATCCACAGTCTACAAGCCCCTGACTCAGAGACCTCAGTAGCAGAGACCAGTGATGATTTGCTCTAGCTCGTGTTCTGGTTAACTGTGCTACTCCACATTTGACCTTGATCAACCTGGGTGAAAAGGGGTCAGAATAGTCTGAACAAGTCTACATAGATTGTTATTAGTGTGGTTCATTTCTGTGTCAATTAAATTATCATGACAAAATAAAGGAAACAGTTGAGTAAATGAGGGATAAAGTAGTGTAATTCTTCCTGAGTTAAACAATTAACATGTATAAAAATGACAAGTTGATCATTATTTTGGCTACCATGGCTAGAGGACGAGATCTCAGTGACTTTGAAAGAGGGGTCTCAAAGGAGCATAGGGGGTTTAAAGAGTGTGTGTGTGTGTGTGTCTCAGTCAGTAGATCTCAACTCATTTGAATAATTATGGGAGATTCTGGAGCGTCGCCTGAGACGAGCATTTCTCGTGGAAGAATGGTGTTGCATCCCTCCAATAGAGTTCCAGACACTTGTAGAATCTACACCAAGTTGAATTGAAGCTGTTCTGGCGGCTCGTGGTGGCCCAAAACAAATCAAAGTTTATTGGTTGCTTACACTGTTATGCAGATGTTATAGCAGGTGCAGTGAAACACTTATGTTTCTAGCTCCGACAGTGCAGCAATATCTAGCAATACAATAACAAATCACACATAATCCAAAAGTAAAAAATAAATAAAAATTAAGACATATCATAAAAGTAATGTCAAAATCCCAAATATAAATAAATATTTACCGTGCTTCAGAAAGTATTCACACCCCTTGACTTTGCCCACATTCTGTTACAATTTAAAATGGAGTAAATTTAAATTTTGTGTCACTGGACTACAAACACACAACACCCCATAATGACAAAGTGGACTGAGGATTTTCGAAGAAAAATTTTGTAACAAATTAAACATGAAATGCTGAAATGTCTTGAGTCAATAAGTATTCAACCCCTTTGCTATTGCAAGCATGAATACATTTCCTTAACAAATCACATACCGTAATAAGTTGCATGGACTCACTCTGTGTGCAATAACAGTGTTTAACATGATGTTTTAATGACTACCTCATCTCTGTACCAAACACAGATAATTGTAAGGTCCCTCAGTCGAACAGTGATTTTCAAACACAGAGTCAACCAAAGACCAGGGAGGTAGCAGTCAAAATTTTGGACACACCAACTCATTCAAAGGTTCTTTATTTTTTTAAACTATTTTCTACATTGTAGAATAGTGAAGACATCAAAACTATGAAATAACACATATGAAATCATGTAGTAACCAAAAAAGTGTTAAAGAAGTCTAAATATATTTAATATTTTAGATTCTTCAAAGTAGCCACCCTTTGCCTTGATGACACCACTCCTGCATTGTCTTGGCTGTGCGCTTAGGATCGTTGTCCTGTTGGAAGGTGAACCTTCGCCACAGTCTGAGGTCCTGAGCGCTCTGGAGCAGGTTTTCATTTGGGATCTCTATGTACTTTGCTCCATTTACCTTTCCCTCGATCCTGACTAATCTCCCAGTCCCTGCCGCTCAAAAACATCCCCACAGAATGATGCTGCCATCACCATGCTTTACCGTAGGGATGGTGCCAGGTTTCATCCAGATGTGAAGCTTGGTATTCAGGCCAAAGAGTTCAAACTTGGTTTCATCAGATCAGAGAATCTTCTTTCTCATGGTCTGAGAGTTCTTTAGGTGCTCCAAGCAAACTGTCATGTGCCTTCAACAGAGGATCTGGCCACTCTACCATAAAGGCATGATTGGTGGAGTGTTGCAGAGATGGTTGTACTTCCGGAAGGTTCTCCCATCTCCACAGTGGAACTCTGGAGCTCTGTCAGAGGGACCATCGGGTTCTTGGTCACCTCCCTGACGAAAACCCTTCTCCCCCGCTTGCTCAGTTAGGCTGGGCGGCCAGCTCTAGGAAGAGCCTTGGTGGTTCCAAGCTTCTTCCATTTAAGAATGATGAGACCACTGTGTTCTTGGGGACCTTCCATGCTACAGAAAGTTTTTGTTACAGATCTGTTCCTTCGACAAAAACCTGTTTCTACAACTTGGAGTCCAGCTGTGGTAAATTCAATTGATTGGACATGATTTGGAAAGGCACACACCTGTCTAAATAAGGTCCCACAGATCACAATGCATGTCAGAGCAAAAACCATGCCATGAGGTAGAAGGAATTGTCCATGGAGCCTTTGTGTGCCTTTCCAAATAATGTCCAATCAATTTAATTTACCACAGGTGGACCCCAATCAAGTTGTAGAAACATCTCAAGAATTATCAACGGAAACAGGATGCACCTGAGCTCCATTTTGAGTCTCATAGCAAAGGCTCTGACTACAAATGTATTTCTGTTTTTTATTTTTAACACATTAGCAAAAATGCCTAAAAACCTGTTTTTGCTTTTTCATTATGGAATGTTGTGTGTAGTTTCATGAGGCAAAAAAATTATTAAATCAATTTTAGAATAAGGCTGTAACGTAACAAAATGTGGAAAAAGGGAAGGAGTCTGAATACTTTCCGAATGCACTGTATATGATGGGATGTATAGACATTATGGACAGTATGCAGATACAGTGGGGCAAAAAAGTATTTAGTCAGCCACCAATTGTGCAAGTTCTCCCACTTAAAAAGATGAGAGGCCTGTAATTTTCATCATAGGTACACTTCAACTATGACAGACAAAATGTAAAAAAAAAAATCCAGAAAATTACATTCTAGGATTTTTAATGAATTTATTTGCAAATTATGGTGGAAAATAAGTATTTGGTCAATGACAAAAGTTTCTCAATACGTTTTCTGCAAGTCTTCACAAGGTTTTCACACACTGTTGCTGGTATTTTGGCCCATTCCTCCATGCAGATCTCCTCTAGAGCAGTGATGTTTTGCGGCTGTTGCTGTGCAACACGACTTTCAACTCCCTCCAAAGATTTTCTATGGGGTTGAGATCTGGAGACTGGCTAGGCCAATCCAGGACCTTGAAATGCTTCTTACGAAGCCACTTCTTCGTTGCCCGGGCGGTGTGTTTGGGATCATCGTCATGCTGAAAGACCCAGCCACGTTTCATCTTCAATACCCTTGCTGATGGAAGGAGGTTTTCACTCAAAATCTCACGATACATGGCCCCATTCATTCTTTCCTTTACATGGATCAGTCGTCCTGGTCCCTTTGCAGAAAAACAGCCCCAAAGCATGATGTTTCCACCCCCATGCTTCACAGTAGGTATGGTGTTCTTTGGATGCAACTCAGCATTCTTTGTCCTCCAAACACGACGAGTTGAGTTTTTACCAAAAAGTTATATTTTGGTTTCATCTGACCATATGACATTCTCCCAATCTTCTTCTGGATCATCCAAATGCTCTCTAGCAAACTTTAGACGGGCCTGGACATGTACTGGCTTAAGCAGGGGAACACATCTGGCACTGCAGGATTTGAGTCCCTGGCGGCGTAGTGTGTTACTGATGGTAGGCTTTGTTACTTTGGTCCCAGCTCTCTGCAGGTCATTCACTAGGTCCCCCCTTGTGGTTCTGGGATTTTGCTCACCGTTCTTGTGATCATTTTGACCCCACGTGGTGAGATCTTGCGTGGAGCCCCAGATCGAGGGAGATTATCAGTGGTCTTGTATGTCTTCCATTTCCTAATAATTGCTCCCACAGTTGATTTCTTCAAACCAAGCTGCTTACCTATTGCAGATTCAGTCTTCCCAGCCTGGTGCAGGTCTACAATTTTGTTTCTGGTGTCCTTTGACAGCTCTTTGGTCTTGGCCATAGTGGAGTTTGGAGTGTGACTGTTTGAGGTTGTGGACAGGTGTCTTTTACACTGATAACAAGTTCAAACAGGTGCCATTACTACAGGTAACGAGTGGAGGACAGAGGAGCCTCTCAAAGAAGAAGTTACATGTCTGTGAGAGCCAAAAATCTTGCTTGTTTGTAGGTGACCAAATACTTATTTTCCACCATAATTTGCAAAAAATATAATAAGAAAATCCTACAATGTGATTTTCTGGATTTTTTTCCCTCATTTTGTCTGTCAAAGTTCTACAGGCCTCTCTCATCTTTTTAAGTGGGAGAACTTGCACAATTGGTGGTTGACTAAATGCTTTTTTGCCCCACTGTATACTATATAATCTATCTGTAGAACACGTAGGATAGAATAGTATATGTACAGAAATAGTTGAACAGAATAGGCCTTGACTACAATTCAGTATATACATATGAAATTAGTAAAACAGCACATAAACATTATTAAAGTGATCAGTGTTCCATTATTAAAATGACCAGTGTTGCATGTCTATGTACAGTTGAAGTCGGAAGTTTACATACACCTTAGCCAAATACATTTAAACTTAGTTTTTCACAATTGCTGACATTTAATCCTAGTAACAATTCCCTGTCTTAAAGTGGTGATCCCAACTGACCTATTTTAAGAATGTGAAATGTCAGAATAATAGTAGAGAGAATTATTTATGTCAGCTTTTATTTCTTTCATCACATTCCCAGTGGGTCAGAAGTTTACATACACTCAATTAGTATTTGGTAGCATTGCCTTTAAATTGTTTAACTTGGGTCAACCGTTTCAGGAAGTCTTCCACAAGCAATCGGTTGAAGAGCATGCACTTAGTTTTACTAGCATTTAAAAGCAGTTGGAGGCCACGGAAGGAGTGTTATATGGCGTTGAAGCTCGTTTGGAGGTTTGTTAGCAGTGTTCAAAGAAGGGCCAGATGCATACAGAATGGTGTCGTCTGTGTAGAGGTGGATCAGAGAATCACCAGCACCAAGAGCGACATCATTGATATACACTGAGGAAAGAGTCGGCCCGAGAATTGAGCCCAGTGATAGCCCCATAGAGACAGCCAGAGGTCCGGAAAACAGGCCCTCGGATTTGACACACTGAACTCTGTCTGAGAAGTAGTTGATGAACCAGGCGAGGCAGTCATTTGAGAAGCCAAGGCTATTGAGTCTGCCGATAAGAATGCTGTGATTGCAGTGGGTCTAGAATGTTGGGTAAGGTGGAGGTGATATGATCCTTAACCAGCCTCTCAAAGCACTTCATGATGACAGAAGTGAGTGCTACAGGGCGATAGTCATTTAGTTCAGTTACCTTCACTTTCTTGGGTACAGGAATCATGGTAGACATCTTGAAGCAAGTGGGGACAGCAGACTGGGATAGGGAGAGATTGAATATGTCTGGAAACACTCCAGCCAGCTGGTCTGCACATGCCCTGAAGACAAGGCTAGGGATATCGTCTGGACCTGCAGCCTTGCGAGAGTTAACACGCTTAAATGTCTAACTCATGTTGGCCACGGAGAACGAGAGCTCATAGTCCTCTGGAACGGCCCACGTCAGTGGCGCTGTGTTATCCTCGAAGCGGGCAAAGAAGGTGTTTAGCTTGTCCGGGAGCAAGACGTCAGTGTCTGTGACGTGTCTGGTTTTCCTTTTAGAATCCGTGATTGTTTGGAGTTCCAGCCACATACTGTATGTCTTGTGTCTGAGCAGTTGAATTGCGACTCCACTTTGTACTGACATTTTGCCTGTTTGATTTCCTTACGGAGGGCATAACTGGACTGTTTGTATTCAACCATATTCTTGCCGTGTGTAACGGTTCTCTTTAGTAGGTGAAGTAGAGGCGGACCTAAAACAGTCCTATCTGGTACAAAACACAGAGACAGGAACAATCACCCACAAATATCAGGCCAGACATAGAAATAGACAAACAAGACATCCAACATAGAATGCCCACTCAGATCACATCCTGACCAACCAAAACATAGAAACATACAAAGCAAACTATGGTCAGGGTGTGACACCGTGGTTAAATGCAGTGGTTCGTTTTAGCTTTGCACAAATGCTGCCATCTATCCACAATTTTTGGTTTTGATAGTTTTTAAATCGTCACAGTGGGAACAAGATCCCTTTTACACTCAGTCACCGTGTCAGTGTATACATCAATGTTATTCTCAGAGGCAACCCAGAACATATCCCAGTCCACGTGATCAAAACAATCTTGAAGCATGAATTCTGATTGGTCAGATCAGCGTTGAATAGACCTTGGCATGTGTACTTCCTGTTTGAGTTTCTACCTATAGGAAAGGAGGAGCAGAATGGAGTCGTGATCTGATTTGCCAAAGGGAGGGTGGGGGATGGCCTCGTAGCCATCCCGGAAGGGAGAGTAATAATGGTCAAGAGTTTTTGAAGCGAGCGTACTGCAGGTAATGTGTTCGGTAGCTTTTTCCTCCGATTTGCTTTATTAAAGTCCCACGGCCACAGGGTATGCGGTTTCCAGTTTACACAAAGTCTAGTGCAGTTCCTTGAGAACCGTTGTGGTTTCAGCTTGGGTGGGAATTTACACAGCTGTAACCATGACCGAAGAGAATTCTCTCAGGAGGTAATGTGATCGGCATTTGATTGTGAGGGTAGCCTAGTGGTTAGAGCGTTGGACTAGTAACTGAAAGGTTGCAAGTTCAAATCCCCGAGCTGACAAGGTACAAATCTGTCGTTCTGCCCCTGAACAGGCAGTTAACCCACTGTTCCTAGGCCGTCATTGAAAATAAGAATTTGTTCTTAACTGACTTGCCTAGTTAAATAAAAGGTAAAATAAAAAAAATACTAGCTCGGGTAAACAAAAAGACTTGAGTTCCTGTACATTTCCACAATCACACATGAGGAGTTATTTATGAAACATACACCTTCACCTTTCTTCTTCCCTGAGAGTTCTTTATTTATTCCTATCCGCACAATGCACTGAAAACCCAGCTGGCTATATGGACGGGGACAGTACTGTATATCCAGAGAGAGCCATTATTCTGTGAAACAGAGTATGTTACAGTCTCTGATGTCTCTCTGGACATATAATGTGAGGAATAACAAACATAAATAAATAAAATACTGCAAAGTTGCTTTTGGAGCCAGAACAGAGCCGCAATGTCTATCAACACCATCTTGATACTCTTATCTCACTACCAAACACATGGTCCACTACTAAACACATGGTCCACTACCAAACACACACAGTCTCAAACATACAAAACACACAGCCCACTACCAAACACACAATGTCCACCAATGTTCCCTCTAAACTGCATATGTGAGCAGCGGCGCACTTGCACCAGGACTGCTGCGCAGAAGAAATGCTACGCTGCGCAGAGACGCAAGAGATTGAATTTCATTAAGTTTGCCCCATTAGTTTGCACTATGGATCAACGTTTTTTTTCTGTGATCGAATCAACATTATAGCAGCCCCTTTTCAATGCAACAAACCAAAACAAATCTAACTTTGCAAGATTGAGTCTCTGATTTTGTTGTAGGCAGAGTCAGAGCGCAATGGAGTAGATTTCAATGAAGTAGAATTCTATAGGCAGGGCAGCCAAAGAGCGATCTTTCAATCGCCCTGCGCAAGTTAGTGAGTTATTAGCCCAGTTATAGATAAGCACAGCTCAGCAATGGGGAGTTACTGCTTCCTAAAAGAGCACAAAACATGTATGCTACATTTCAAGCTATCTTTGAAAAGCCAGTCAAGTAAAAAGCTTATGTCTTAATTAAAAGGGCAGTGTTGTATTTTGATACAGGCTTGAATATGAAAATAAGCCAATTTGCAGAGGTGTAGCCTACTGTCTAATTCTCTGTATGGTAATACTCATTAATTGTATTTTGTAAAGTGGTTTCTTACATCATACAACACAATCTACAGTCAACTATTTGGCGTGGTATTACAGTCCAAGTAAAAAAAAATCCTTAATTAATGTCAAGCCATTCATTGTTAAAATGTCTCATGCAGTGTAGGCCTGCATTGAACACCACATTTAGGCTACTGTAGGTTATACCATGGAAATCAAAATCTATTTCCATGTGAAAATGTTATGGGATTTACTCCATTGGTTTTGTTGGTAGGCCTATACTATTCTCAAATAGACACAATAGCCCATTGGCTACGGTCTAAAACTGTAAGGGTACAGCCTCAGAGCTCACTGTAAATTGCATAAAATTCGCACAATGTTCAAGTTTCTGCTCACAAGACCTAAAATTTGCTCAGTGCCCTCCGAAAATTGAGGGAATATTGGTGTCCACTACCACACACACCTGGGATGCTCAGTGCCGATGGGGATTTCCATAGATAGATGAATGGTAATGAGGGAATGTGAGTTTGACTCCATTTCCCTCACGCTGAGAGCCTTGTGCTCTTCAGCAGTCCAGCTTGGCTCTATGTTTATTTGTGTGCTCAAAGACGGAGAACAACAGGAGCCAGTGACACATGTACACACACACACACACGCCATTGAGGGGGACAGTGGTTACACAGAGTACATACTCCACTACTGCCCATCTATCTAAAGAATCTTAAGTGATGCGTTGTCTTTCTTAAGAAAGCCCAGAGCAATTCCTCATAGTTTAAAAAGATTATGCCAAAGAATGGCAAATGAATGTGGCCACACGAACGTATTCTGAATCCTTCCCCTCAGAAGTCACCGATTATGGATTAATACATTATTTTGAGTATTAACTCCCTATAACACGTATTTCACACAATACTTTTTAAAAGGACCAAAGAGTTTGGTCTGCTTCCCATTTTCATTTTTGCCCTGGAAATAATATTGGGATACTGGTATCGTCACAGCCCTAGAGGAGAGTCAAGCATACTTTTACTGAGATAGAGCTACACATGTCAGTACTTAGAGGAGTCTTCTATTGACTCTGGTACATTGAGGCTCACAGCACACATGATGTTACCAGCATCTTCCAAAGACAACTAGAAGGGCCTGCATGGACTAAGTAAATGCATCCATCACTGTGGCACCGAGACCCCATTCCTAGCATTCATTCACACCAGGCTCTCTAGTTGGAACTGTCTGCTGGCAGGCACAAGGGACTGAGCCATTCAAACGTCATCCCTCTTCATACCAGTGGCCATGTTCTGATAATAGCACAGGTCAGGGAAATCAGACAGGTTCATATGATGGCATGGGTTTATTATCTGGTGTAACACTCCCAAGTGGCTCAGTGGTCTAAGGCACTGCATCTTAGTGCTAGAGGGATCACTACAGACCCTGATTCGATCCTGGGCTATATCACAAATGGCCATGATCGGGAGTCCCGTAGGGCGGCGCACAATTGGCCCAGCGCTGTCTGGGTTAGGAGGGGAGGGTTTGGCCGGGGTAAGCCGTCATTGTAAAATAAGAATTTGTTCTTAACTGACTTGCCTAGTTAAATAAAGGTTAACTAAAACACATTAAACGCCATCCAACATGTTAACCATCCTATGGTAGCATGAAGAGTGCCCTTTTAATTGCTACCAAACGATCGAAAGGGACACTTCAAGAGACAGATTTTCAGTCAATTGAGGAAGAGTGGTTGGCCTTGACATTAAGTCATTGATGTTAATAGCTTTTGACACCGGTGGAGGGAGATAGGCAATCGGAAAAAAAAGCCACTCCTATCAGGCCATCTTTCATGAGACTGACAAGCTGGAGGATTGCACTTTGGCGAGTCCAGACGCCGACATGTTACTTTTAAAAGGCTGTAGACAGTGAAATAAAGCACGTCAGGATTCCTGCAGCCGGTTTCTCACAATAGCCCCATTGATGGGATTTTGCGTTACAAGCACAGGCTCTTATGCACTGTCTCTGTGTTGCAGCGCCTAGTGCTTGGGAGGTTTCTAGGCTTCTCCAAATGCTAATCGATCCCAAAGCTGGCTCAGCGAGCCTTTCTTCTCCTCCAACACTCCCACATACTGCAGCTGATGAGAAAGAGAACATTTCTCCCTCAATTCCTCCCCTCTCTCCTCCCTCTGCAGGCGCTGAATGTGCCACTTGACTTTGCTTACAGCCACCCTCTGTGTGTGGACCACGTGCGGATGCCCCACAATGAGGCTCAAAGCATTTCCATAAAGGGGCCCGGAGAGAAGCGAAATGCCAACACACATTTGTTTTTCGGAGGGCCATAAAGAGAAAGAATGTTCGGCTGTGAAGAGAACAACAGTCGCCAGTCACAATGGTGAGCCCGGGCCTTGGTGCTTTCCTCAGGCCGACGGGCAGTCGGGAGAACTAGAAAAGGACAGACAGGCCTCTAACCAACGGACAGACAGGCTGGAGCGTGGCCTCATAGCGACAACACTCCAGAGTGGAGTATTATTGTGCGAGAGGAGCTTACCAAGCCCTGGCTACACAAAAGCAGAGAAGAAATATGTTTTCACTTGAGATGACACCATGTTTTCCTCTACTTAAACTGTGGTTTCTTCGGCTGAATTCTGAAGAGTTATTTACAGAATTATGCGTTCTTTGCTTGGGTCTCGTCTTCTCTCCACTATGCCAGCGGACATTAAAAGCGATTTTTCTTTTCATATACATTCGTGTCAAAGTTTAAGCCTGTAATTCCATTCCTATGTACTAAGCCGGACCTTTGCATTTGAAATGGACCGCAGAGAAATGCAGCGTAATAAGAAACATACCACTCTGATAAAAACGCTGTAGCCTTGGAATGGCCTCTCTGAAATGGGGTTGGGATTCAGAATTTCTCTGAAATGATTAAACTCATCTGTACACAAACCGTCCCGTTCCAGACCTCAAAAACCTTAGCTGAACCCTTCATTCAAGGGAGATAAACTCAATTCCTGACAAACCCTGTACAGGATATTAGGAAACTGGGCCCAGTTTGATGATTTATGTAAAAGGGAACATTTTGGACTCCAGTCCACTGCTGACTGTGGCTAAATGGTAATAAAATGAGGCATTCCTGACATGAATTGAGCTGAGAAGTCAGTCAACGTGGGTGTTTGATGCGTGTCAGGATGGAGACGGTATATGAGAAGTCAAACATCCGGACCGAGCCCATGTCCTAAATCACCCATGAGTGATTCATATGCAAACCTTCTCGGTAAATAAAGTTTGTTATTTTCTAGCAAAACCATGAAAACAGCCCCGACAGGTAATCCTTTCCTTAACATCAATGAGGAGGAGATACCTCAGACACAGGATGACCTGGTGAAGAGTCAGACAGAATCATAAAGGGAGAGAGAGAGAGATGGTTCTATTTGGGGATGATTCAGTTCTGCACCTCGTCGCTATTCACCTTCCCGTCTGGGAAAGGGAGAAAGAGGGGCCAGCTAAGAGCAGGATTCTCAAGAATAACTTCTCAAGAATGATTCCAAGTATAACTCGTCAACCAAGTACTCTGTACCAGAGTACAGATACAGTGGCTGCATAACTACGGTCAGAGTAAGAAGCAGCTTTTACATGCTTGTGGTGAAAGAAACCTCGTTCTTTTTAAAACCAGATCGAGGGCTTTCCAGAAAAGACTTCTGAGAAGAGTTGGCATTTTCACCACCAGGCTTTCCTCTACACACCTTTATCTCTAGTGACCATCCTTTCCTCTACACACCTTTATCTCTAGTGACCATCCTTTCCTCTACACACCTTTATCTCTAGTGACCATCCTTTCCTCCACACACCTTTATCTCTAGTGACCATCCTTTCCTCCACACACCTTTATGTCTAGTGACCATCCTTTCCTCCACACACCTTTATCTCTAGTGACCATCCTTTCCTCCACACACCTTTATCTCTAGTGACCATCCTTTCCTCCACACACCTTTATCTCTAGTGACCATCCTTTCCTCTACACACCTTTATCTCTAGTGACCATCCTTTCCCTCCACACTAGTGACCATCCTTTCCTCTACACACCTTTATCTCTAGTGACCATCCTTTCCTCTACACACCTTTATCTCTAGTGACCATCCTTTCCCTACACACCTTTATCTCTAGTGACCATCCTTTTTACACACCTTTATCTCTAGTGACCACACACATTTATCTCTAGTGACCATCCTTTCCTCTACACACCTTTATCTCTAGTGACCATCCTTTCCTCTACACACCTTTATCTCTAGTGACCATCCTTTCCTCTACACACCTTTATCTCTAGTGACCATCCTTTCCTCTACACACCTTTATCTCTAGTGACCATCCTTTCCTCTACACACCTTTATCTCTAGTGACCATCCTTTCCTCTACACACCTTTATCTCTAGTGACCATCCTTTCCTCTACACACCTTTATCTCTAGTGACCATCCTTTCCTCTACACACCTTTATCTCTAGTGACCATCCTTTCCTCTACACACCTTTATCTCTAGTGACCATCCTTTCCTCCATGCTTGCTTTGTGGGCCTGGGTGCCACCTCAAAGTTAGAGGGGGTTGAGTGTGCACTAGGCCCTGTGACAAGGAAGTCACCCTGACCCTCGCAGCCCAGCACTTCTATTTATAATACCCCTGCCACCTTCTCCCACTCACGGCACAATAGAGAGGGAGGGAGATCACTGACATGTCCACAGGCACATCCAGAGAGACAGACGCCAGCATAAACATGCTCACTCACCCACACAAATCCTCATGGGCTCACCACACACTAGCATATACAATAGCAGACAAAGCTAAAGTGATAACCGTGTAGTCACACAGTGTAGTCACACAGTGTAGTCACAGGTAAAAATAAGCACAACATATAACTGGGCAGTTTGATTCCTTATGTTCTGATTATGCGGTTTAGTCTTTCCTTTATTTACATCATTTTATATCACTGTCGCCTATACAGCTGATTACAGACTCATTTTATATCACTGTCGCCTATACAGCTGATTACAGACTCATTTTATATCACTGTCACCTATACAGCTGATTACAGACTCATTTTATATCACTGTCGCCTATACAGCTGATTACAGACTCATTTTATATCACTGTCGCCTATACAGCTGATTACAGACTCATTTTATATCACTGTCGCCTATACAGCTGATTAGACTCATTTTATATCACTGTCGCCTATACAGCTGATTACAGACTCATTTTATATCACTGTCGCCTATACAGCTGATTACAGACTCATTTTATATCACTGTCGCCTATACAGCTGATTACAGACTCATTTTATATCACTGTCGCCTATACAGCTGATTACAGACTCATTTTATATCACTGTCGCCTATACAGCTGATTACAGACTCATTTTATATCACTGTCGCCTATACAGCTGATTACAGACTCATTTTCAGCCGGGCACTTTTTCCACTTAAATTAACTAGGCCACTTTTCAATTCGCTAGTCAGAAAAAAAAGTCTGCTGAGCCCTCTCCCGCTAGAATGAATGATATGCATCTTCTGGCGATCTATTGATATACCTGATGTCTGTCACGCCTCTAGGTACCTGGGTGTGTGTGTTGTGTGAGCTGTGGTTGTAGTCTAATTTCTTTACGTGGAGGGAGAGAGCATGAATTTGCACGTCCCATATAGTGTGTTAACGACGAGTCGAAATCCACTTAACCGATTGTTTTCTGTGACATTCATTGACTTTCTTTCGTGTGGAGAGTCTGACATTAACGATGGCCCAGGGCCAGTAAAAACATGTGCTGAGACAGAGCATCTCATCAGTCAACTTTCATGGGCATTTTTGCATTCCAGTTCAACATTTACCTGCTCTGCCGCAGTCTACCATTGAAGACCAACACGCGTAAATGTCATGCTATTTGAGCAATATGATTGGCCGTTCATTCAAGCACCACCATACCATCATGCGAGTCACAACTTCTCGAGCAGTACAAGTTGATGCACACGCGAGCTGTCCAGAAGTTCTACTCACTGAGCTTATTTATTTTAGGCAAAGGGATTTACAAAAGTAAACCTTCAATTGTGAACATACTAGAAATATGCTGACTACTGTTGATAGTCTGCAAAAACAAAAGCTATAAAAAAGACACCTGACATTCCTAGTCTACTGTAGCCATGTTGATGTCTCTCTGGAACGTTCCTCTTAGTCCTCTAGAGTCGGTATCTGCGGGCCCGCGGAAACCTAATTAGCATAATAAAACAATTCCCACCCAAATCAGTCAGTTAAAACTAGAGAATTCAGGTGTTTTTGCATGTTTTTTTTTTTGCATGTATTTTCCTGCGTCTCAATCCACGGCATCCGCTGATGTCACCCTTCCTCATCTGCTGCGAAAGGTGACAGATATAGAGCGGTGTTTGTCAGACCATGAGACGTACCGAAAATCGGTCTTCTTACGACAACATTCTGTCCAAACAGTTTGGACTACAAAACTATTATGACCCCTCTAATGAAAGATGAGACTCTCACAAACACAGTGGTATTCCATTTTGCATCAGGGGACTCGTCTGAAGTCGATCCATCCGATGTGACAACTTCAGTAGCGTCGGAACAGTTTGGGCTACGCACTAATACAGTATTACTCCATGTATATGTCAGTTTTTCACCTCTACAAGCCTCACAAGACAAGTCTCAAGGTAGACAGGTACATGAAGTATATATGTAGATAGTTTAGTGCCTAAAATAAGGGGTTAAATACATTTTTAAAAATGATTTCCTGATATTTGTTAGAGCTCTCAGATGTAGGACAGACACTTCAGAACATACTTCCTTTAGAATTTTTGGGGACGATCTGTTTATCCATATGAAGCTGTTAGTTAATGCATTTGCATGGGCTAATAGCAGTAAAGCCAAATTCAATGTTTCATCAAATATATTTTAAATATATTTGACCTTAATATATTTTACATCCTCCAACCCTAACCCTAGCTTGACTCGTTTATTAAAGGTGTTGAACTGACTGAATAAAGACGATCTCATATAACCTTCCCATTCATAAATTATACAACGCACATATATATCCATGGTAATGCATTGGGAAAACTCAAGATCTCGTTTGTATTTTTGATATGAAGTTCATCAGGACTTGCCAGACAGTGATGTTAAAGTGAGTTACCCTTCAGTAGTCTACCGAATTGAATCGATAAGAGTGCTGTTCATTTGGCTCCCTCATTTGCGTAATGGTAGGCTTTTTGGCGATTATCTACAGATAAATGATGAAAACATTTGATGAATATGGTGAATAATATTGTTCCGCACTGCAGGAACAATAGTTAGGCTAGTGGAGACAGCATCACGCTGGTCCAAAATATGATAAAAGAAAACAGATTGTATTGTTTTAAAAGCAAAAATTATACTTCTATGGCATTTTGAAAGATACTGATATACATTACATGGCCAAAAGGTGTGTGGACACCAGCTCATTCTAAAATCATGGAGCATGATTTTATGCATGGAGGCATTGTCATGCTGAAACAGAAAAGGGCTTTCCCCCGAGCCTCCCGAGCTGTGCAGTGGTCTAAGGCTCTGCATCGCATTGCTAGCTGTGCCACTAGAGATTCTGGGTTCGAGTCCAAGCTCTGTCGCACCCGGCCGCAACCGGGAGACCCATGGGACGTTGCACAATTGGCCCAGCATCATCCGGGTTAAGGGAGGGTTTGGCCGGCAGGGATGTCCTTGTCCCATTGCGCACTAGCGTCTCCTGTGGTGGGCCGGGCGCAGTTCACTCTGACACGGTCACCAGGTGCACAGTGTTTCCTCCGACACATTGGTGCAGCTGACTCCCGGGTTGTAGGCATTGTGTCACGGAGCAGTGCGTCTTGGTTGGGTTGTGTTTCGGAGAACGCACGGCTCTCGACCTTCGCCTCTCCCGAATCCGTACAGAAGTTGCACGATGAGACAAGACTGTAACTACCAATTGGATACCACGAAATTGGGGAGAAAAAGGGGTCAAATATAAAAAAGAAAAAGGGCTTTCCCCAAACTGTTGCCAAAGTTGGAAGCACTAGAATGTCATTGTAGAGTGTAGCATAAAGATTTCCCTTCACTGGAACTAAGGGGCCCTAGCCCAAACCATGAAAAACAGCCCCAGACCATTATAACTCCTCCACAAAACTTACAGTTGGCATTATGCATTCGGGCAGGTAAGCGTTCTCCAGGCACCTGCCAAACTCAGATTTGTCCGTCGGACTGCCAGATGGGGAAGCATAATTCATCACTTCAGAGAATGCGTTTCCACAGCTCCAGAGTGCAATGACGGCAAGCTTTACACCACCCTAGCCGACACTTAGCATTGCGCATGGTGATCTTAGTCTTGTGTGTGGCTGCTCGGCCCATTTAATGCAACTCCCAATGAACAGTTATTGTGCTAACATTGCTTCCAGAGGCAGTTTGGAACCCGGTAGTGAGTGTTGCAACAAAGAACAGAAGATTTTTACACGCTACGTGCTTCAGTACTCGGTGGTCCCGTTCTGTGAGCTTTTGTGGCCTACCACTTCGCAGCTGAGCCGTTGTTGCTCCTAGACATTTCCACTTCACAATAACAGCACTTACATTTGACCGGGGCAGCTCTAAGCAGGGCTGAAATTTGACAAACTTACTTGTTGGAAAGGTGGCATCCTATGACAGTGCCTCGTTGAAAGTCACTGAGCTCTTCAATAAGGCAATTCTACTGCCAATGTTTGTCTATGTAGATTACATGGCTGTGTGCTCGATTGTATACACCTGTCAGCAACAGGTGAGGCTGAAATAGCGAAATCCACTAAATTGAAGGGGAGTCCACATACTTTTTTTTATATATAGTGTAGGTCTACTGATTTAATCAAAGCATTGACTATGGAGTAATGGGGGAGCATTGCTGGCTACTTTTTCTATTTGGCTGGCTACTCCATGTGCTTGTGGAAAACACTGTTTAATCTGAAAACAGTCTGGATCTCTTGTTTCAAAGTGTTTAATTAAGTTCAACTTATGAAATAATGAAAGGGCTCAAAGTGGATTTAATAACAAGGAATGCTACATAACAGACCCCTTTTCCATCACATAGATATTAAAGAAATGCTCCAGAACTTTGGCAACTTCTAAGTACTTTTTAAACCTCCTGCCTTGGGCTGGATGTGTCAATGTGTACTTCATACATGCATCATCTACTCTATGAGCACAATTACTGTTTTACCTCAATTAGCCACAATATTCCTAGCTTGAAAGCGACTGTTTTTCTGGAAGCTGTGCCACACCATTTTCCCTCCATTTTCCCCCACGTGGGCCAGCCCCCTAGCAATTCAATTTCTAGCCAATGATCTTCAGCCCCCCACCATTTGAGTGACAGCTAGCAAGATGCACACACAGCAAAGCGAGAGAGTGAGCAATGACGTGGTGCGCATATCTGCATATATGTGACAATTTTCGGGGACCACTTTAGGATCGTGAGCAGTACTTTTAGAACTACTGGCTAAAAAGTATACACAAGTACCAGAGAACATCTTTAACCGCCAGAGTATGTAGTTGGACATGTGGCATCCAAGTGCTGCCTCATCTGTGCCGCTTCATCTCCACAAAAACTGATATCAGGGACTCACCTCAACACAAAGGTTGGGCCTGTGGACATCGACCACAGCTCTGTACTAAATTGCTTTTATTCATTTTCTTCACATTTTGAGCCATAGACTGTGTGGACATTTTGTTTCCTCTGTGGGAGCCTGGTGGAGCTCGTCTAACTCCTGCTGATTCATCCCTTAGTCACAACGGTCCAACACCTGAGGGATGTGTGTAGCTAACACACCCACACCCGGGCCCTGGTGCTTCTCACATCTTCACACACAGAACAGATGGGTAGTGCTGGACCAGTCCAGGGCTGTTCCCACTGGAAAAACATGTCCATATGAGAGGCGAGGGCAGAGTACGCCTCAGTGAAACATCACCACCTGGACTGACCAACACTCTCAGCCCACCAGAGAGAAAACATGCTTTACTACCAGGTGGACACTGGACACAGCAACAACCAGGGCATAGGGCATTAAATTGGCCGCTGCTCGAACACTTTTCTGTTCAGCACTTGTACCAATACTCTGGGAATCACTTATAAATGATGAAATAGACCTACCAGTCCCAGTAGTCGCTGGAACCTATGTGAGTGCCATGTCAACGTGCCAACAATCATGGTTTATTGACATGGGGTATTCACATCAGCCACAATTGTAGTCCTGTAGACTTCATAATAGCTCTGTATAGAGGTCCCTTTACCCTCTCCATCTTCCCTATCTGGAGGTCATACGGTTTGGCACAGGCACTGTGTGGACTCAATAAAGAGCTCCCTATCAGAGATAGACCACACTCTATTGGGAAATGGCTTTTCAGCAGCTTTATAATTTAGAGCGCTTTAGGGCCTCTTGGCAAATAACGGCAGCGCTATTGAATTACAACAGTACTCTTTCCACCAAAATGCCTCCTGAAGGATTTAGCTCAGGGACAAAAGGATCCCTCTGAGGGAAAAGGCGACAGGGAGAAAAGTGTTTTTCTACTGTTAGCAGTGCAATCAAGATTTTACAGACAAATTGTGTACGTGATGGAAATATAGTATTAACAATAGCGTACCGAGGGAGAAAAGCAAAAAGACATTCAAGGGCATCGAAGTTCAAAAGTGTTATAGGAAAAAAAGCTACTCTTCTTTTGTGGCCAAGTATTTAGAAGCTTATTAGGATTTTACATAAAGAGAATCACACACATTCTCTTTAGAAAGCGCTTTTATCTCAACACGTAATTGCGATGAAATTACAATAATTGTCCCAATTAAAGTAATCCCGAATGAACAGTATGTCATCTTAATGTTTCAGTACTTGGGAGAAGAGGCTTCCTAATTAGCCCAAATTGCCTTGCCCGTATTCATTTCAAGTGTCATTAGTTAAAAGTTTTGAAGCGCTCAGAGAATCGCTTGAATGCCTGGATCGGGGCATGTCTCTGAGAGGCCAATTGTTCGCTGGATCAATGAGGGAGGGGATGATCGTGACAGCGGCAGATTCAGAGAGAGCAGAACATATAGACGAAAGCATCAGAGTTAAATACCTTCCTGCTAAAGAGAATAGCCAGGGACAGCTTAGTGATGGAGGCCTCTGGCCAAGCAATAACGCCTAGCTGGAAGTTTAAGAAACATTGTTCTTGTACTGGGATGTTGTAATCTATATAAACGTAACATGTGTTGGTCCCATGTTTCATGAGCTGAAATTAAACAACAAAAAATCCATACACGCAAAAAGCTTATTTCTCTCAAAGTTTGTGAACAAATTTGTTTACATCCCTGTTAGTGAGCATATCTCCATTGCCAAGATAATCCATCCAGCTGACAGGTGTGGCATATCAAGAAGTGGATTAAACATCATGCTCATTACACAGGTGCACCTTGTGCTGGGGGCAATAAAAAGCCACTTTAAAATGTGCAGTTCTGTCACAATGCCACAGATTTCTCAAGATTTGAAGGAGCGTGCAATTGGCATGCTGACTAGAGAATTTGGCAGAAGCACAACTGGCCTCACAACCGCAGACCAGGTGTAACCACACCAGCCCAGGACCTCCACATCTGGTTACTTCACCTGCAAGATTGTCTGAGGGGGTGTGGAGGGGAGTAATGAGGAATATTTCTGTCTGTAATAAAGCCCTTTGTGGGGAAAACTCATTCCGATTGGCTGCACCCCTGCCCAGTCATGTGAAATCCATAGATTGCTTTTATTTTAATTGACTGATTTCCTTATATGAACTGTAACTCAGTCAAATCTGACATTGTATTTTTGATCAGTATAATTCATTGAATTAGTAAAAACAATGTTTCCTATGTGTAATAATAAGAAATAAATGCAGACATGTATTGCAACATGCTCTCAGTGTAAAGGAACTATTGGTTTGCCTTAACCCAGAAACTGAATACAGTTTTTGAATAGTGTGATGTTGTGAGAGACAGAACGAGCCAATGAGAGACATATGGGCCAAGGCTTTATAGAGTAGTCGAGAAAATTATTTTTGGTGCTTGACACGCATTCCTGGCCTTCTGTTTCCAGTGAGGGGCTGTGTGTGTGTATGTGTGTGTGTGTGCGTGCAAATGAAAGTGCCTTGCTTGTGTCTCAGGGTCTGATTAATTACAGTGATCCTCAGAGGAGCAGGGGGTGACATATGTTCCTGTGCCGCACTGCTCCTGCGTGAGAGTTTGGAGGCTTGGAGGTGTGTGGAGGGCACAGGGAGACAGGGGGGCTCAGGTACTGAGCCAGGCCTGTGCGTGTACTGCAGGGGCATTCTGGCATAGACAGGGCACCAGATGTCAGACCCAGGACCCGGTCCGGCTTGAAGGACTGACCAAACAACACTTTTCAAGCTAAAAATCCAATTGGAGCTCCGGAAATAGACTCCCTGAGGATCTGACTGGGCTCAAACTTCCCCACAGATCCCGGATACCGACAGTCGGAAATCTCTACTCGTGTTCTTTTGTGATCGCCAAAATAGTTTCCATTTGCTGCTTTCCGGAAGCTTGCTTTTTTTGGTGAGATGCTGAACATAACATACCACTCTCGAGTACTGATCTGAAGATATGTATTCCTGGTCTGAGAAAAACCCAAAAGAGAACCCAGCAGCAGTTATTCATCAGTACAACGACCAGAGGGACCCTGATTCACATCTCTATTAAAAACTGAAATGAGAAGGCTGCTTAGAGCCTTTTACACCACACAGACTCTCAAGACTCTAATTCAATTTGATCAAAACAACAGTAATAGGCCATCTTAATTCAAATAGTAAACCTGACAGCTAGAAATACTGGAATTCTCAGAAACACGTCCGTAAGTGTGTTAGGCAGTCACTGTACGCTGGCTCGCAAGTGAGACAAATATGTTGGCCGTTGCTGTGTGTGTGTGAGTGTGTGTGTCTATGTGAGACTGTGGTTTGGGGCTTTTAACTATTTTGATAGCCTGTTGGTGATTACAGGAAAGCACAAAGCATGTGTCTGAGAAGTCAGACATGCTACGTTTACGTAAAACTGTTACTGAGAAATAATCATTCTGTTGAATATTTTTTGCAAAAGGACATTGTGACAGTTACACAGAACAACATGACTAACATGACTAGGCTATATAGCTAATATAATAAGACTATAAAATACACTGACTGTAACAAACATTAGGAACACCTTCCTAATATTGAGTTACACCCCCCCACCCCCTATCTGCCCTTAGACCATTCCATTCGTCAGGTCATAGACTTTACAAGGTGATAAAAGCCTTCCACAGGGATGCTGGCCCATGTTGACTCCAATGCTTCCCACAGTTGTTTCAAGTTGACTAGATGCCCTTTGGGTGGTGGACCATTCTAGATACACACAGGAAACTGTTGAGTGTGAAAAACCCAGCAGTCGCAGTTCTTGACACACTCAAACCCGTGTGCCTGGCACCAACTGCCATGCCCTGCCTGGCACCAACTGCCATGCCCTGCCTGGCACCAACTGCCATGCCCTGTTCAAATGCACTTAAATATTTTGTCTTGCCCATTCACGCTCTGAATGGCACACATACACAATCCATGTCTCAATTGTCTCAAGGCTTAAATATCCTTCTTTAGCCTGTCTGTTACACTTCATCTACACTGATTGAAGTGGATTTAACAAGTGACAACAATAAGTGATCATAGATTTCACCTGGTCAGTCTATGTCATGGAAAGAGCAGGTGTTCCTAATGTTTTGTACACTCAGTGAAAATCACATCACTGTCTTCCAACGACATGCTGCTCTCTGTGGCCTACATGGGCTGCAATAAACCTTCCAGAGAGAGAGAGCACTCTGCAGAGAGAGAGAGAGCACTCGGTCTTATGACTGAGATGTGGAACGACAGTTGACCTATGAGGAATTGACTCACCCCACATACACTTCAGCAGTAATCTATTCACTTATTAGACGCTTTGGGGAAATGAAGCGCTCTAGTGTAGACCACTGAGCATCACACCTCTCCCCAGTCATGTTACACTCCAATGAAAACTGACAAACCCTTCATGAGGGGTAAAGATAGCCGTAAAGATAGTTTATTTGATTATGCCGTGAACAATTATCTAATTGGCGGTTGAGCAGAAGAGGACGTGCTGAGTTTTGGTTGAGAGAGAGGACGCTGTGTTGACCTGACCACAACGCCACCGTAAAAACAAGAAGCCGCTATCTGGTCCTCCAGGGAGACAGGGGCCTGAGGTTGAAGTGAGGCAAGCGACAGTCAAGAAAGACAGGGAGTGTGACTCACCCGGCTATAAAAAGAGAATGGGAGCCTAGACGACGCGTCGCATTAGAAGAGGTGCTTCGGGGAGAGGAAGAAAAGAGCAGTGAGAAAGAGAGAGAGAGGGAGAAAGTGAGAGGGAGAAAGAGAGAAAGAGGGAGAAAGTGAGAGGGAGAAAGAGAGAAAGTGAGAGGGAGAAAGTGAGAGGGAGAAAGAGAGAGGGAGAAAGAGAGAAAGAGGGAGAAAGTGAGAGGGAGAAAGAGAGAAAGAGGGAGAAAGTGAGAGGGAGAAAGAGAGAGAGAGGGAGAAAGAGAGTGAGAAAGAGAGGGAGAGGGAGAAATAGAGGGGGAGAATGAGAGAGAAAGTGAGAGGGAGAAAGAGAGGGAGAAAGTAAGGGAGAAAGAGAGGGAGAAAGTAAGGGAGAAAGAGGGAGAAAGTAAGGGAGAAAGAGAGGGAGGAAGAGAGGAGAAAGTAAGGGAGAAAGAGAAAGTGAGGAAGAAAGCCTGATCAGTGGGGAGATCTCTCCAGATAAGGGCCGCTTGGCTCAGCGTGGTGTCCAAGTTGGTTTGGTGCTTCCTTTCATCACTTACCACCATTCCAGTGGCCATTTCATACGCAGCGGCAGTCACGTTTTGGAAACAGACAGTGCATTGACGGACAGTGCATTGACGGACAGTGCATTGACGGACAGTGCATTGACGGACAGTGCATTGAGGGACAGTGCATTGACGGACAGTGCATTGACGGACAGTGCATTGACGGACAGTGCATTGACGGACAGTGCATTGACGGACAGTGCATTGACGGACAGTGCAATGAGGATAGCCTAACATGGCCATTTTAGATGATACCTGCAGGTCAAACTCTTTGCTTAGGATTCCTTCTAAAGCACAAGCTTATTATACAGCACAAGTCTATTACACTCTGAGGAAGACGTCAGCTTGATGTTGAAACGCCAGTCACCTGCACGCATCCTGAACAATGGACTAAAGTGAGCAAATAAGAAATGTATCTCTGCCTTGTTTTTTTGAGTGCTCCAACTCCTCTGCCTCGAATTAGTCCTTTTGGAAGTTTTTTTTGGTGAGCTCTTTTATTGGATTTGTGTCGCTGTTGTGGAGCACCTTTCTTTGTCTGGAGCAGCAAGGAGGCCTTCCTGAACTGTCCTTTAGATGCGCTGCCTCATATATATTTGTCCAGAGCCATTTATTTGACCAGAAGCTCAGTGAAGGATGGGGATGGAGGGGGAGTGGTGATGACTGTGTGACACTGAGTGCCGGTGACACTTCAGCGCCCCAGGAATCCTGGGCGCTAGTGTATTGTGACAGAGTGGCAGAGTGCAACCTTTAAAGGGCAGCTATTGATGCAGAACAGCTCCAACCCTAATGACTCAGACTATGTGCCGATTCCCTTCCCCTTGTCCACACTCTCATGCCTAGTTAACCAGTCGCTGGCTGTGCTTCATACACTCTCATGCCTAGTTAACCAGTCGCTGGCTGTGCTTCGTACACTCTCATGCCTAGTTAACCAGTCGCTGGCTGTGCTTCATACACTCTCATGCCTAGTTAACCAGTCGCTGGCTGTGCTTCATACACTCTCATGCCTAGTTAACCAGTCGCTGGCTGTGCTTCATACACCATCATTTAAATCAACATATTAATAATGATATGCTTCTTATTTCAATGCATTCAGCTACGTGATTCGAATACAACGTGGAAATTCAGTCTATTTAGTGGTGTTCAGAGAAACCTTCGGGTGTCTACTACTAAATGATGTGGTGGTTGAAGTGGATATGAAGATCCTCTGCTGCCCTCTACTGGTCAATATGATTTTTTCTACTGGTTTTCAAATTAACTTTCTTTCATTGTCCAGTAGCCAAAAAGCACAATCCTAGTCATATTAGCAACCCATGCTAGTTGTTGCATCTTTAGATGCCTCTTTCAAAATGTCTAACATATATTTTCATCTGTCTCATGAAACCGCTTGTATGTGCGTTGTGATTTTGACAAAGGTTTTTCTGAAAATTGCATTATGGAACGCTACCTTGTGCGCATTGCTGCGCTTATGTGTGAAGAAATAATAGTTTATCAACACTGGAAGCTAAACGTTCTGTTCTGTTGCATCAGACTCATTGTTTAAAAAAATATATATGTAGCTTTGGCCTACTGGTTGTATGAATTTGGGATCTATAGTCCCACAACTGTTTGTTAGGAATGGCTCATTTCTATCTCGTACAGAACGACAAGCTGACCAATAGAATAGGTACACGTTTCTACTATGGGGGATAATAGATTGACAGACTAGTGAGCACGGTCGACACCCAATGCATATGGGGTCCGGTCAACTTCTCAAACGTCTGGAAACACTGGCGTGTGTGGTGTAAAAGGAACCTTTCAGTAAATACTCTTCAACATCTGCTTGTGTGTGTCTGCCTGTGCATACAGATGTGCAGATGTGTGTGTGTGTACGTACCTCTCGTAGATGGTCTTCAGGGTGACCTGGTCTGAGATGCCGTCGGTCTCCTCCAGGAAGAGGATGAGCCAGGAGGTCCTGTAGGGCCACTCCTCCGTCATGTTGATCCATGACGCCAGACGGTCCCAGTTAAAGATGATATGATTGGCCCTCAGCAGACGACCTGGACATATCACACCCAAATGAAAAGTCAGGGAGAGTTTCTCTACGAGTGGAGGGACTCTGTGGACAGGCTTTTGTTCCTGCCCTGCTGTAACACACCCAATTCTACTAATCAGTGACTCATCAGGACTAACTTGATTAGCTGAAGACATTGTGTTAGAGCAGGGCTAGAACAAAATCATCCACACCAAGAAGGTTGGCCTCCCCTAAGCGACTAATAACGCTTTCTTTCTGATTTGGTCCTGCCGTACATACCTACACGTATGCTACGGTCACAAGACGCAGGCCTCCTAATTGTCCCTAGAATTTCTAAGCAAACAGGTGGAGGCAGGGCTTTCTCCTACAGAGCTCCATTTTTATGGAATGATCTGCTTACCCATGTGAGAGACGCAGACTTACCCATGTGAGAGACGCAGACTCGGTCTCAACCAAACAGGAAGGATATAACCTCGAGGTTATATCCTTCCTGTTTGGCCCTGTCCGGGGGCGTCATCGGATGGGGCCACAGTGTCTCCTGACCCCTCCAGTCTCAGCCTCCAGTATTCATGCTGCAGTAGTTTATGTGTCGGGAGGCTAGGGTCAGTTTGTTATATCTGGAGTACTTCTCTTGTCTTATCCGGTGTCCTGTGTGAATTTAAGTATGCTCTCTCTAATTCTCTCTTTCTTTCTCTCTCTCTCAGAGGACCTGAGCCCTAGGACCATGCCTCAGGACTACCTGACATGATGACTCCTTGCTGTCCCCAGTCCACCTGGCCGTGCTGCTGCTCCAGTTTCAACTGTTCTGCCTGCGGCTATGGAACCCTGACCTGTTCACGGGACGTACTACCTGTACCAGACCTGCTGTTTTCAACTCTCTAGAGACAACAGGAGTGGTAGAGATACTCTTAATGATCGGCTATGAAAAGCCAACTGACATTTACTCCTGAGGTGCTGACTTGATGCACCCTCGACAACTTCTGTGATTATTATTATTTGACCCTGCTGGTCATTTATGAACATTTGAACATCTTGGCCATGTTCTGTTATAATCTCCACCCGGCACAGACAGAAGAGGACTGGCCACCCCTCATAGCCTGGTTCGTCTCTAGGTTTCTACTTAGGCTTTGGCCTTTCTAGGGAGTTTTTCCTAGCCACCGTGCTTCTACACCTGCATTGCTTGCTGTTTGGGGTTTTAGGTTGGGTTTCTGTACAGCACTTTGAGATATCAGCTGATGTAAGAAGGGCTATATAAATACATTTGATTTGATAAGTGCCATGGTGATAGGACGCCCCTCTGCCCTTGGGTAATATAAAGGTCATAGGTCATCTAATAGGAGATGTGTTACCGGTATGGCTCAGTTGGTAGAGCATGGAGCTTGCATTGCCAGGATTGTGGGTTTGATTCCCGAGGCCACCCATATGTCGGCTAAATGGCATATATTACCTGTGACAGACACGATGTTGAGCAGCCTCCTCATGGTCTGGGGGCTGATGTCACTGAACCAGTCCTCAGTGACCAGCAGCTTGGTCAGGTCAAAGGACATCTGTCTGGTGACGGTCCTCTGAATCTGCCTCCTGCGGTATGTGTCCTACACACAGAGGAGACCTCAAATTAGCCTAAAGACAATCTTTAAACTATTTGTAAATGCCCTTGGTCTTTCCACAATCCGTAGTTTTTATATAATTAAGAGTTGACCTTGTCCGACCTGTCCTATGCTCAACGTTTTAAGTGACCCTGTGACCGAGTGGGTGACCATCTCATGATGGCATCATCTCCCTGTGCAGTGTACCATGTGACCATGTGTGTGACCTCTAGTCTAATTCTCCTTCCCACACTCTCTCTATCCTTCCTTATTTCACCACTCCACCCATCCCTCACCCACCAACACACAAGGGCATCTGTTCCTGAGCCCAATCAACTGGGAATGTCCCTTGTCGGACACAGAAATGCACTGTGTGCTACTGACATAGATCCATCAGATAGGAGAGGAGATGACTGTTTTTCTCATTTTGTCCACAGTAAGACAGTAACTTTCAATACACAGTTTGACAAACGTGTATTTGGATCCCCACTAGCTGTTATAATAGCAACAGCTGCACTTCTTGGGGTCCACTGTAACGTATACGCAGGGAGTCAGGAAGCAGGTGTAGAAGGTGAGTTTAATCACAAGACACATGAAGATAATAGAAACAGTAGCAGCGTACTGAACGTAAACAGAACCAATACTGCCTGAAGACTGACGTTACTGAGGGCTAAAGAAAGGGAGAGTAATCAGGGTGATGATGAAGTCCAGGAGTGCATAACGATGGTTGCTAGGACCGGTGGTTAGTAGACCAGAGCAGTAGGAGGCGTGACATCCACACAGTGTTGTGCGTGTGATTCATTAAACTATGAGGCTACATATCACCTCTTATCTGGATTTCTCTAAGTTCAAACCGTGTGGAATGCAGGACAACAATAGGTACTGATTGCTGAACAGTACAGCAGTGGCAACCAGAGGAGAAAGCTCCTCTGGTCACAAGCCTTCAGAACATCACCATCACTAAGCTGACTTTGACCTCACCGGTAGAGAGAGATAGTACCAGTATGGCCAGTAATGAGTCAGTACTGGATCAGTAAGGAGGAGAGAGACTAGCTCTTCTTTGATTTTAACTTAGATGTTTTGGACATGCTCAAAAATGGAAAATGATTGGTGAAAATTAATAGTATTATAGTTTTATTGTTAGTCTGGTTATTCAGAAAAAAACTATCAGGAGCAATTGTTGAATTTTGATCATGAAAAGCCACTGTGATAGTTGGAATCTTTTCTCCCAAAAAAGCAAGCTAACTTTGTTCACATCAGGCTAACTTTGTTCACATCAGGCTAACTTTGTTCACATCAGGCTAACTTTGTTCACATCAGGCTAACTTTGTTCACATCAGGCTAACTTTGTTCACATCAGGCCAGAGCCGAGCCCCCATCTTGTTTACAAGCCTGAGCTGGCCTCGCCTGCCTCCCATGACATCTTGTAAAGATAGACTCGACTAAAGATCCACAACTCTGCAATTAAGCAGCTGAGAGACAGAAAGCTTTTGTTCTCCCTCCATCCTCCTTCCTTCAATCCTTTTTATCTCCTCTTGTAAAGAGAGCCCCTCACTGCTTCCTGGCAACCAACGAGAGGGCCAACAAAAAGAAGCGTGCGCCGAAATAAAAAAGGACCCAATAAAATAACAAAAAAAGAAGAACAAAAAAAGAAAATAAACCAGGCGCCCAAACAAACAAACAAAATGGGAAGGAGGCAGAGCCACTTAGCCTCCCACCGGCAGCCGGGACACACTGCTGCTCCTCCCTGCCATTAGGTAGTGTGGAGTCGCAGCAGGAAGGATAAACACACGTTGCATCAGAGGCTCCTCCACGACGGAGACACAGACACTGGCTTGTTTGCTCCCGACCTCCTCCATCCCTCTTTGCTATGTTCCCTACAAGGCTGGAGGAAGCTAGCTAGGCCCCCGTGCCTGTGGGTTTTGGTGCATCATCTCACCCTTTCTATGTTAGTCTTCTCCATCTGTGTCTATCAGGTATTTCACTGAGCTTTCATTTCCAGGACAGACGACCAATCTGCTCATGCTCCTTGTTGAATCACTTGTCTTTGTGCCAGAACTCTGCAGGTAGAGACCTCTAGAGCACCTCTGCAGGTAGAGACCTCTGCAGGTAGAGACCTCTGCAGGACCTGTGCAGGTAGAGCCTGGTCCAGCCTGGGCATGAATAGCGAGGTAGGAGAGAGTGTGGTGGATGGCTGTTAGAGCTTACTCTGCGGTTGAGGGCCGTCTTGCTGCCAAACTTGGCCTGATCCCCCAGACTGTTCGAGGATAGCTTCCTGTCCATCTCATCATGCCATCCTGTGAAGAGAGAAGTGGAAAAGGAGAGAAAGAGGAGTTGAAAGAGAGAAAGAGAATTAGGACAATCAAGGATGTCTCATCACAACACCTGATATAAAGAATCAACCTATTCAGTGAACACATATGATTCCTATGTCCTACTGAATCATAGCAAGATAGAATGTTAGAGCCGTAACCCCATGAATCCCATAGTGTGTGTGTCTGTGTGTCTGTGTGTGTGTGTATATATATATATATAAAAATGTGCACCCCTTTGGGTCCCCAGGACCAGGAAACACTGACCTATGTGGGTGTATGCATACAGGCTTTTGTGTGTTTGTGTGTGTGTGCATTCCTGCAGGCCTGCCTATGCATATGTCTTGCATACCCTCAGGGTTGACCAGGTCTCCGTTGGGAGTGGGGGCGGCCATGCACAACTTCCTGGTGGTGCTAAGACTTCGGCTGTTGAGAAAGACAGGCAGGTGGACGATGTTCCTCATGTAGTCGTGGCCGTTGATGTTGGAGTCCCTGAGCACGCTGTTCAGGTTCTGGTTGATGGCCTTGATGATGATGTGGGGGTCACTGGCAAAAATAGAGATGAAGGGGCCTTTGGAGAACAGCACTCTCACCTGGTGGAGGGAGGGAATAGCAAGAGGATTTATGACCAGGACCCATATCCACAAAGCCTCTCAGAGTAAGAGTGCTCATCTAGGATCAGGTCCTCATCTGACCACATAATCTTATTCATTACAATCTAAAACGTTCAACTGATCCTGGGTGCATTCACTACAGTGCTCTTCTGTGGTGTGATAAAATGATGGAATGATAAAAGCCTGAAATCCATTGAGCATGAACCTTGTGTGTCAGGTTTGTAGTGTCCTATTAGTGTGTTCGTACACACGACTGGTGAAAACTACTCAACATCAACTTCTTAATATCTGTCAACTGCGGCCATCATTTGTAGTTTCTTGTTAGTTTGTGGGCTTCTGTTGATCACATTTCTGTTAATCACATTTTGTTTCTTAAGGAGCATGCAACAACAATTCCACTGGGGGACTCCCTACTACTAGTCTCTCTAAATGAATGTGGTGAGACCTGATGGAGGACAGACAGTACACACACAGCGGGACTTTCCAAGCTGATGATGAGAGACGTCGTCCAGGTGTCACAGGATCCTGACCCTCGGGGTGTGTGTGTGTGTGTGTGTGTGAGCGCAGCCAAACAACTATCTGATTATACTGAGTTTGTCCCTGTAATTCATTTATAGCTGATCATCACTCGTTCTGTACCTCTTCCAACCCCTCCTATTCATATCCATGTACTCATTATATGAATATAGCGCTGTTATATCATAAATCTATCTGCATTAAATGGAAAAATATTTAGTTCACCGAAAAATTCAATTTGCTAATATTCGCATATAAATGAGAAACAAAAAGATGAGAATTTAAGAGGGCCTCGTTGGTTCATTTGTGCCACAAATGGGGCTTTTGAGTTAGCTGGGAAGGAGGCACTGGTTCGTTCGCACAGAAGATTTCATTAGCGCACAGGAGGCTGTCAAACTACTAGGGGATTACTTGTCCCCAAATAATAACATTTAGCCGGAGGAAATTCTATTACTCCAGCTGGGAAGAGGAATTTGATCTAAGTGGAGCCTTTAAAGGGGCAGAGCGATAAAGGGGATGGCTACTGTATATGTGCTTTGTGTCCATAGTCAATACTATTTGTACTTTGTGAAAGAGGCTTTAAAAGGTAAATCGTGGTAATATGTTATTTTACGACACTGTAGGAACTTTTCCACATGTGTTTGACTTTGGTGCCAATGACTACTTACCAATGAGTCATGGTAATGACTTAACCCTGGGTGGTTATGGGTAATGACTTACCCGTGGGTAGTTATGGGTAATGACTTACCCGTGGGTAGTTATGGGTAATGACTTAACCCTGGGTGGTTATGGGTAATGACTTAACCCTGGGTGGTTATGGGTAATGACTTAACCGTGGGTAGTTATGAGTAATGGCTTAACCCTGGGTGGTTATGGGTAATAAATTAACCCTGGGTGGTTAAAGGTAATGACTTAAAAGGTACTACACACAGGATCTTTTTTTGAATTTTTGCATTGTAACTTCATATATCTGTAGTAATAGTGGAATGGTAGTGTTTCACATTATTACTTACCTGCCAGTGTTGTGATTGGCTGTGATATTCACCTATTGATTTGTCCTGCCGGAGCTGCATCTGTTGTCAAAATGGGAAAGTTGTTCTGACTTTGTGGCTGTGCTATCTAGTGGAAATAGCTCTGTCATTTCCTAGTTGCAAAAATTCTACACCGTTTGCTCAATTTCAGTTTATGTGAGAAAACAAGCACTGACTAGTGTAGGGAATTGTTGTACCATCTAAAATGCTGTTAAATATCTTTTCAATAACAGCAAATATCGTTTTTACAGATGTTTGAAGCTGGTGGACCAACACTGAAAGTAAACAGCTCAAGCTTGAGTCTCCACCATTTTACCGGGAAATGGGATACGGGGGAGAGGGGCGATCTGTTTTAAATGCAGCCTAGTACTAGGTGAATTGCAATATATTTCACAGCGATTTAGATGGTACAATGATTCCCTACATTATTCATTGCTTGTTTTCTCACACAAATCTAAATTGAACGAACAGTGTAGGAAATGACATAGAAATTTCCACTAGATAACACAAACACAAAGTCAAAACATCTTTTCCCTTTTGACAGCAGATGCCACTCTGGCAGGAGAAATCAATAGGTGAAAATTGCAGTCAATCACAACACTGGCAACTAAATAGTACTCTGAAACACTACCATTCCACTATTACTGCAGATTTATTATAGACATTTTCTGAAATTACAATGCAAAAATGTAATAAAAAAATCCTATGTGTTGCACCTTTAACCCTGGGTGGTTATGGGTAATGTCTAAACCCTGTGTGGTTATGGGTAATGTCTAAACCCTGTGTGGTTATGGGTAATGTCTAAACCCTGTGTGGTTATGGGTAATGTCTAAACCATGTGTGTTTTGTAATGTAGCCATTGTTACAAACAGACACACACAGCACAGGCACACACATTTACATGCTGACCACTACATCCACGAGCATTGCAAATAAATGTAGACATACATGTTATTCAGCCATTGCCCCCACACTGCTCGCGAGTGTCTGCATGGCCAGGCGCTAAAATAGAACTTGGTTCTATTTGTGACGCTCAACGCACACCAAGTCCGGCATCTCCCATCTCCTCATTGGTGTTTAGGAGCATATTACCCATGTGGGTGATTGAAAGATGAACTGAGATCCACACTCCAGTGCAGTTGGTTGTAGTAATGCACCTTAAAGTTGGTTGTAGTAATGCACCTTAAAGTTGGTTGTAGTAATGCACCTTAAAGTTGGTTGTAGTAATGCACCTTAAAGTTGGTTGTAGTAATGCACCTTAAAGTTGGTTGTAGTAATGCACCTTAAAGTTGGTTGTAGTGATGCACCGTAAAGTTTGTTGCCAACCGCCATATAAAGTCCAAAGAAGAAAAAGAAGCCTGAAGGAAGAGAGATGACGAGTTGGTTTACTGTTTTATCTGTGGATTAATTGGTCGGAGTAGAGGACCTTGTGCATTTCAGGTAAAAATAACAACCCAATGTTTATATCCCAGGACAAATTAGCTAGCAACAGCAAGCTAGCTAAATAGGACAATTTAGCTAGCAACAGCAAGCTAACTAAATAGGACAAATTATCTAGCAACAGCAAGCTAACTAGCTAAATTGACATGAATGTTTCATGCATTTTGACCTGTCCCCAAATTAATATAATTTATTCAGAGTTTGCTTTGATATTTCAATCTGCGTGTCCTGATCGCGTCTGGTGTGGGTGAACAAAATCAACTTGCGCACGATGGCATACCGGACGAATGCGCGCGTATACGGTTTGGTCAGCATGTTACACACACACACACGCACACACCGTGTCGAGCATCTGCAGCACTTTGTCCTGCTCGCAAGCGTCCAGGCCGTCGATGATGACCGTCATGCGGGTCTGGTTCTGGGTGAAACCGTCGATGGTCTTGGCCATCTTTGACATCAGCTCCACCTCCTGCTTCAACACCTGGCATGGAGAAACCAAACACATACACACACTCAATCAGTACACACTACATATTGTATTCAATAGACATACAGACATACAACATATGATTAGTTCTAATTAACAACACAGTTAATATCATTTTTTTAACATTGAGGTTTTAAGTGTCTAACATTATCATGTAACCAAACATCTGAGGAGTGAGACTGCCCCAGGAGAAATAATATGACTGTTTACACTACCTTCATGAAGCCCTCGCTCTTGAGCTTGTGCATCTTGTTGGCAGCACTGTGCAGCCTCTTCCTCTGAGAGTTGAGGACGGAGTCAGCCACCTGCCACCAAGTCCTGCAGTTCAACAGGAGGGCCAGGCCCACCACGCTGGCCATGGCAATCAGCACCGCGTTCACTGTCAGGTTGTCATGCTGCACCTTCATAGCAAAATAAACAAGTTCCACTTTCAAAAAGTCGTTTTCAATTATTATGACTTTTTATGTACAGGGGAATCATACACAGACCTAAGTCACACACAGTACTGCACATACTCAACATTTTTGTGTGTGTGTGTGTGTGTGTGTCTGTCTGTACCTTGAAGATGGCCAGCAGCGCCATGGCTGTGATCAGGCAGCCCAGAGTCACGACAAACAGCATGAAGCTGGGCACGCAGCACGTCTTCTTCCACTTCTTACCTGGGGGGTTATGCAAGCGATAATGCATGACAGAGTGTGCATTATTAGGACCTGGTACGATATCAACATCACAATACTCATTAGTATCGTGGAAAGGAAACGAAACCCGAAGCTTCTTTATGAAAACAGGCCTAAATGGTGGAAACAAACATCATTATGTTGTCATCCAGAGTCACATTTACATTCCAAGCTGTAGCACACAATATTTTACCTACAGCAGGTTTTTAAAGGACCATAGAGTTTGGTCTGCTTCGTGTTTACATTTTGCCATGGAAAAAATATTATAATACTGGTATCGGGGCAGCAGGGTAGCCTAGTGGTTAGAGAGTTGGGCCAGTAACCGAAAGGTTGCTGGATCGAATCCCTGAGCTGACAAGGTAAAAATATGTCATTCTGCCCCTGAACAAGGCAGTTAACTGACTTCCCTAGTTAAATAAAGGTTAAATTAAACAAAAATAAATAAAGACTCGTAACAGCCCTATGCATTATAGGGAAATAACTACGCCCTTCCAGTAGATAGACATGAGGCCAATGACAGCCACATTAACACTGACTGTACCCTGTACGCTACCTACATGTACAAATGACCTCCACTAACCTGTACCCTACCTAGTCCCTTTACACCTACCTACATGTACAAATGACCTTTACCCCTACCTACATGTTCAAATGACCTCCACTAACCTGTACCCTACCTAGTTCCTTTACACCTACCTACATGTACAAATGACCTTTACTCCTACCTACATATACAAATGACCTCCACTAACCTGTACCCTAGCTTGTCACTTTACCCCTACCTACATGTACAAATGACCTTTACTCCTACCTACATGTACAAATGACCTTTACTCCTACCTACATGTACAAATGACCTCCACTAACCTGTACCCTAGCTAGTCACTTTACCCCTACCTACATGTACAAATGACCTTTACCCTAACATGTTCAAATGACCTCCACTAACCTGTACCCTAGCTAGTCACTTTACCCCTACCTACATGTACAAATGACCTTTACTCCTACCTACATGTACAAATGACCTTTACCCTACCTACATGTTCAAATGACCTTTACCCTACCTACATGTACAAATGACCTTTACTCCTACCTACATGTACAAATGACCTTTACTCCTACCTACATATACAAATGACCTCCAAACCTGAGCTTGTCACTTTACCCCTACCTACATGTACAAATGACCTTTACTCCTACCTACATGTACAAATGACCTCCACTAACCTGTACCCTAGCTAGTCACTTTACCCCTACCTACATGTACAAATGACCTTTACCCTACCTACATGTTCAAATGACCTCCACTAACCTGTATCCTACCTAGTCCCTTTACACCTACCTACATGTACAAATGACCTTTACTCCTACCTACATGTACAAATGACCTCCACTAACCTGTACCCTAGCTTGTCACTTTACCCCTACCTACATGTACAAATGACCTTCACCCCTACCTACATGTACAAATGACCTCCACTAACCTGTACCCTACCTAGTCCCTTTACACCTACCTACATGTACAAATGACCTTTACCCCTACCTACATGTTCAAATGACCTCCACTAACCTGTACCCCTGCACATCGACTCAGTACTGGTACCCCCTGTATATCGCATTGTTATAGTGTTATTTTATTTTTTTACCTCAGTTTATTTAGTAAATATTTTCTTAACTCTATTTCTTGAACTGCATTGTTGGTTAAGGGCTTGTAAGTAAGCATTTCACGGTAAGGTATTTGGCGCATGTGACAAATAAAGTTTGATTTGATTTGGATTGGATTTGACTGTACAGGAAGTAAACTGTATAAGAGACAGGTAATAAGACAAGATTCTAAAGGATATCCAAAGTGGACACATAAGGTAGTACCTTGGTTCTCCTCGTTCTTGAACACCCTGAAGAGGCGGGTGGCCATGAAGCCAAACTCCCTCTCACAGGCGTCAGAAAGAGTGGCTATCATCTCTGCCATAGACGTCTCTCCTCCCACACTGGACAGACGGTTGTAGTCTGTGAACAGGAACCTGACACAAAGACACACACAAGGTTTCTTGAAAATACTATTTCTATTCAAGGCTGTACACATCAAGGTGTAAGTGTTTATGTGTGTGTGTGTGTGTGTATGTGTGCATACGTGTGTCCATCTGTGTGTGTCCTGTATGTGTATTACCTGACAGGCAGGGCGCGGGTGGTCTGCTCAGGCAGCTCGGGGGGGTTGACGAACATGAGTTTAAGAAGCAGCTCCAGGTAGCCCACCTGACGGGCCAGACGGGTACTGAGGACCCACGCCCAGTTCCAGTTCTCCCCCTCACGATGACCCCCATAGTACACCAACACTGGAGAGAGAGAGAGAGAGAGAGAGAAGAGAGAGAAGAGAGAAGAGCGAGAGAAGAGAGAGGAGAGAGAAGAGAGAGAGAAGAGAGAAGAGAGGAGAGAGAGAGAGAGAGAAGAGAGAGAGAGAGAGAAGAGAGAGAAGAGATAGAAGAGAGGAGAGAGAGAGAGAGAGAGAGAGAGAGAGAGAGAAGAGATAGAAGAGAGAGAGAGAGAAGAGAGAGAGAGGAGAGAGAGGAGAGAGAGAGGAGAGAGGAGAGAGAAGAGAGAGAAGAGAGAGAAGAGAGAGAAGAGATAGAAGAGATAGAAGAGATAGAGGAGAGAGAGAGGAGAGAGAAGAGAGAAGAGAGAGAGGAGAGAGAGAGAGAGAGAGAGAATACATCATATTTCTGATTGACCATCAGACTTTCACCCACCTATGTTGACATCCAGTGGCAAGAACCTTAAAAATGTAGTTTTATTTAATGAAACACTGTACAGCTGCTCAAAACTAACAGACCAATGGCGCCCTCTAGTGATATAATACGTGCAACTTTCCCTAACTGCAGAACACTCAGGCCAAGGCCGAAACTTCTTATTTGACGTATTCTACTGTATAATATTCTCTTCTGCTCCATTCTATTCTATAAACATCTCTACTCTACAAAATATTATCGTCTTCTGCTCCATTCTATTCTATAAACATCTCTACTCTACAAAATATTATCGTCTTCTGCTCCATTCTATTCTACTCTATAAACATCTCTACTCTACAAAATATTATCGTCTTCTGCTCCATTCTATTCTACTCTATAAATATCTCTACTCTACAAAATATTATCATCTTCTGCTCCATTCTATTCTACTCTATAAACATCTCTACTCTACAAAATATTATCTTCTTCTGCTCCATTCTATTCTATAAACATCTCTACTCTACAAAATATTAGCATCTTCTGCTCCATTCTATTCTATAAACATCTCTACTCTACAAAATGTTATCAAATTCTGCTCCATTCTATTCTATAAACATCTCTACTCTACAAAATATTATCATCTTCTGCTCCATTCTATTCTACTCTATAAATATCTCTACTCTACAAAATATTATCATCTTCTGCTCCATTCTATTCTACTCTATAAACATCTCTACTCTACAAAATATTATCTTCTTCTGCTCCATTCTATTCTATAAACATCTCTACTCTACAAAATATTAGCATCTTCTGCTCCATTCTATTCTATTCTATAAACATCTCTACTCTACAAAATATTATCATCTTCTGCTCCATTCTATTCTATAAACATCTCTACTCTACAAAATATTATCGTCTTCTGCTCCATTCTATTCTATAAACATCTCTACTCTACAAAATATTATCGTCTTCTGCTCCATTCTATTCTATAAACATCTCTACTCTACAAAATATTATCGTCTTCTGCTCCATTCTATTCTACTCTATAAACATCTCTACTCTACAAAATATTATCATCTTCTGCTCCATTCTATTCTATTCTATAAATATCTCTACTCTACAAAATATTATCATCTTCTGCTCCATTCTATTCTTCTATAAACATCTCTACTCTACAAAATATTATCTTCTTCTGCTCCATTCTATTCTATAAACATCTCTACTCTACAAAATATTATCATCTTCTGCTCCATTCTATTCTATAAACATCTCTACTCTACAAAATATTATCTTCTTCTGCTCCATTCTATTCTATAAACATCTCTACTCTACAAAATATTAGCATCTTCTGCTCCATTCTATTCTATTCTATAAACATCTCTACTCTACAAAATATTATCATCTTCTGCTCCATTCTATTCTATAAACATCTCTACTCTACAAAATATTATCTTCTTCTGCTCCATTCTATTCTAGTGTTTCTCACCAAAGAAGACATAGAGCAGGGCGAGGAGGCTGAGGGAGACGGCGATGGCCAGGCGGTGGGTGACTGTGAAGCCCAGGACCAGAGCTACAGAGCCACACAGCAGCAGCGTGAGGAAAACCACCAGCCAGGAGAACTGGAACAGAGGTTCAATCTGCTGGCCTGCAAAATTCTTCATCTCATCTGTAGGAGGGGGGGAAGCAGGTTACACATAAGAATAGGAAACTGCAAATGAGTCAGGGCCTTTAGCTGGTCCTGCCAAACACGGGGACCTACAAATGAGTCAGGGTCTTTAGCTGGTCCTGCCTAACACGGGGACCTACAAATGAGGCACTAAGGCAGAGAACTGGGACTGAGTAAAAATGAAACACATTGTCCAGGTAATGTCCAGAACTTTAATAAATAGGCTGACATGTTCACTTCAAGATTGATATTGTTGTTGTAGTAGTATTTTACTATTTTTAGATTAGCGCGCTTTGTGAAGCTTCAGCTGAAACAAAACAGTCGAAAACAGCCTCAGTGGTGTTCCTGGTGGTCCTCTCTTACCCTCCAGTTTCTTGAGCAGGAAGGACTTGCCGCTGCCCCACTGGGCGTACAGGCCCACACAGATAGGAGGCTGCATGGTGGGCTCACTGAGGATGTCTGCTAGGGCACTGCTGTACAGATCATACCCCAGCATGTCACCGTCAGACTCAGAAGGAGACAGGTGCTCTGACAGATAGGGGCAGGGAGAGAGAGAGAGAGAGAGGGAGGGGGAGGGAGAGAAGGGAACGGGGAGAGAGAGAGAGAGAGAGAGAGAGAAAGAAGGGAACAGAGAGAGGAGAGAGAGAGAGAGAGAAAGAAGGGAACAGGGAGAGAGAGAGAAAGAGAGAGAGAGAAAGAAGGGAACAGGGAGGGAGAGAGAGAGAGAGAGAGAGAGAGAGAGAGAGAGAGAGAGAGAGAGAGAGAGAGAGAGAGGGAGAGAGAGAAAGAAGAGAAGAGAGAGAGAGAGAGAGAGAGAGAGGAACAGGGAGAGAGAGAGAAGAGAGAGAGAGAGAGAGAGAGAGAAGGGAATGGAGAGAGAGAGAGAGAGAGAGAGAAGGGAATGGAGAGAGAGAGAGAAGGGAATGGAGAGAGAGAGAGAGAGAAGGGAATGGAGAGAGAGAGAGAAGGGAATGGAGAGAGAGAGAGAAGGGAATGGAGAGAGAGAGAGAAGGGAATGGAGAGAGAGAGAGAGAAGGGAATGGAGAGAGAGAGAGAGAAGGGAATGGAGAGAGAGAGAAGGGAATGGAGAGAGAGAGAGGGGGGAGTGTCAGTGGTCATAACTTCATTAATACCACAATTTATCCAAAATAAGAGTGAGCGAGCTAAACTTTCAGAGTAATGATTCATATTAACAGGTGACTTAAATAATAGCATTTGAATGTTATATTTTCTTTGTTACATTTTTCTTTCATAATAACAGGTTCATATTCAACACTAGAGTACTTCAACACTAGTTGACTATATCTGTTTTAATATGCATATCTTCATGATAAAGTATAATTTCTCACTGGCTCCAAATATCTGGGTGAGGATGCTTTTCTGGTGGGTGCAGTCAATGTTGTAAGGCGTCTCGCCGGCTTTGTTGGGGCGGTAGAGCAGGCGGCCATCTTTAGGGTTCCTCAGGAGGAGCTCAGCCAGCTTGCGGCTCCGCCCTCTGATGGCAATGTGAAGGGCTGTGTCTCCTTTCTAGACACAGGGAGAGAGAGATGATTAGAGTAGAGTAGAGATGATTAGAGTAGAGATAATTAGAGTAGAGTAGAGATGTTCAGAGTAGAGTAGAGATGATTAGAGTAGAGTAGATCAGAGTAGAGTAGAGATGATTAGAGTAGAGATGTTCAGAGTAGAGTAGAGATGATTAGAGTAGAGTAGATCAGAGTAGACTAGAGATTATTAGAGTAGAGATGAGTAGAGATGATATGATTAGAGTAGAGATGAGTAGAGATGATATGATTAGAGTAGAATGAGTAGAGAAGATTAGAGTCGAGTTGACATGATTAGAGTAGAGATGAGTAGAGATGATTAGAGTATAGTAGACATGATTAGAGTAGAGTAGAGATGATTAGAGTAGAGTTGACATGATTAGAGTAGAGATGAGTAGAGATGATTAGAGTATAGTAGACATGATTAGAGTAGAGTAGAGATGAGTAGAGTATAGATGATTAAAGTAGAGATGAGTAGAGTAGAGATGAGTGGAGATGATTAGAGTAGAGTAGAGATGAGTAGAGTAGAGATGAGTGGAGATGATTAGAGTAGAGTAGAGGTGATTAGAGTAGAGTAGAGATAATTAGAGTAGAGTGGAGATGAGAAGAGTAGAGATGAGTAGAGTAGGGGAGAGAGATGATTAGAGTAGAGTAGGGGAGAGAGATGATTAGAGTAGAGTAGGGGAGAGAGATGATTAGAGTAGAGTAGGGGAGAGAGATGATTTAGAGTAGAGAGATGATTACAGTAGAGTAGAGGAGAGAGGGGAGAGAGATGATTAGAGTAGAGTAGGGGGAGAGATGATTGATTAGAGTAGAGTAGGGGAGAGATGATTAGAGTAGGGGAGAGAGATGATTAGAGTAGAGGAGAGAGATGATTACAGTAGAGTAGGGAGAGAGATGATTAGTAGAGTAGGGAGAGAGATGATTAGAGTAGGGGAGAGAGATGATTAGGGAGAGAGATGATTAGAGTAGGGAGAGAGATGATTACAGTAGAGTAGGGGAGAGAGATGATTTAGAGTAGAGTAGAGGGGAGAGAGATGATTACAGTAGAGTAGGGAGAGAGATAGGAGAGAGATGATTAGAGTAGAGTAGGGGAGAGAGATGATTAGAGTAGAGTAGGGGAGAGAGATGATTAGAGTAGAGTAGGGAGAGAGATGATTAGAGTAGAGTAGGGGAGAGAGATGATTAGAGTAGAGTAGAGGAGAGAGATGATTAGAGTAGAGTAGGGGAGAGAGATGATTAGAGTAGAGTAGGGAGAGAGATGATTACAGTAGAGTAGGGGAGAGAGATGATTACAGTAGAGTAGGGGAGAGAGATGATTACAGTTACAGTAGATGATTACAGTAGAGTAGGGAGAGAGATGATTAGATGATTAGAGTAGAGTAGGGAGAGAGATGATTACAGTAGAGTAGGGAGAGAGATGATTACAGTAGAGTAGGGGAGAGAGATGATTACAGTAGAGTAGGGAGAGAGATGATTACAGTAGAGAGAGATGATTACAGTAGAGTAGGGAGAGAGAGTAGAGATTACAGTAGAGGAGAGAGATGATTACAGTAGAGTAGGGGAGAGAGATGATTACAGTAGAGTAGGGGAGAGAGATGATTACAGTAGAGTAGGGAGAGAGATGATTACAGTAGAGTAGAGGGAGAGAGATGATTACAGTAGAGTAGGGAGAGAGATGATTTACAGTAGGGGAGAGAGATGAGTAGAGTAGGGAGAGAGATGATTACAGTAGATGATTAGTAGGGAGAGAGATGATTACAGTAGAGTAGGGAGAGAGTAGAGTAGGGAGAGAGATGATTACAGTAGATGATTACAGGGAGAGAGATGATTACAGTAGATGATTAGTAGGGAGAGAGATGATTACAGTATGAGTAGAGTAGGGAGAGAGATGATTACAGTAGGGGAGAGAGAGAGTAGGGGAGAGAGATGATTACAGTAGAGGAGAGAGATGATTACAGTAGAGTAGGGAGAGAGATGATTACAGTAGAGATTACAGTAGAGGGAGAGAGATGATTACAGTAGAGTAGAGATTACAGTAGAGTAGGGGAGAGAGATGATTACAGTAGAGTAGGGAGAGAGATGATTACAGGGAGAGAGATGATTACAGTAGAGTAGGAGAGAGATGAGTAGAGTAGGAGAGAGATGATTACAGTAGATGATTACAGTAGAGGAGAGAGATGATTACAGTAGAGTAGGGAGAGAGATGATTACAGTAGAGTAGGGGAGAGAGATGATTAGAGTAGGGGAGAGAGATGATTACAGTATGAGTAGTAGGGGAGAGATGATTACAGTAGAGTAGGGAGAGAGATGATTACAGTAGAGTAGGGGAGAGAGATGAGTAGAGAGATGATTACAGTAGAGTAGGGGAGAGAGATGAGTAGAGTAGGGAGAGAGATGATTACAGTAGAGTAGTAGGGGAGAGATGATTACAGAGTAGAGTAGGGAGAGAGATGATTACAGTACAGTAGAGTAGGGAGAGAGAGAGTAGATGGGAGAGAGATGATGAGTAGGGGAGAGAGATGATTACAGTAGAGTAGGGGAGAGAGATGATTACAGTAGAGTAGGGGAGAGAGATGATTACAGTAGAGTAGGGGAGAGAGATGATTACAGTAGACTATAGAAACTTTACAGTTACACACAATGTGGATATATATTTGGCGGTCACATCAGACATAAAACAGTAACATCATTCAAATGTCAAGAACGTTTCACCTCCATTTAACTTTCCATCTAATAAGCAGTCTTGTGAAAAGCTAACTGACATCCATGAAATTCTTTGGCTTGAATACAGAACCTGTGATGATATTTGAAAGACATAGGCTCTATATGTTGTGTTTCTCCAGTACCTTGTCCACAGCAGCCACCTTGGCCCCTCTGTGCAGGAGCAGCTCTACTATCTCAATGTTCCTCATCTTGGTGGCTTTGATCAGAGGGGTCTCTGAATCCTGAAACACACATCATCATCATCATCTCAGACCTAGAGAATATAAGCAAGCAAAGGTTTATTTGCAACTTTAATGACTTGTGAAAAAAATTATTTTGAAACAAGGATAACTTCATCACGGTGAAGAATTTGTCATAGTGCAATGAAACAGCTGTGGCGGTTCCTTACCTTGGTGCAACTCTCAGTGTCCGGGTTGCACTGAAGGATGTCTCTCACCATGGTGCAGTTCCCCTTCTCTACCGCCCAGTAGAGAGCAGTCTTACTGTCCTGTTTAGCACAGTTGAGAACATGGTCGTATTCATTAAATCAATTCAAATGTTCTTTGTCACTTGCTTTTTAAACAACTGGTGTAGATTAACGCTGAAATGCTTACTTACGGGTCCTTTTCTAACAATGGAGAGTTAAAGATTAGAATCATGACAAGTGGAATAAATGCACAGCGAATAGCGACAGAAACAGGGAGGGACTACCTGAATATGCCCAATAAAAAAATGCTTGTTTTTGTTTTCCATTGTAAAACGTTTTGCTACAGTGTGCCCTAATGAATGGGACCAGTATTGGCATGATGATAGATCAAATAAATGTTAAAGGCCCAGTGCAGTCAAAAATGAGATTTTTCTGTGTTACATATATTTCCACACTGAGGTTGAAATAAAACTGTAAAATTGTTTTAAAAAATGATGATAATGCCCTTTTAGTGTAAGAGCTGTTTGAAAAGATGCATAAAACTTTTAGCCTGTTTTGGTGGGATGGAGTTTTGGCCTGCCTTGTGACATCACCCGGTAAAATTAGTTAATAGACCAATAAGAGAGAGAGTTCCAAACCGCTCTGCCAATAACAGGTTGTTTTCAGTTTTCAGTTAGACCACTCCCAGACGGTCCTATCTAAACTCTAGCTTGAGAAATTGCTCTTTGCTAAGAAGCTGTTTTTTGTGTTTTCAATTAAAATGGTAAAAAAAAAAAAAATCACAGTAAGGTACTTCATTGTTACCCAGAAATGATTTGATATGGAGATAGAAACGGCTGCATTTGACTTTTAACAATGTGGATGTGTCACATTAGAGACTCCTACCTGTCCCCTGACGTCAATGTCGGCATATTTATTCAGAAGGGCTCTGACGATCTCCACATGTCCTCCTCGCACTGCTCCAATCAGTACCGTCTCCCCACTCTGTGTGACACACACAGGAAACACCACAGGCTTTCACTACAGAGAACACACACTGAATCATCACAGAACAGAGGAGATAGACTATAGTGTAGAGCAGCTGATGATACTGTTACCATCAGCACATTTATCCATATATCATGACATTTATCATTCAGGTTGATTTAATCATGTCTAGACTCTACGCTGTGTATTGGCAGGGTTGTCAGGGCAACACTTCAGCTAATCTTTAGTGACTGGTGATGGTTGCCTACCCTGTCTGGTACGTTGACCCTCCTTTAAACTAACCATCTTTACCTACAGTATGTATCTCTTCCTATCTAGTCTATAGCAGTGGGCACCAACCTTTTCTGAGTCAAGATCCCTTTCACAGTCAAAAAGCAAACTGAGATCTACTGCTCAGATTTTATTTTTTTTACATGAAACTCACACAAACAGTTCTATAGGAATGAGGTTTCAGCAGTAGGCCTAATACATATCACAGCATATTGGCTATATGCCTGGCCTGACAATATTGTTAATCAGACCATATTAGATTTCAAAACTCGAGCTTTGATAACAGAATAGATCCGTTGGTTTAGCACTTGTGAGGCACTGTGGAGCATGCATTGAAATAATTAGTTTTTTTATTTTACTGGACTGATGGTGTTTGCATCTGATGGTCAACGACGTCAAATCAAAACATCCGTGATCTTCAGGTTGAAAAGTCAGAGCTCTAGAAAGATGCCAGAGTTTCCGACTTGAATTTCAAGTTGAAAACGATTTTTCGTTCAAAACGATTTTTCCCAACCGCCATTCACGGTCCCTGCTCTCTTCTTCCTTTCCTCTGGTGAGACTGACCAGAGAGGTGAGACTGACCAGAGAGAGGGGACACCGTCTTCTACCTGCTCTCTCCTTCCTTTCCTCTGGTGAGACTGACCAGAGAGAGGTGAGACTGACCAGAGAGAGGGGACACCGTCTTCTACCTGCTCTCTCCTTCCTTTCCTCTGGTGAGACTGACCAGAGAGAGGTGAGACTGACCAGAGAGAGGTGACACAGTCTTCTACCTGCTCTCTCCTTCCTTTCCTCTGGTGAGACTGACCAGAGAGAGGTGAGACTGACCAGAGAGAGGTGACACAGTCTTCTACCTGCTCTCTTCTTCCTTTCCTCTGGTGAGACTGACCAGAGAGGTGAGACTGACCAGAGAGAGGTGACAGTCTTCTACCTGCTCTCTTCTTCCTTTCCTCTGGTGAGACTGACCAGAGAGAGGTGAGACTGACCAGAGAGAGGGGACACCGTCTTCTACCTGCTCTCTCCTTCCTTTCCTCTGGTGAGACTGACCAGAGAGAGGTGAGACTGACCAGAGAGAGGTGAGACTGACCAGAGAGAGGTGACACAGTCTTCTACCTGCTCTCTTCTTCCTTTCCTCTGGTGAGACTGACCAGAGAGAGGTGACACCGTCTTCTACCTACTCTCTTCTTCCTTTCCTCTGGTGAGACTGACCAGAGAGAGGTGAGACTGACCAGAGAGAGGTGAGACTGACCAGAGAGAGGTGAGACTGACCAGAGAGAGGTGAGACTGACCAGAGAGAGGGGACAGTCTTCCACCTGATGGCAAAACTAGAGCCACACCGCATCTGCCTCATGTACAAAATCATGTTGTTCCTATAACCAGAGAAAGTTCAATATTCCTTAATATTAAAATCTACACGACGAGCTGCTAATAATAATAAAACGCAGGGCTGTCGATACCTGGCTACTCATTCACTACAGCTGCAGCCCGAGTGGAAGTACGGAGAAGCACATTTTGTAATAGTGTTGAATAAAAACAGTGACAGTGCTGAATGTAAACTTAAACATGAACTCAGTCATATAACCAGCAGCTCTTTGCTGTATTCATTGACAGCCTCTCTGTGGTCATGGTTTTAAAAGTTATTACATCTTATGTAGGCTAGTAGACTATTAAAAACGTGGCTGTGGCCAGGGTCACGGAAGCTATCCGATTGGGCAGCGCAGCAGGTGCACTCGATTTAGTCACAGATTTGCCAGTCTGCCGGGTGGGCGGAGTTTGTGTCATGGGAACACGTTGCTTACCCGGTGTGCAGGACTTTTGAATCAAGTGCACCTACTGGCAACAGCTCAACACGAAAAAAAGAGTGCAAGACTATCGTTCATTGGCTTTTCTACAGAAATATTTGGTGATCGACTAGGAATGTCTTGAAGATATAAACCGGTTGGCAACCACTGGTCTATCTGTCACGTGTGCTACCTCTCCGGCCTCTAGGTCACCAGGCCGATCGTTATGGCGCACTCCTGTCACCATCGTTACGCGCACCTGCACATTATCAGACTCACCTGGACTCCATCACCTCCCTGAATACCTTCCCCATATATATAGTGTCTTTGGTTCCTTCCCCAGGCGTTATTGTTTCTGTTCCTATGTCAGTTCTGTGCCTTGTTTGTGTTTCTTATTTTTGTATTATGTTGTGTTTATTTATTAAAACACTCACTCCCTGAACTTGCTTCCCGACTCTCAGCGCACATCACTACAATAGTATACAGCCTGTGTTGTTGTCACCTACCCTGTCTGGTATGTTGACGTAGGTGCCAGCATCCAGCAGGTCCTGTACTATCTCAGTGTAGCCCTCCTTGGCAGCGATCATCAGGGCTGTGTTGCCGTCCTTGTCTGTCATGTTGACGTTGGGGTTCCTCTTCAGAAGCTCCTTCACCACCTCATTGAAACCACCCCGCACCGCCACAATTAGAGCTGTCATGGAATTCTGTTAGGGGGAGAAGACCAGTCTGATTTAGCACAATGCTGATAGGGGGAGAAGAACAGTCTGATTTAGCACAATGCTGATAGGGGGAGAAGAACAGTCTGATTTAGCACAATACTGATAGGGGGAGAAGAACAGTCTGATTTAGCACAATGCTGATAGGGGGAGAAGAACAGTCTGATTTAGCACAATGCTGATAGGGGAGAAGAACAGTCTGATTTAGCACAATGCTGATAGGGGAGAAGAACAGTCTGATTTAGCACAATGCTGATAGGGGGAGAAGAACAGTCTGATTTAGCACAATGCTGATAGGGGGAGAAGAACAGTCTGATTTAGCACAATGCTGATAGGGGGAGAAGAACAGTCTGATTTAGCACAATGCTGATAGGGGGAGAAGAACAGTCTGATTTGAGTGATTTAGCACAATACCCAAGTGATATGACTGGGAATATCATCTGGAAAGACGTTATTATACAAGGCCTCATGTCACAGTGTAGTAAGACGTTTCAACCACAACCTCTAACAATACTGAACTTGTTTGGTGAAAATAGCAAACGCCTGTCTTGCATGAGCCTTTAGTGAGACGTTGTGACCGTATAGGGATATCCTGGAGTTTTAATAAGAGTAGGGAGGTCCACTTACCGCTCCCTCCTGGTCCACATCAGCCCCATTGACCAGCAGGTGCATCACACTGTCAAAGTGGCCCTTCCTGGCTGCCCAGATCAACGGGGTAGTGCCATACTGAGAACAGGGATGGAGAGAGAGAGAGAGACAGCATTGATGATTATTGAAACACCTTAAGTAGGGTCATTGGCGTAGTTTAAATAAGATCCTAACTTACTTCAGGTTGCTTTTTAAAAATAATTTTGTATAAGACAGAACCGGTGGTGAGTATGTGTCTGTGTGCTTACCTTGTCAGAGCAGTTGACTTTAGCGCCATGCTTAATGAGGAGATGGACGATCTCAGCATGGCCTCGTCCGGCTGCCCAGATGACAGGAAACACACTGTACTGGAAGGACAGACATTAGCATATTTAACTAACACTGTAATAGACTAATGATATACAGTACCTAATTATGACAATAAGTTATTTCATGTATGAATAACTACACGGTAAAAGCTCTTTATATAGGAATAGTACCTGGCCAGTGATGTTGGGGCTAGCTCCTTTCTCCAGCAGCAGCTGGGCCACCTCCACACGACCCTTATAGGAAGCCCACATGAGGGCGCTCCATCCCCCTGTACAGTAAAACACACACAGAGAGAGAGAGAGAGGGCAGCAGTGGAGTAGTCATATAGCACGACGTGTACGTAGCCACACAGTGGATGTAATACTGTTATTAGTACAGACAGGCTGGCACCAAACCCTGCCATGACTGATGTCACCTTAGAATAGAACAAGACAACTAAATAAAACATCTGAAATGAAAACAGCACATCTCAGAAGGTAAAATGCATCCTAAGTGAGAAAGCCTTGGCCATGACGACACTCATAATGAACAAACAGGCATTAGTATTTTCTCCATTACACCCCCCCCCCCAATGCTACTTCAATACCACTCTCTGAATGCTTTCCTTTGCAGAGGAAAACCAAAAGGCTTATCTCTCTCATTGGCGTATTGCAAAAACAAGGCATTTAGAATAGCCTTGAATATGAACTATACTATGAAATTTGAATGAACACAGAACTGTGGAAAGATACTGTAGGATATGAAATGGGCTTCCTTCCACTGAGAGGTTGTTTTACAGTTATTAACCAGGTTAATGTACTCCAGACACCCAGAGCTCACGAAATGCAATTATTACAAAATGGAGGAGATCATAATGAAGCTAATGGAATCGTGTCTGAAGCTAACGGATGAGTCACTACAAAGCAGGCCGTCATTGTAAATAAGAATTTCTTCTTAACTGACTTGCCTAGTTAAATAAAGGTTGAAAACCTTTTTAAAAAGCAGCCTGGAATGGATTGCAGTGACACAGAACAAATAGAGGAAGAATGTGAAGAAACTAGTTCTACCATTGTATGTCAGGTCTGGTAGTGTGACAGCAAAAAATAAAGAATATCCGTGCAAATGGACCAGTAAAGAAAGTATTGTATTGTATTGTTTAGTGTTCTGCGGTTTTAACCAATCAGCATTCAGGATTAGACCCACCCGTCATATAAATTGTATTGTATTCTAGCTCTCATACGGAATATCCTATGGACACTATTAATGACAGATACACTGCTGTGCCAGAGTTGTAAGCTACCTTCTTCACCCCAGAATGTTTTAGACATGAAAGCTTTTCAAAACACATTATTATCCCCCCAAAAAAGAAGGCCAGATCAAGCATAATCATCCTTTCATATTTTTCTAAAGATGTTTTTCCGAGCTGTTTCAATCAAACTAGTTTTTCAAGAGAAATGTTACACACCGGTTCAAAAGCTTTACTGTTTCCTTCAGAGTACCCACTCTGCCAATGTCTCTTCCCAATACCCAGTACCCAGTGCCATCCCCTCTACTCTCCTACCATGTCCCGGTGCTCCAGGCTGGCATTGTTGGCCAGCAGCTCCTTCACCACCTCCACATGGCCCTCCTTAGCCGCCGAGATCAGCGCCGTCCAGCAGTCCTGTTGACGGGCAGAACACACAGGGGTTACACTGGGTCGCCACGGAAACCCCAATCACATTGTGGCTCCACAATGCTGTACCTACCAGCTGGTCGTACCAGGTGCTCATGGATGCAGGGTGGAGACAGTTAGTGTCAGACAGAGAAAAGAGAGAGAGAGAGACAGTGCCCAGGTCTGGTCAGTCTCACTCAGTCTAGCATAGTGAGAGTCTGAGTGTGTGTGTGTGTGTGGTTTAGTAAGAGGTTGAGAGAGTGTGTGTGCGTGTGTGTGTGTGTGTGTGGATGGAGACAGCAGATCTACACCCTGTCATTTACTCTAACTGAGGCCTGAGGCATTCTACAGGTGTTCATTATGGGGCTCTGTATTAACCCAACCACAGTGTGGTGAGTTCTGCAGCCTGGACACTAAGACCTCTGTGCCATGTCTGAATAATGTGGCTAAAACAACACCAAACCTCAAAGCCATGGTCTAACTACCATTTGGTGTGTGTGTGTGCGCGTCTGTGTATGCGCGTCTGTGTGTATGCATGTCGGTTTACCACGTCATCCAGGTTGACATTGGCTCCCCTCCTGAGGAGCTCCTGGACCATCTCTAGGCTGCCCTGTTCTGATGCCATCATGAGGAGAGTCTGACCATTCTGAGGAGACAGAGAGAAGAGAGAGAGAGAGAGAGAGGAGAGATAAGAAAGAGAAGAGAGAGAGATAAGAAAGAGAAGAGAGAGAGAGAGAGAGAGAGAGAGAGAGAAAGAGAAAAGAGAGAGAAGAGAGAGAAGAGAGCGAGAGAAGAGAGCGAGAGAAGAGAGAGAGAGAAGAGAAAGAGACAAACAGTTATCAATCACACCAAAGTAGCCTAACTACTAAGCCCAGATTTCATTGGAGCATCACTTTAATATGATGATATAATTAAGCAATAAGGCCCGACGAGGTGTGAGATATGGCCAATATACCACAGCTAAGGGCTGTTCTTATGCACAACGTAACGCGGAGTGGCTGGATACAGCCCTTAGCTGTGGTATATTGGCCATATACCACAAACCCCGGGGTACCTTATTGCTATTATAAACTGGTTAGCAATATAATTAGAGCAGTAAAAATAAATGTTTTGTCATACCCGTGGTATACGGCTGTCAGCCAATCAGCATTCAAGGCTGGAACCACCCAGTTTATAATGTGGTATGAAAGATTCAAAAATGGGTTTACACAGAATACTAATGGCTGTTTTAGTTGCTTATTGACCTGGTAAAGTGTTAAATATGTGGAGGTTGGATTATTTGGTAGATTTAAGCTGCGATCGCACAGCCAGTCCAATTCTGATATTTTTTCCACTAATCACATCAGATCTTCTCACATCAATTCATTTTCAGAAAATAATATCAGAATTGGGCTGCCTGTCTAAAAAAACAATCAGCATCCAGGATTTAAAATACCTGTTTTAAAATCTTAAATAAAATGGCTCAGGCTTCATCCGTACTACAACGGTGGATATTGCTCTAGCATGCTTGTAGCAGTGTGTGCATGTCACATATGGCTTGTGGCTGAACTCTTCATTGAGCCAATGTTAAAGGGGAAGTTCACCCATTTTTACATATGGCCTTATTTTCATTATTTCTGTGCTAGTAGTTGATCCCCAAAACTGTTTTTAAAAATATTTTGTTTCATCAATCTCACATTTTGCTGAGTCATCGCTTGCCATTGATTACAATGCATTATGTAAATGTGTCTAAAGCATGTTATGAAACACTCCAAACCAACTCCTATTACATCACAATCTCACTCTAGATAATATCTCTGCACTAAATAAGTCCACATGTAAAAACGGGTGAACTTCCCCTTTAATGTATACTTAGCAGTGCCTTCCACTCACCTCGCTCCTGCTGTCCACCTCCTTGAACTTGTCCAGGTGGGCTTTGATGGCCGGCACGTTGTCCTCCTCCACGTAGCTGAACAGGCTCTGGATGGCCAGAGAGGTGCTGGTGTCCATGGCTACACCTCACCGCCACAACTGAGACACACAGAGAGGGGTTATTATGACACATAAGCCTGGCTGGCACAGTAGCTGGCTGGACATATTTGAAGCTCATGTTCATAAGAACATCATAACAAAACCCATTCATAAGCCAGAAAGTAGTGCGTATGGCCCAGTACATCACTGGGTCAAAGCTTCCTGCCATCCAAGACCTCTATACCAGACAGTGTCAGAGGAAGGCCCTAAAAATTGTCAAAGACTCCAGCCACTGTTCTCTCTACTACCGCACGGCTTGAGGTACCGGAGCGCCAAGTCAACGTCCAAAAGGCTTTGTAACAGCTTCTACCTCCAAGCCATAAGACTCCTGAACAACTAATCAAGGGCTACCCAGAACCCTCTTTTAAAGTTGCTCTGTTTATAATCTATGACCAGTCACTTTAACTCTACCTACATGTACATATTACCTCAACTAACCGGTGCCTCCGCACATTGACACTGTACCGTTACCCCTTGTATATAGCTTCACTTGTTATTTTACTGCTGTTTAATTATTTGTTACTTTTATTTTCAATGTTTTACTTGTCTATTTTACTTGTCTAAAAGAATGAAACAGCGTCTGTGCCACCAGTAAGTACAGATAGTAGTATAAATGCTCTCATCTTATCTATGAACATAGACAGGGCTCTAACTCCTCTAGCTCCACAATGAAATAGGGTGCAGGCCAGGCAGCAGGCTGTTAGCCAGCCTACCAGCTTAGTGGAGTCTGCCACTAGCACAGTCAGTGTAGTCAGCTCAGCTATCCCCATTGAGACTGTGTCTGTGCCTCGACCTAGGTTGGGCAAAACTAAACATGGCGGTGATCGCCTTAGCAATCTCACTGGAATAAAGACCTCCTCCTTTCCTGAAATTATTGAAAGAGATTGTGATACCTCACATCTCACAATAGAGCTACTTAATGTTAGATCCCTCACTTCCAAGGCAGTTATAGTGAATGAACTAATCACTGATCATAATCTTGATGTGATTGGCCTGACTGAAACACGGCTTAAGACTGATGAATTTACAGTGTTAAATGAGGCCTCACCTCCTGGTTACACTAGTGACCATATCCCCCGCGCATCCCGAAAAGGCGGAGGTGTTGCTAACATTTATGATAGCAAATTTCAATTTACCCCCCCAAAAATGTTTTGTCTTTTGATCTTCTAGTCATGAAGTCTATGCAGCCTACTCAATCACTTTTTAGAGCTACTGTTTACAGGCCTCCTGGGCCATTTACAGCGTTCCTCACTGAGTTCCCTGAATTCCTATCGGACCTTGTAGTCATGGCAGATAATATTCACATTTTTGATGACTTTAATATTCACATGGAAAAGTCCACAGACCCACTCCAAAAGGCTTTCAGAGCCATCATCGACCCAGTGGGTTTTGTCCAACATGACTCCGGACCTATTGCCACAGTCATACTCTGGACCTAGTTTTGTCCCGTGGAATAAATGTTGTGGATCTTAATGTTTTTCCTCATAATCCGGATCACCATTTTATTACGTTTGCAATCGCAACAAATAATCTGCTCAGACCCCAACCAAGGATCATCAAAAGTCGTGCTATAAATTCTCGGACAACCCAAAGATTCCTAGATGCCTTTCCAGACTCCCTCCGCCTACCCAAGGACGTCAGAGTACAAAAATCAGTTAACCACCTAACTGAGGAACTCAATTTAACCTTGCACAATACCCTAGATGCAGTCGCACCCCTAAAAACAAAAAACATTTGTCATAAGAAACTAGCTCCCTGGTATAGAGAAAATACCCGAGTTCTGAAGCAAGCTTCCAGAAAATTGGAATGGAAATGGCGCCACACCAAACTGGAAGTCTTCCGACTAGCTTGGAAAGACAGTACCGTGCAGTATCGAAGAGCCCTCACTGCTGCTCGATCATCCTATTTTTCAAACTTAATTGAGGAAAATACCTAGGACCAAGGGAGATACTCAAGTGTTTTAGTACTATATCTCTTGACACAATGATGAAAATAATCATGGCTTCAAGCTGCATACTGGGCCCTATTACAACTAAACTACTGAAAGAGCTGCTTCCTGTGCTTGGCCCTCCTATTTTGAACATAATAAATGGCTCTCTATCCACCGGATGTGTACCAAACTCACTAAAAATGGCAGTAATAAAGCCTCTCTTGAAAAACTATTGGCCTATATCGAATCTCCCATTCCTTTCAAATTTTTTAAAGAAAGCTGTTGCGCAGCAACTTGCTGAAGACAAACAATGTAGATGTAGAAGCTAGATGCCCTCAATCTCACACAAATCATCAAGGAACCCACCAGGTACAACCCTAACTCTGTAAACAAGGGCACCCTCATAGACGTCATCCTGACCAACTGGCCCTCCAAATACACCTCCGCTGTCTTCAACCAGGATCTCAGCGATCACTGCCTCATTGCCTGTATCCGCTACGGAGCCGCAGTCAAACGACCACCCCTCATCACTGTCAAACGCTCCCTAAAACACTTCTGTGAGCAGGCCTTTCTAATCGACCTGGCCCGGGTATCCTGGAAGGACATTGACCTCATCCCGTCAGTTGAGGATGCCTGGTCATTCTTTAAAAGTAACTTCCTTACCATTTTAGATAAGCATGCTCCGTTCAAAAAATGCAGAACTAAGAACAGATACAGTCCTTGGTTCACCCCAGACCTGACTGCCCTCGACCAGCACAAAAACATCCTGTGGCGGACTGCAATAGCATCGAATAGTCCCCGGGATATGCAACTGTTCAGGGAAGTCCGGAACCAATACACGCAGTCAGTCAGGAAAGCTAAGGCCAGCTTCTTCAGGCAGAAGTTTGCATCCTGTAGCTCCAACTCCAAAAAGTTCTGGGACACTGTGAAGTCCATGGAGAACAAGAGCACCTCCTCCCAGCTGCCCACTGCACTGAGGCTAGGTAACACGGTCACCACCGATAAATCCATGATTATCGAAAACTTCAATAAGCATTTCTCAACGGCTGGCCATGCCTTCCGCCTGGCTACTCCAACCTCGGCCAACAGCTCTGCCCCCCGGCAGCTCCTCGCCCAAGCCTCTCCAGGTTCTCCTTACCCAAATCCAGATAGCAGATGTTCTGAAAGAGCTGCAAAACCTGGACCCGTACAAATCAGCTGGGCTTGACAATCTGGACCCCCTATTTCTGAAACTTTCCGCCGCCATTGTCGCAACCCCTATTACCAGCCTGTTCAACCTCTCTTTCATATCGTCTGAGATCCCCAAGGATTGAAAGCTGCCGCAGTCATCCCCTCTTCAAAGGGGGAGACACCCTGGACCCAAACTGTTACAGACCTATATCCATCCTGCCCTGCCTATCTAAGGTCTTCAAAAGCCAAGTCAACAAACAGGCCACTGACCATCTCGAATCCCACCGTACCTTCTCCGCTGTGCAATCTGGTTTCCGAGCCGGTCACGGGTGCACCTCAGCAACACTCAAGGTACTAAACGATATCATAACCGCCATCGATAAAAGACAGTACTGTGCAGCCGTCTTAATTGACCTTGCCAAGGCTTTCGACTCTGTCAATCACCATATTCTTATCGGCAGACTCAGTAGCCTCGGTTTTTCGGATGACTGCCTTGCCTGGTTCACCAATTACTTTGCAGACAGAGTTCAGTGTGTCAAATCGGAGGGCATGCTGTCCGGTCCTCTGGCAGTCTCTATGGGGGTGCCACAGGGTTCAATTCTCGGGCCGACTCTTTTCTCTGTATATATCAATGATGTTGCTCTTGCTGCGGGCGATTCCCTGATCCACCTCTACGCAGACGACACCATTCTATATACTTTCGGCCCGTCATTGGACACTGTGCTATCAAACCTCCAAACAAGCTTCAATGCCATACAACACTCCTTCCGTGGCCTCCAACTGCTCTTAAACGCTAGTAAAACCAAATGCATGCTTTTCAACCGATCGCTGCCTGCACCCGCATGCCCGACTAGCATCACCACCCTGGATGGTTCCGACCTTGAATATGTGGACATCTATAAGTACCTAGGTGTCTGGCTAGACTGCAAACTCTCCTTCCAGACTCATATCAAACATCTCCAATCGAAAATCAAATCAAGAGTCGGCTTTCTATTCCGCAACAAAGCCTCCTTCACTCACGCCGCCAAGCTTACCCTAGTAAAACTGACTATCCTTCCGATCCTCGACTTCGGCGATGTCATCTACAAAATGGCTTCCAACACCCTACTCAGCAAACTGGATGCAGTCTATCACAGTGCCATCCGTTTTGTCACTAAAGCACCTTATACCACCCACCACTGCGACCTGTATGCTCTGGTCGGCTGGCCCTCGTTACATATTAGTCGCCAGACCCACTGGCTCCAGGTCATCTACAAGTCCATGCTAGGTAAAGCTCCGCCTTATCTCAGTTCACTGGTCACGATGGCAACACCCATCCGTAGCACGCGCTCCAGCAGGTGTATCTCACTGATCATCCCTAAAGCCAACACCTCATTTGGCCGCCTTTCGTTCCAGTACGCTGCTGCCGGTGACTGGAACGAATTGCAAAATCGCTGAAGTTGGAGACTTTTATCTCCCTCACCAACTTCAAACATCAGCTATCTGAGCAGCTAACCGATCGCTGCTGCTGTACATAGTCTATTGGTAAATAGCCCACCCATTTTCACCTACCTCATCCCCATACTGTTTTTATTTATTTACTTGCTCTTTTGCACACCAATATCTCTACCTGTACATGACCATCTGATCATTTATCACTCCAGTGTTAATCTGCAAAATTGTAATTATTCACCAACCTCCTCATGCCTTTTGCACACATTGTATATAGACTCCCCCCTTTGTTTTCTACTGTGTTATTGACTTGTTAATTGTTTATTCCATGTGTAACTCTGTGTTGTCTGCTCACACTGCTATGCTTTATCTTAGCCAGGTCGCAGTTGCAAATGAGAACTTGTTCTCAACTGGCCTACCTGGTTAAATAAAGGTGAAATAAAAAATTAAAAAAATTAAAAAATGTAGACGAAACGCTTCAGTCTGGTTTTAGACCCCGTCACAGCATGGAGACTGCACTTGTGAAGGTGGTAAATGACCTTTTAATAATGGCATCAGACCGAGGCACTGCATCTGTCCTCGTGCTCCTAGACATTAGTGCTGCTTTTGATACCATTGATCACCACATTATTTTGGAGAGATTGGAAACCCAAATTGGTCTACACGGACAAGTTCTGGCCTGGTTTAGATCTTATCTGTTGGAAAGATATCAGTTTGTCTCTGTGGATGGTTTGTCCTCTGACAAATCAACTGTAAATGTTGGTGTTCCTCAAGGTTCCATTTTAGGACCACTATTGTTTTCACTGTATATTTTACCTCTTGGTGATGTCATTCGGAAACATAATGTTAACTTTCACTGCTATGCAGATGACACACAGCTGTACATTTCGATGAAACATGGTGAAGCCCCAAAATTGCCCTCCCTGGAAGCCTGTGTTTCAGACATAAGGAAGTGGACGACTGAAAATCTTCTACTTTTAAACTCGGACAAAACAGAGATGCTTGTTCTAGGTCCCAAGAAACAAAGAGATCTTCTGTTGAATCTGACAATTAATCTTGATGGTTGTACAGTCATCTCAAATAAAAGTGAAGGACCTCTGTGTTATACTGGACCCTGATCTCTCTTTTGACGAACATATCAAGACTGTTTCAAGGACAGCTTTTTCCATCTACGTAACATTGCAAAGATCAGAAACTTTCTTTCCAAAAATGATTCAGAAAAATTAATCCATGCTTTTGTCACTTCTAGGTTAGACTACTGCAATGATCTACTTTTCGGATACCCGGATAAAGCACTAAATAAACTTCAGTTAGTGCTAAACACGGCAGCTAGAATCTTGACTAGAACCAAAAAAGTTTATCAAATTACTCCAGTGCTAGCCTCTCTGCACTGGCTTCCTGTTAAGGCAAGGGCTGATTTCAAGGTTTTACTGCTAACCTACAATGCATTACATGGGCTTGCTCCTACCCATCTTTCCAATTTGATCCTGCCGTACATACCTACACGTACGCTACGGTCACAAGAAGCAGGCCTCCTAACTGCCCCTAGAATTTCTAAGCAAACAGCTGGAGGCAGGGCTTTCTCTTATAGAGCTCCATTTTTATGGAATGGTCTGCCTACCCATGTGAGAGATGCAGACTCGGTCTCAACCTTTAAGTCTTTATTAAAGACTAATCTCTTCAGTAGGTCCTATGATTGAGTGTAGTCTGGCCCAGGAGTGTGAAGGTGAACGGAAAGGCACTGGAGCAACGAACCGCCCTTGCTGTCTCTGCCTGGCCAGTTCCCCTCTCTCCACTGGGATTCTCTGCCTCTAACCCTATTACAGGGGCTGAGTCACTGGCTTACTGATGCTCTTCCATGCCGTCCCTAGGAGGGGTGCGTCACTTGAGTGGGTTGAGTCACTGAAGTGATCTTCCTGTCTGGGTTTGCGCCCCCTTTTGGTTGTGCCGTGATGGAGATCTTTGTGGACTCTACTCGGCCTTGTTTCAGGATGGGAAGTTGATGGTTGAAGATATCCCTGTAGTGGTATGGGGGCTGTGCTTTGGCAAAGTGGGTGGGGTTATATCCTGCCTGTTTGGCCCTGTCCGGGGGTATTGTCGGATGTGTCCACAATGTCTCCCGACCCCACCTGTCTCAGCCTCCGGTATTTATGCTGCAGTAGTTTGTGTCAGGGGGCTAGGGTCAGTCTGTTATATCTGGAGTATTTATCCTGTCTTATCTGGTGTCCTGTGTGAATTTAAGTATGCTCTCTCTAATTCGCTCTCGGAGGAGGAGGACCTGAGCCCTGGCCTGATGACTCCTTTCTGTCCCCAGTCCACCTGGCCGTGCTGCTGCTCCAGTTTCAACTGTTCTGCCTGCGGCTATGGAACCCTGACCTGTTCACCGGACGTGCTACCTCCCAGACCTGCTGTTTTCAACTCTAGAGACAGCAGGAGTGGTAGAGATACTCTGAATGATCGGCTATGAAAAGCCAACTGACATTTACTCCTGAGGTGCTGACCTGTTGCACCCTCGACAACCACTGTGATTATTATTATTTGACCCTGCTGGTCATTTATGAACATTTGAACATCTTGGCCATGTTCTGTTATAATCTCCACCCGTCACAGCCAGAAGAGGACTGGCCACCCCTCATATCCTGGTTCCTCTCTAGGTTTCTTCCGAGGTTCTGGCTTTTCTGGGGAGTTTTTCCTAGCCACCGTGCTTCTACACCTGCGTTGCTTGCTGTTTGGGGTTTTAGGCTGGGTTTCTGTACAGCACTTTGAAATATCAGCTGATGTAAGAAGGGCTTTAAAAATAAATTTGATTTGATTTGATTTAGGCTCTAAAGCACATTCATACATGAGTCAACAACGGCAAGTTGATGTTTTGGTTAAATGTCAGTCAATATGCTTATGAATGTGTTATGGCTTGTACATACATAGGCTCTAAGCCAAGCAATGTAAAAAATGTGATGTCTGTTGTCCACTCGCTGCTTTCGGTTTTAAAGGATGGTATTTCTTTGAGCTTTAAGCTCAGAAACATTATTAGTTGAAACAATGATCTCACTTGGTGGCAGCAAACAGTGAGAAGTGCAGACTTTCACTTGCATTTCACATGGACCTAATAAGGAAGGCAAAGTACATGAGACTGGGCAGCAGCTCATTATGACAGCAGGCTATGGAGGACATGAGACTGGGCAGCAGCTCATTATGACAGCAGGCTATGGAGGACATGAGACTGGGCAGCAACTCATTATGACAGCAGGCTATGGAGGGCATGAGACTGGGCAGCAGCTCATTATGACAGCAGGCTATGGAGGACATGAGACTGGGCAGCAGCTCATTATGACAGCAGGCTATGGAGGACATGAGACTGGGCAGCAGCTCATTATGACAGCAGGCTATGGAGGACATGAGACTGGGCAGCAGCTCATTATGACAGCAGGCTATGGAGGACATGAGACTGGGCAGCAGCTCATTATGACAGCAGGCTATGGAGGACATGAGACTGGGCAGCAGCTCATTATGACAGCAGGCTATGGAGGACATGAGACCGGACAGCAAAAAATACAGCCCAATACAATACTGAGATAAGCTTCATTGTTGAAGGCAAAGAATAGGCCTAAAGCCTGTTAAAAGAAAGATTAGCTAGCTACTTAATTGGCAGTCATGGACCTACTAGCCTATACAAATCAAATCAAATTTTATTTGTCACATACACATGGTTAGCAGATGTTAATGCGAGTGTAGCGAAATGCTTGTGCTTCTAGTTCCGACAATGCAGTAATAACGAGCAAGTAATCTAACTAACAATTCCAAAAAAAAACTACTGTCTTATACACAGTGTAAGGGGATAAAGAATATGTACATAAGGATATATGAATGAGTGATGAATGAATGAGTGATGGTACAGAGCAGCATAGGCAAGATACAGTAGATGATATCGAGTACAGTATGTAAACCAAGTGGCATAGTTAAAGTGGCTAGTGATACATGTATTACATAAGGATGCAGTCGATGATATAGAGTACAGTATCAACGTATGCATATGAGATGAACAATGTAGGGTAAGTAACATTATATAAGGTAGCATTGTTTAAAGTGGCTAGTGATATATTTACATAATTTCCCATCAATTCCCATGATTAAAGTGGCTGGAGTAGAGTCAGTGTCATTGACAGTGTGTTGGCAGTAGCCACTCAATGTTAGTGGTGGCTGTTTAACAGTCTGATGGCCTTGAGATAGAAGCTGTTTTTCAGTCTCTCGGTCCCAGCTTTGATGCACCTGTACTGACCTCGCCTTCTGGATGACAGCGGGGTGAACAGGCAGTGGCTCGGGTGGTTGATGTCCTTGATGATCTTTATGGCCTTCCTGTAGCATCGGGTGGTGTAGGTGTCCTGGAGGGCAGGTAGTTTGCCCCGGTGATGCGTTGTGCAGACCTCACTACCCTCTGGAGAGCCTTACGGTTGAGGGCGGTGCAGTTGCCATACCAGGCGGTGATACAGCCCGCCAGGATGCTCTCGATTGTGCATCTGTAGAAGTTTGTGAGTGCTTTTGGTGACAAGCCGAATTTCTTCAGCCTCCTGAGGTTGAAGAGGCGCTGCTGCGCCTTCCTCACGATGCTGTCTGTGTGAGTGGACCAATTCAGTTTGTCTGTGATGTGTATGCCGAGGAACTTAAAACTTGCTACCCTCTCCACTACTGTTCCATCGATGTGGATGGGGGTGTTCCCTCTGCTGTTTCCTGAAGTCCACAATCATCTCCTTAGTTTTGTTGACGTTGAGTGTGAGGTTATTTTCCTGACACCACACTACGAGGGCCCTCACCTCCTCCCTGTAGGCCGTCTCGTCGTTGTTGGTAATCAAGCCTACCACTGTTGTGTCGTCCGCAAACTTTGATTGAGTTGGAGGCGTGCATGGCCACGCAGTCGTGGGTGAACAGGGAGTACAGGAGGGGGCTCAGAACGCACCCTTGTGGGGCCCCAGTGTTGAGGATCAGCGGGGAGGAGATGTTGTTGCCTACCCTCACCAGTCAGGAAGTCCAGTACCCAGTTGCACAGGGCGGGGTCGAGACCCAGGGTCTCGAGCTTGATGACGAGCTTGGAGGGTACTATGGTGTTGAATGCCGAGCTGTAGTCGATGAACGCATTCTCACATAGGTATTCCTCTTGTCCAGATGGGTTAGGGCAGTGTGCAGTGTGGTTGAGATTGCATCGTCTGTGGACCTATTTGGGCGGTAAGCAAATTGGAGTGGGTCAAGGGTGTCAGGTAGGGTGGAGGTGATATGGTCCTTGACTAGTCTCTCAAAGCACTTCATGATGACGGATGTGAGTGCTACGGGCGGTAGTCGTTTAGCTCAGTTACCTTAGCTTTCTTGGGAACAGGAACAATGGTGGCCCTCTTGAAGCATGTGGGAACAGCAGACTGGTATAGGGATTGATTGAATATGTCCGTAAACACACCGGCCAGCTGGTCTGCGCATGCTCTGAGGGCGCGGCTGGGGATGCCGTCTGGGCCTGCAGCCTTGCGAGGGTTAACACGTTTAAATGTCTTACTCACTTCGGCTGCAGTGAAGGAGAGACCGCATGATTCCGTTGCAGGCCGTGTCAGTGGCACTGTATTGTCCTCAAAGCGGGCAAAAAAGTTATTTAGTCTGCCTGGGAGCAAGACATCCTGGTCCGTGACTGGGCTGGGTTTCTTCCTGTAGTCCGTGATTGACTGTAGACCCTGCCACATACCTCTTGTGTCTGAGCCGTTGAATTGAGATTCTACTTTGTCTCTGTACTGGCGCTTAGCTTGTTTGATAGCCTTGCGGAGGGAATAGCTGCACTGTTTGTATTCAGTCATGTTACCAGACACCTTGCCCTGATTAAAAGCAGTGGTTCGTGCCTTCAGTTTCACACGAATGCTGCCATCAATCCATGGTTTCTGGTTAGGGAATGTTTTAATCGTTGCTATGGGAACGACATCTTCAACGCACGTTCTAATGAACTCGCAAACCGTATCAGCGTATTCGTCAATGTTGTTGTCTGACGCAATACTGAAACATCTCCCAGTCCACGTGATGGAAGCAGTCTTGGAGTGTGGAGTCAGCTTGGTCGGACCAGCGTTGGACAGACCTCAGCGTGGGAGCTTCTTGTTTTAGTTTCTGTCTGTAGGCAGGGATCAACAAAATGGAGTCGTGGTCAGCTTTTCCGAAAGGGGGCGGGGCAGGGCCTTATATGCGTCGCGGAAGTTAGAGTAACAATGATCCAGGGTCTTTCCACCCCTGGTTGCGCAATCAATATGCTGATAAAATTTAGGGAGTCTTGTTTTCAGATTAGCCTTGTTAAAATCCCCAGCTACAATGAATGCAGCCTCCGGATAAATCGTTTCCAGTTTGCAGAGAGTTAAATAAAGTTCGTTCAGAGCCATCGATGTGTCTGCTTGGGGGGATATATACAGCTGTGATTATAATCGAAGAGAATTCTCTTGGTAGATAATGCGGTCTACATTTGATTGTGAGGAATTCTAAATCAGGTGAACAGAAGGATTTGAGTTCCTGTATGTTTCCTTCATCACACCATGTCACGTTGGCCATAAGGCATACGCCCCCGCCCGTCTTCTTACCAGAGAGATGTTTGTTTCTGTCGGCGCGATGCGTGGAGAAACCCGCTGGCTGCACCGCTTCGGATTGCGTCTCTCCAGTGAGCCATGTTTCCGTGAAGCAGAGAACGTTACAGTCTCTGATGTCCCTCTGGAATGCTACCCTTGCTCGGATTTCATCAACCTTGTTGTCAAGAGACTGGACATTGGCAAGAAGAATGCTGGGGAGTGGTGCACGATGTGCCCGTCTCCGGAGTCTGACCAGAAGACCGCTTCGTTTCCCTCTTTTTCTGAGTCGTTTTTTTTTTTTTTTTGGTCGCTGCATGTGATCCACTCGGTTACACTGGTTGTAAGGCAGAACTCAGGATCCGCATCGCGAAAAACATATTCTTGGTCGTACTGATGGTGAGTTGACGCTGATCTTATATTCAGTAGTTCTTGTCGGCTGTATGTAAAGAAACCTAAGATGACCTGGGGTACTAGTGTAAGAAATAACACGTAAAAAAACAAAAAACTGCATAGTTTCCTAGGAACGTTTTGAGGCGGCCATCTCTGTCGGCGCGGAAGTACAGTGTTCCAATGTCTGCTGCTTAGGCTAGGTTATGTCAAAATGTGCTGTCCGTTCTTAACTTTGAATTGTAGGCCTACTTTCGATCCATTCGTAACCTATATGTAGTGGTCTATTACACAAGGGCAGGGTCTAGGCCTAACATGCCAAATTCCTTTCACTTTCAGCAATTCTTATGGTCTAATGCTCAAGTCCGAGGCAATGGGATGGTAGGCGGTCATTACGCCTTAGACTACATAGCATGATTGACTTGAAATAATACTCCAACAAATGAGATAGGGAAAACTTTTAAGGATTGGCTTGGCGAGTGTTGCCACGACTTGCAGAACTATGCGGTACACTCTTAGAAAAAAAGGTGCTATGTAGAACCTAAAATAATTATTTGGCTGTCCCCATAGGAGAACCCTTTGAAGAACCCTTTTTGGTTCTAGGTAGAACCCTTTTGGGTTCCATGTAGAATTCTTTCCAGAGGGCTTTACATGGAACTCAAAAGGGTTCTACCTAGAACCAAAAAGGGTTCTACCTAGAACCAAAAAGGGTTATCCTATGGGCACAGCCCTCTTGGAACCTTTTTTTCTAAGAGTGTATGCTCAATTAAATAAATTCCCAAATTGGCATAATTTTAAGCAAAATTATGAATTTCAACCCAAGACAAAAAAAAAGAGACAAAAAAGGTCTTCATTTGGCAATGCAGCCTGACAATCTATGCCTAAACAAAAAAATATTAATTTAAGACTACAAAAATGTAAATACTGGTTGTAATACGATTGTAAAAAATAAGCATGTTTTGAGAACCAGTGACTGGCTAAGTTAGTCTGCCACGAAAGAGCAGATGAAGAAATTGAATCAGTCAACACGTCTCTATTCAACCTCAATTATCTGCCCATACATAACTCTAAAGAAAGTATGGCTAGGTTAACAGGCTTTGTTAAAAAAAAAAAAAGGTCTATAATACATTTTCTCTCTGATCAGATCATTCTGTCACACACAACTGTGTAGAGCCTTTGTTTACAGTTCAGTTGTTGAGGCAACAGGAACCTGCTGAGCTGACACACCCTCATGTGCCTCAGAGGCAGCACAGCTGCTATAGGCAGCGCCAAAGACTAGACATAGTGACACCAGGCAACAATCAATGAACCTCAAGGATTCTCTGCACGTAGTATTGAGTGAGGAGGCTCACCACTTCACCTCATCCACTACCATTGCAAAACAGAAGCCAACAAAAGACCAACAAAGAAACGCCAAGAGGTAGCCTAAGACAAGTATACTAAATAGTCTTAGTAGTACACAGGCCTCAAACATAGCAATGAGCAAAGTAATTTAACAAAGAACTAAGTGACTTACCTTTATGTAAAATGTCAGTTTGACTGCACTGAATGGCAATGGTAGTTCTTCAATTACTGTCCCTCAGCCAAACTGACTGAGTATCAACAAGCGTTGCCTAGGCTCCACATCCCTCCCTGTCCCTGACTGTCATGAATAATTGATGAGCAGGCAGAGCAACGCCCCAACCCCTCTCCAACACAATAGACACACGCCCCTATTACCATACGTGACATGCCCTACTGTTGCAACAATAGAGTTGTATGGGTACAGGCTTTAGATGTGAATGTAGGTATATTTAACTGTTCAGGCTATGCATTCATGTAAAAAAAAAAAATAAAAAAAAAATTAACGTAGGAATCAACGAGAAAATATAATGAGCATTAATTGTCACTGAATGCATCTTTTGTCAGCTTAAAAAAAGTGATTTCAATGATGCAACGATCAAATACTAATTGATCAATAAATATTACTTTCTCATGTACATTTACAACAACAAAAAAGTAAGCAAAAAAGTGTTAAAAATACATTTTCAGTTGTTTTACACTTTTTTGGTTACTACATGATTCCAAGTGTGTTATTTCATAGTTTTGATGTTTTCACTTTTATTCTACAATGTAGAAAATAGTCAAAAGAAAAGAAAAACCCTGGAATGAGAAGGTGTGTGTAAACTTTTGACTGGTACTGTAGGTCCAGGTCCAAATGCCACAAGAAGGACAAGGTTAAAGGGATACTTTTGGATTTTGGAAATGAGGCCCGTTATCGACAGTACTTTCCCAGAGTCAGACAAACTTGTGGATACCATTTTTATGTCTCTGTGTCCAGTATGAAGGGAGTTTGAAGTATACTAAACAAAAGTATAAATGCAACATGCAACAATTTCAAAGATTTTACTGAGTTACAGTTCATATAAGGAAAGTCAATTGAAATAAATATACACTGCTCAAAAAAATAAATGGAACACTAAAATAACCCATCCTAGATCTGAATGAATGAAATATTCTTATTAAATACTAAATCCTTAATATTAAATCCTCCCAGACCTGGACTAAAGCATCCGCCAACTCCTGGACAGTCTGTGGTGCAACGTGGCGTTGGTGGATGGAGCGAGACATGATGTCCCAGATGTGCTCAATTGGATTCAGGTCTGGGGAACGGGAGGGCCAGTCCATAGCATCAATGCCTTCCTCTTGCAGGAACTGCTGACACACTCCAGCCACATGAGGTCTAGTATTGTCTTGCATTAGGAGGAACCCAGGGCCAACCACACCAGCATATGGTCTCACAAGGGGTCTGAGGATCTCATCTCGGTACCTAATGGCAGTCAGGCTACCGCTGGCGAGCACATGGAGGGCTGTGCGGCCCCCCAAAGAAATGCCACCCCACACCATGACTGACCCACGGTCAGTCCTGCACGGTGTTGGGCTGTAAGCACAACCCCCACCTGTGGACGTTGGGCCCTCATACCACCCTCATGGAGTCTGTTTCTGACTGTTTGAGCAGACACATGCACATTTGTGGCCCGCTGGAGGTCATTTTGCAGGGCTCTGGCAGTGCTCCTCCTGCTCCTCCTTGCACAAAGGCGGAGGTAGCGGTCCTGCTGCTGGGTTGTTGCCACCCTACGGCCTCATCCACGTCTCCTGATGTACTGGCCTGTCTCCTGGTAGCGCCTCCATGCTCTGGACACTACGCTGACAGACACAGCAAACCTTCTTGCCACATCTCACATTGATGTTACCTTGGCTTCTACTGCATTCGCGTGACAGGCAGGCTCCTCGTGGAGTGCAATGAGAGGCAGGTGGTTAGAGCGTTGGACTAGTTAACTGTAGGGTTGCAAGATTGAATCCCCCGAGCTGACAAAGTGAAAATCTGTCGTTCTTCCCCTGAACAAGGCAGTTAATCCACCGTTCCTAGGCCGTCATTGAAAATAAGAATGTGTTCTTAACTGACTTGCCTAGTTAAATAAAAGGTATTCATTTTTTATATATATATATTTTTATTGTCAAACTCGGCGCCGAAAAATACCGATTTCCAATTGTTATGAAAACTTGAAATCTTCCCTAATAAATCGGCCATTCCGATCGGTCGACCTCTATTCTCTACTAGCAATTTCCTTCAAACTGCACACAGACCTAGAAATGGTATCCACAAGTTCATCTGACACTGGGGTAGTAGATAAAGGGCCTCATTGCCAAAATCCTTAAGACTATCTCCCGACATCAACCTCATACCTCTGCTATGTGTGCACTGCTGGCGGGAGAGATTAAGTTCCAAGATCTCTAAATGTAACCAGTAAGCTCGTTATAGCCTGTCTGTGGAGGTGAAACTGCTGAGGATACGTTTCCATGGGATGTGTTGCTCACAACAAGGTCTTATTTCTGGAACAGCAGAGGGACAAGGGTCAAACAGCTTAGAATAAAATGTATCTGAATACAGCCCATGTACAGAGAAATATAGCCCGAATACAGCCCATGTACAGAGAAATATAGCCCCGAATACAGCCCATGTACAGAGAAATATAGCCCCGAATACAGCCCATGTACAGAGAAATATAGCCCGAATACAGCCCATGTACAGAGAAATATAGCCCGAATACAGCCCATGTACAGAGAAATATAGCCCGAATACAGCCCATGTACAGAGAAATATAGCCCGAATACAGCCCATGTACAGAGAAATATAGCCCGAATACAGCCTTTGTACAGATAAATATTTCTTCATTGGGTCAAGGCGTAACATATAAATTAAGAATCATAGTAGCATCGCAGCGCTAGCTGTGTCACCAGAGACTCTGGGTTCGAGCCCAGGCTCTGTCGCAGCCGGCCGCGACCGGGTGTCCGTGGGGCGACGCACAATTGGCCTAGCGTCGTCCGGGTTAGGGAGGGTTTGGCCGGTAGGGATATCCTTGTCTCATCGCGCACCAGCGACTCCTGTGGCGGGCCGGGCGCAGTGCACACCGTTTCCTCCGACACATTGGTGCGGCTGGCTTCCGGGTTGGATGCGCGCTGTGTTAAGAAGCAGTGCGGCTTGGTTGGTTGTGTTTTGGAGGACGCATGGCTTTCGACCTTCGTCTCTCCCGAGCCCATATGGGAGTTGTAGCGATGAGACAAGATAGTAATTGCTAACAATTGGATACTACGAAATTGGGGAGAAAAAGGGGGTGTAAAAAAATCATAGTAGACTAGGCTATATAATGGCAGGGCTCCACACTGAAATGTTTTTCAAGGAGTACACGTGATCCTAAGCTGAAAACTGTAGGAGCTAGAGGTCGACCGGTTAATTAGGGCCGATTTCAAGTTTTCATAACAATCGGTAATCTGCATTTTTGGATGCCGATTATGGCCGATTATATTGCAATCCACGAGGAGACTGCGTGGCAGGCAGACCACCTGTTACGCGAGTGCAGCAAGGAGCCATGGTAAGCTGCTAGCTAGCATTAAACGTATCTTATAAAAAAACAATACATCTTAACATAATCACTAGTTAACAAACACATGGTTGATGATATTACTAGTTTTACTAGCTTGTCCTGCGTTGCATATAATCAATGCGGTGCCTGAAATTGTGTTACTTCTCTTGCGTTCAGTGTAAGCAGAGTCAGGGTATATGCAGCAGTTTGGGTCGCCTGGCTTGTTGCGAACTGTGTGAAGACCATTCTTCCTAACAAAGACCGTAATTCATTTTCCAGAACTTTACATAATTATGACATAACATTGAAGGTTGTGCAATGTAACAGCAATATTTAGACTTAGGGTTGCAACCCGTTCTAACGGTTCTGTATTTAACTGAAAGAATAAACGTTTTGTTTTCGAAATTATAGTTTCCGGATTTGACCATATTAACGACCTAAGGCTCGTCATATTTCTGTGTGTTTATTATATTATATTTAAGTCTATGATTTGATATTTGATAGAGCAGTCTGACTGAGCGGTGGTAGGCAGCTGAAGGTTCGTAAGCATTCATTCCAACTGCACTTTCCTCCGTTTTCCAGCAGCTTTTCGCAATGCTTGAAGCACAGCGCTATTTATGACTTCAAGCCTATCAACTCCCGAGATTAGGCTGGCAATACTATAGTGCCTATAAGAACATCCAATAGTCAAAGGTATAGGAAATACAAATGGTATAGAGAGAAATAGTCCTATAATAACTACAACCTAAAACTTCTTAACTGGGAATATTGAAGACTCATGTTAAAAGGAACCACCAGCTTTCATATGTTCTCATGTTCTGAGCAAGGAACTTAAACATTAGCTTTTTTACATGGCACATATTGCACTTTTACTTTCTTCTCCAACACTGTGTGTTTGCATTATTTAATTTTTGCATTGTTTCATGATTTATTTGAAACTAAATTGATTTCATTCATGTATTATATTAGGTCAAAATAAAAGTGCTCATTGTTCATTCTGTAATATATATAAAAATTGTCCGATTAATCGGTATCGGCTTGTTTTTGGTCCTCCAATAAAATCGGTATTGGTGTTGAAAAATCATAAATCGGTCGACCTCTAGTAGGAGCACAAAGACATTTAGGAGCACAATGAAAAATATTTGAGGTATTAATGATAAGCATTGCCAGCAATTACACAATACTGTTTTTTTCCCCTAGGGGCACTGGTGCGCCCAAATAAAAATTCCAGGTAGCAGAGTTGAATATTTAGGAGCAAATGTGGCCAAAATGGTAGCCCTGTAAAGCCCTGAATTGCTGTTTTAATATGCCAATATACAGTACCTCCTAGCTAGCAGATTGTAACAGGCTAATATAATGCTCCATTAGCCATTACAGGATAGTTAGGGGAGAGTGGGTTAAGTTGAGCCATTTTTTACATTCGGCATCACTCAGTCAAGGGAAATATAGCATTCTTTCTAACGAAGATATCCACATATATTTCAGGATGTTATGTTTCCCTGGAAATAAATTAGAATTAATGTAAAAATTCAAGTTTTGAAAACATAGCTTGTTTTGGCACAATTTAACACGGGTATAAGGTCATTTGAGCTGCTGGACAGGGTAAATTATGCCGCCTACACATTTCTGTACTGAATTAAATATTACCACAACCTTTTTAAAACCATAGCTCGGTTTCCATCCCAATTGGCAACAGATTTTCATGCAAATATTCTTACATCTGCATCAACATAATATGCACATTTTCCCACCAGAGATGTGTGTCCATCAAATTGACTTGTTGCGGATAAAAAGCAGTGCGTGACTAAGTAGTGCACAGAAAAATTACTTTTGCGGTTAAATTCCCATGTAGCAAATAAAATATACTATTTAAAATGGGTTTCCATCGCATTTTCAACTGTGCTGATGGTTTTGTCCCCCACAAAAATTGCACTTTCACCACCCTGTGAAGTTCATCATCATTTATTTCATCTGTAGCCTAACAAATTGGATGGTTTCCCAAGTCATAGTGGGAGAACCACAAAACAACTCATTGCGTGACTACAAGTTTACTGGTAGTTTGATGGTTATTATATCTATATTTGCGCATAATGACATTTCTCACATAATTATCAGACACAAAAACATGCCACCATGTCTAGCGTATTTAGTTGTCACTTTTGAAGACACAAGCTCAAGAACACAGTACAAATATGAGAAAAAATATGAAAATATGTCTTAATTATTTTAGATTACTGGCTATAAATCCAACTCTAAACGTGCTACAGCGATGAAACCACTCTCTCCTTCTGCATTACAATGTTTTTTTTTATTTACTTATCATTAAGCCATTAAGAGTGTCCATGTCTGATTCTTTGAATTAAGAGATTGAGATAAAACTGTCCAGTTTGAGTGTTTGTTGCAGCTCGTTCCAGTCACTAGCTGCAGCGAAGTAAAAAGAGGAGCGACCCAGGGATGCGTGTGCTTTGGGGATCTTTAACAGAATGTGACTGGCAGAACGGGTGTTGTATGTGGAGGATGAGGGCTGCAGAAGATACAGTTGATGTCAGAAATTTATATACACCTTAGCCAAATACATTTAAACTCAATTTTTCACAATTCCTGACATTAAATCCTTATTAAATCCTTATTAAAAATTACTTATCTTAGGTCAGTTAGGATCCCCACTTTATTTTAAGAATGTGAAATAATAGTAGAGAGAATGGTTTATTTCAGCTTGAATTTCTTTCATCACATTCCCAGTGGGCCAGAAGTTTACATACACTCAATTATTATTTGGTAGCATTGCCTTTAAATAGTTTAACTTGGGTCAAATGTTTTGGGTAGCCTTCCACAAGCTTCACACAATAAGTTGGGTGAATTTTGGCCCATTTCTACTGAGAGCTGGTAACTGAGTCAGGTTTGTAGGCCTCCTTGCTCGCACACGCTTTTTCAGTTCTGACCACAAATGTTCTATGGGATTGAGGTCAAGGCTTTGTTATGGCCTCTCCAATACCTTGACTTTGTTGTCCTTAAGCCATTTTGCCACAACTTTGGAAGTATACTTGGGGTCATTGTCCATTTGGAAGACCCATTTGCGACCAAGCTTTTATTTTCCTGACTGATGCCTTGAGATGTTGCTTCAATATATCCACATAATTTTCCTGCCTCATGATGCCAGTCATCTCTAGGAGACAGAACACGTCTCCTTCCTGAGAGGTATGACGGCAGCGTGGTCCCATGGTGTTTATACTTGCGTACTATTTTTTGTACAAATGAACATGGTACCTTCAGGCGTTTGGAAATTGCTCCCAAGGATGAACCAGACTTGTGGAGGTCTACAATTTGTTTGAGTTCTTGGCTGACTTCTTTTGATTTTCCCATGATGTCAAACAGAGGCACTGATGTAAATAAGGTATTTCTGTTTATTATTGGTAATAAATTTGCTACACAAAAAAAAAACTTTTCACTTTGTCATTATGGGGTATTGTGTGTCGATTACTGAGGATTTATTTTCTTCATATAATACATTTTAGAATAAGGCTATAAAGTCACAAAATGTGAAAAAGGTCAAGGGGTCTTAATACTTTCCGAAGGCATGTATGTGTTGTCAGTGGCTGTGACATTTATGGAGTTGATGGACAGTCTGAAGAGCAAATTAAATGGTAGGAGGGACATCCCAGCATCAGGTGGTGCCAGACTTCACGTCCTGCTTCACACAGACAGAATAAAAATAATCCTGTGTCTGTATATATATACAGTACCAGTCAAAGGTTTGAACACACCTACTCATTCAAGGGTGTTATCAAGGCAAAGGGTGGCTACTTTGACTGGTACTTTGACTGGTACAGCTTTGCACAGTGTTGTCATTTCCTCAAATTAACTTCACCTGGAATGCTTTTCCAACAGTCAGGAGTTTCCACATATGCTGAGCACCTGTTGGATGCTTTTCCTTCACTCTCAATTTGGTTGAGGTCGGGAGATTGTGGATGACAGGTCATCTGATGCAGCACTCCATCACTCTCCTTCTTGGTAAAATAGCCCTTACCCAGCCTGTAGGGGTGTTGGGTCATTGTCCTGTGGAAAAAACAAATGACAGTCCCACTAAGCCCAAACCGGATGGGATGGCGTATCGCTGCAGAATGCTGTGGTAGCCATGCTGGTTAAGTGTGCCTTGAATTCTAAATAAATCCCAGACAGTGTCATCAGCAAAGCACTCCCACACACCTCCTCCTCCATGCTTTACTGTGGGAACGACACATGCGGAGATCATCCGTTCACCCACACAGTGTCTCACAAAGACACGGCGGTTGGAACCAAAAATCTCAAATTTGGATTCCAGACCAAAGGACAAATTTCCACCGGTCTAATGTACATTGCTCATGTTTCTTGGTTCAAGCAAGTCTCTTCTTATTATTGGTGTCCTTTAGTAGTGGTTTCTTTGCAGCAATTTGACCACAAAGGCCTGATTCACGCAGTCTCCTCTGAACAGTTGACGTTGAGATGTGTCTGTTCCTTGAATTCTGTGAAGCATTTATTTGGGCTGCAATTTCTGAGGCTGGTAACTTTAATGAACTCATCCTCTGCAGCAGAGGTAAAGCTGGGTCTTCCATTCCTGTGGCGGTCCACATGAGACAGTTTCATCATAGCGCTTTATGGTTTTTGAGACTGCACTTGAAGATACTTTCAAAGTTCTTGAAATGTTCCATATTGACTGACCTTCATGTATTCAAGGAATGATGGACTGTCGTTTCTCTTTGCTTATTTGAGCTGTTCTTGCCATAATATGGACTTGGTCTTTTACCAAATAGGGCTTTCTTCTGTATACCAGCCCTACCTTGTCACAACACAACTGATTGGCTCAAACGCATTACGAAGGAAAGAAATTCCACAAATGAACAAGGCACACCTGTTAATTGAAATGCATTCCAGGTGACTTCCTCATGAAACGGGTTGAGAGAATGCAAAGGGTGTGCAAAGCTGTCTCAAGGCAAAGGGTGGCTATTTGCAGATTCTCAAATATAAAATATATTTTGATTTGTTCAACACTTTTTTGGTTACTACATGATTCTATGTGTTATTTCAGTTGATGTCTTCACTATTGTTCTACAATGTAGAAAACAGTAAAAATAAAGGGAAACCCCGGGAATGAGTAGATGTGTCCAAACTTTGGACTGGTACTGTGTGTGTGTACACACACACACACACACACACACACACACACACACACACACACACACACACACACACACACACATACATACATATAGTATGTCTTTATAGGGGACTCTTATTTTGGAGGGGAAAGAATCTGCCCTCGTGCTGCCAGCATCGCTAATATCATAGACAGAAGGGGTTCTAATATCCTGCTGAGGCTAACTAGCTACCGTGCTTGCTAATCACAAACACCCAGGTTGCTTCGAATCTTACCTTTTAGGAGTAATAAACAATACAGCGTCCCCTCGTCCAAGCTGGGTTACCCTGTGCTTCCTTTTTTACTTTCCAACGTTCAGTTTGACTGTTTTGACACCACAACCATCTTGTAATTTTCAGGCATGTTAAACTAGCTAAGAACATCTGACGATTTGAGTGGCTTGTCAAATCTCCGCCTACTATTACAGTGAAGGCGTGACATGGTAAAAAGTTTGCAAAAAAAAGTGTCAACAGCTGCACGGTGCACGCAGCCGCAGTACGCGCTTACCTTACGGGTCAAAGTTTCACCGCCTCATCTATCGTTGTTCAAGGCTAGAAGTGTGTTGTTCAACACTGGCCTGCCTTACCATGTAATCTAGTTAATTGATGTGCCTACATTACATTGCATAACCAATTTTAAAAATTGACCACGAAACGTATATAATCAGCTGGTTTAATCAGTAGGCTACTGCCAAGAAACATACATCAACACAGTCAAGATATATAACTGAAACATTTAGACAAAACAAAACTACATCGGCCCATGTCCCAACAGCCACAGACCGTTACAAAGAAAGCATTATTACAAGAAAGTATAAAAGTGGTCAGTGCTTCACAGTGTTGACAAAAGTGACCAACTTGACACCACCCCCACGTTTCGTGAATAATAAAGCCATTTATTAAAAATGATACTCTTATTTAAACAAAGATAGCCTAAACAACAGCCAGGTGAATTCAGGAAAGGCAAATTTGGTATGACTGTTATTTTAATTTCACACGTGGCATTGGAAGTGAACTAAAGCAAAACAAATCTTAAAAAACAAACGGCAGAATAGGAGACTGAATATTCCTCAACCTTCTCAAAACCAGGTCAGTGTATAGTAGATTAGAAAGATCCTCCAATAAAATGTCAATCCAAATGAACTAACTTTTAAGAATGCTAGCACAAACTGGAAAGCAAGCAGTGTAAACAGTAAAGGGTTGAAAGGTCACTCACAAATCTCCTCCTCAGCTGAAGTGAAGATGCACAGAAAGGCATTGTAAAAAAATAATACAATTGGTTATTCATTGTGTATTTATTTATTCCTTGTCACTATTTCTATTATTATATATATATTTTTTAAATCTAATCTTTAACTCCACGTTGTTGGAAAAGGACCTGTAAGTAAGCATTTCACTGTTAGTCTACACCGGTTGTCTATGAAGCGTGACAGATACAATTTGATATCATCAACACATCCCAATGTCTGGATTCTTGGAATAAGAGTCATTTGCATTATACAATCTACTGAATAATGATAGCTAATGCCGGGGAGAGGACTTGAGAAATATTCCAAATATGATCCAGAACTGCTATAGAGCCATGTTTAATGACACATAAGTATTATTAGCAGTCGTGTGGTCCTGTCCACTGATGGTTGCAGACGGTGGGATCAGACAAATGTGTGGCGTCTTTCATGCATTTCCAAAACTCTGCATTTTACCATAGACAAGACTGTTCAAAACAAATGCTTCCAAGTTTAATAAAGGGACAAATGTGACAAATATACAGAACCTCCCTCACACACAAATAAAGCAGAGGATTCTTCTTTGTTTTAGGTTGGGAAATGAGAGGGATCTCTTAGACCCAGATTTCAAGCTTTTTCATTTCCACTGTGCTTCTGATTAGGTGCAGGCCAGTGACGTTGTGCTCCTGAACCCGTCTCATTTTCCAAGCTCTCTTTCCAGAGACCTAGAGGGTCAAAGGCGGACACTTTTTATGGTGTATCTCAAATAGTCCAAAGTGGCGTAATCTTCTTTCCTCCATCAAAACCAATTTAAAATAACTGGATTTGTGAACGCTTGGCTGGTATCAATGGTAGAGCTCTACCATAGTGCTTTCACCGGGCCTATACTTTCAGACTAGTAAGGATGAAGGGAAGGAGACAAGGAATGGAAGCCATGTAGGACTATTGGGATGCACCCTAACACATCCCTGTCAAATTATCCCATGAGGATAAAATATTTCTATCCACGCTGTGAATCCCCATCCCTTTTGCCTTCTCCCCCTTGCATTTCCCTGGCAACTTCCCGGTGTAGCACTCCACACTCCACACTCACATTCCTATCAAAAGTGCAAAAGAAGGAGAGTGAGAAGACTCTCTGGTTTTAAATCTCTGCATTAGTGTTAAAAAAAAGTTTTTTTATTTGACGACATAAAATCAGTTTTTTTTTCAAAGGACTTATACAAATCTTCCGTTAAGTTCTTTCTAGACACAAAAATAACAATGATATTTTCACATAGGTATATGGGCCGTTTATGACTTGGCACTTTGGACATATGGAGCAGTTTGGATTTATCTGCTGGTTTGGGGTAGCCTGGATAAACCACACAATGTTGCACAAACAATTGCGAGCATAGTGTTCAGTCTAGTTTAACCAGGCTAGATTTGGGTGGCCATGCAGTGCAATTTTCAACTAGTTGGTAAAGGTAGCATCCCTTTCCTTTCATCAGGCATTACGCCTTGGCTACAAATACACTCATAGACCACGTGAACATCTAGAAAAATCACATAAATACACAATTTATGGAGTATGCACATGTTAGAAAAACAAGATGGAGATTACATTGGAAAACACAAATCTGCTGCATTGTTACTCATGATCACAAAAGAAAGCTCCTAAAACTGGTTCATTGGCTGCCATTTTGGTTGTACTACGGTACTAATCCAAGTCTTACCATCTAATAAATGCTGTATGGTCAAAAATATGTTAAATGGCTGCCTGCACTGTATGAAATGGAATGTTCCATACCCAGGGGCGGACTGCCAGATGGGCTGGTCCATTTAAAGCCCAGTGGGCCTGTGTAACTTTTTTGTTGTTGCCCAAAATGACAATTATCTGGCTAACAATGGGGACTTCAAGGAAAGAAATGGGCCGGTGTGGGGACCTCGATGAGTGTTAGAAATGCCATGGCCGATTTCTCGTCCCAGTACGCCCTTGTCCATACCTCTGCAGACACAGGGCGCTGTCGAACCTTAGCCTACACGCGTTCTGGTTATGCTCATGGGCGGTCCTCTGCACCACAATAAACACCCCCTCATAGAAGAGTTGGTTGGACCCACCAGATGTATCTCTTACCTCAGTGGTTCCCACATTACAGTAATGATGGAACCTCTTGGGTTGTGGCTTATGTCTGGGATATGGCTTGGAATATGATTTTGTTTATTAAGGGGGTCACAAAACAATTGAGCATACGAGTTATGCTTCATAATTGGAGCATAAGAATTAAGCATTAAGCGAGTAAGCATTTCGTTGGATGGTGTATACCATGTGTATCCTGTACATATGATTAATAAAAACTTGAAACAAATGTTAATTTTTTCCATTATTCCCAAATAATATTACATACAGTAGGTTTCCCAAACATCAAACACATATTGCCCAACCTTTAGTGTTACTGAAAGGTAATTCAGACACATCCAAGTCAGCTTCATTTGGACTACAGTGTAGCTCTGTAGCTTTAGAAACATAATTTACTTTACAGGTAAGGTTCAGTTATTGTGATTTATTCATCACATCCTATATCTGATTACTCATACAGTATGGTCACAATACAGTTGGTTGCATTTCATTTAGAGGCTATGGATTCAAAAACTAATAGAGGGAGATTTTTATTTAAGTAACTTTTCAGAAAGTAAATCTAACATAGTCGTAGATTTCAAACCACTTTAACAGTACTGAACTTGTAACGGATGCTACAGAGGCAGGCAAGACATCTGAACCTAGAGGAAACCTACAGTTTGTAATCAATTACAGTAGGAAATTAAACCCATGTCAAAAAAGCCCTTAAAAACAATTCATCTAAATCAACAGTCACCGTGAATACAACTTATTTTGTAATGCACCCACATTTCTATAGAAGGAGTATCATTCCAAAAAAGCAGCAGATATGAAAAAAAATTAAACAAGTGACAGTAATCAAACAATGCTTAGAAGATCCTAAGGCGGCCTGCTTGGAGTTGGCATCAGACAAAAGTTATATTTCTTTCATATATTTCTCTCACTTTTCTACCACGCCTCTTTTTTTAGTAGAGGTTACATCCTTTTCGGACAGTGACAAAAACCCTCTAGATACATGTCTGACTAGCCTGTATAGCGCCCTCTACATGGCGGAGGTCCTACTACAACAACTGCTTCATTTCCCAACACCACAAGATCTCCCCTCAACACAACCATTCTCACCCTGCAGAATATGCACCTAGCCTGGCCGCTAACCTGCTAGCAGTACATAGAGGGTTTAAGGCAACTTCAGAGTCTTCGCCATTCTGTCGATTAGCATTGCACCGTTAGCATCATCGCTAATGTCATTATTTTCGCTCATTAGATCCTAGCCATTTGGTGGCCCTCCGATACCAATCTCTCTATCCATTCCTCACATTTCCTCTCATTTCTCCAAAACATGATTTGCGGTCTTTCCTCGATACTGGCAGGGTTGACGGGTTGTTGTTGTTGGTTGTTGTTATTTGTGTTTGTTATTGTCGGTTATGCCGGTGTTCTTGTCAATTTTTTTGGTTCTTTGTGGTCTCAAAGAATTGCCGCACTTTGTCTCAGTGTTCGAGCAGAGTTCTGTTCTCTCTGTGCCGGTTGTTTGAGCGCTGAGGTGTGGGGGGGAGGGGCATCCTCCTAGGTCTCATGTGGCTTTGTGTTTCTGGTTGCAGTTGTTGTCTGTGATGGAGTGGCTGTTGTGGTCTTCAGGCAACCCCCCCTGTAGGCTGTTCTGCTGCTGTTGCTCCTCCTTGATGCGGAGGTGCCGGGGCTTGACTGGAAGGGCTAACACAAGCACCAGGCAGGCTATGTGTATGCAGTAGTACCATGACCTGGAAAGAGAGGATCAATCAATCAGTGAATCAATGAAGATGTCATCCGCTCCGTATAGCACTGTTCACAAATGCATGTCACATAACCACCATCCAGGCCTAAGCCCCTGAAAGAACAGGCCAAGGAGAGTTTTCTATGTAGCGTAAAGATTCCAGAGGAGTTCACAAAAAGTCCCTGTGAATACAAATTGCTTGTAATCATTATGGGTGAACTAGTCCTGACAAGTTATTCTAGCTAATCCTAATGGGAAAGAAAATCCTGCCCGCTATGTCCCAACAGTCAGTGTATTTGTGACTGTGGGATTATTAAAGTCCACACCGGTCAGCAGCACAGTGAACCATTAAACCCTAAAACAGAAGACCATGTCCTCAAGCCACCTCATGGCTTCGGACTAGGTCTCACTGCCCCCCTCCCTCCCTCCATTCAAGCAGCCAGCCACTAAAACTCTCCTGTTTAATAACTGGGGTTTATATGCCTCTCAGCCTGGCAGATTTAACAACCTTCCGCAAAATGACACCGTAGATGTGCTTCTATTTCACTGAAGTGCCCTGATCACATATAGCCCCTGTTCCTCTCCCCGTCAATCGTCCCGGTCTTCTAGTCGTTAAGCTGTCTCGTTAACAGTTTGACGCTGACGGAGGCCACAAAGAAAGTGGAACGGAGGTTATTCTCTGTGCCGTGTCCCTGTCTGTGCCGTGTCCCTGTCTGTGCCGTGTCCCTGTCTGTGCCGTGTCCCTGTCTGTGCCGTGTCCCTGTCTGTGCCTTACTCATTTGCCTGCATTGTTAAACTGGCATTTGGAGAGAGAAAAAAATCACTAAGAATGACAGGGGTTTTGAACTTAGTGGTGCTTCCCACATTTCCTAGGACCCAGCCATGAACATTTGTAGTCTATCAATAAAGTTACACTGTTTTGACTATACATAGTTACATATAACATAACTTCTTACATATGTATTACATTTCAAAAGAGCTGGTAGAGCATGTGGAATATCAGTAATGCCACTCACCTGTAGAACTTGAGTGACGGCCCAACGGCCAATAGAACGAATGGCACCACCGTGTAGCAGATGGCGATCTGAGTCCCCGCCCACGTGATGACATCGTAGATGCTCCTGTGTGTCGTTGAACACAGGAAGTAGGGTCTGATGTTGTGTCTTAGCTGGAAGTGAGCCACAGGAAGAAATTGTGAATAACTGAAAGTCAATGCAACATAATGTTTTAAAATACAGAAAGTAACAATAAGGATCGCATAAATCAGAGAAGACGCAATGGAGGTTAGAGAAGATGGGCCCATTAGTGAAGGCACAGTTACATCTCCAGGAACAAGTCAACACAAATCAGCTTTCAGACTTAAATGGCCTCTTGTAGCCATTATAAACTAACTCCTAACAAGAAGTTGACTGACCCAGTTCTTTATACTACATGAACAGAAGCAATCAACTTGGACAGCCATCATTACTGCATAGCTCACCCATGACCAGTGTTTAGAATGCATTTTAGTATCAATATGAATCTAGAGTTTTATCTTTCTGAAATTCATTTCCGGGATATCGTGGCTGCGTTGCGATTCACTACCGTTCTTCACCAAGGTTTGCACTCACTTCACTATCGCCTTGTGGTTTGTAAAAAAAAATGAACTGGTTTAACACACACACAGATGAAAACTACCATAGGAGCCTGTGCTGACACCAATCCAATGCTTTCGTTAATCCATGAGGGATAGTGAGCAAGTGCAAAGTGTATACTTCCAGATAGGGAATCGGAACATCTAGTTGTTTATCATTACAGCTTATGACTGTGTTATTCCTAGATGTGATGGAGAATGCAGCCGAGTGTCGAGGAGATGTGGAGTTTATCTAGGGACACCATCTGTCTCCCACGGGCCTTTCTGTCTCTCCTACGCTCACAATGATGATCCCCTGTCCATCACCCTGTCTCTATCATACTGCTAAACACACCCTGTCCATTATACTGCTACACACACCCTGTCCATCACCCTGTCTCTATCATACTGCTACACACACCCTGTCCATCATACTGCTACACACACCCTGTCCATCACCCTGTCTCTATCATACTGCACACACACACCCTGTCCATCACCCTGTCTCTATCATACTGCTACACACACCCTGTCCATTACCCTGTCTCTATCATACTGCTACACACACCCTGTCTCTATCATACTGCTACACACACCCTGTCCATCACCCTGTCTCTATCATACTGCTACACACACCCTGTCCATCACCCTGTCTCTATCATACTGCTACACACACCCTGTCCATCACCCTGTCTCTATCATACTGCTACACACACCCTGTCTCTATCACTGCTCACCCTGTCTCTATCATACTGCTACACACACCCTGTCTCCATACTGCTACACACACCCTGTCTCTATCATACTGCTACACACACCCTGTCCATCACCCTGTCTCTATCATACTGTTACTACACACCCTGCTCACTATTGCCCATGTACACACCCTGTCCACACCCTGTCTAAACAGACTGACACACCCTGTCTCCCCCACTGCTACACACACCCTGTCTCTATCATACTGCTACACACACACACCCTGTCTCTATCATACTACACACAGCCACCCACACACACTACACACACCCTGTCTCACTCCACCCATGCTAAGGGGTATGTGCTTCAAATCCCAGCGGCCAGTGCCCAATCCTCCCAGGGTCACAGCTAAGTTTCCCAGTGGTCTTCACATAAATATCCTCCCAGTCCACCACTTCACTTCTACTATATCAGAGGTGTACTCCGGGTCTAGTGGTGACTGACACATGCATTGACAAATGAGATGGGGCAACACCAGCTAAAGACATCAATGATGTGATTTTGTAACCTTGCCTGAAACTTGAGGACTTGTGTTAGCTGCCAGTTAACACCTAGGCTTTAGCTCAGAGGGCTAATGCATATTTTGAGTTGGTTTGATTCCTGGTCGGTAACACCAGCTGTGTTGACTGTGTACTCACTGCCCGTGCTGCCATGGTCATACTGATGCCGGTGAGGAAGGTGAGGTAGTACCCGGGGTACACTCCGTGCCACATGGCCGACAGTAGGAAGGTGGCCGCCGTGGGGTTGATGGGACAGCGCTCATAGCACACCCTGTAGAGAACAGACATGGTACAGGTAAAGTATTAGCATACCAGCTAATGCTAATCACAATACTGGCATCTCAGCCTGAGTGCACATGACACAGATTCAGCATTAGCACACTAGCTTATGCAAACTATAGCATTAGCATCCCAATTTGTGTAGAGATAATGGCAGCGCTAGCAGACCAGTGCAGATTTGTTGTATACTATCAGCATGACTACTGATATATAGGCCTACTATCTGTGATAGTATATCTACAATATACAATCATGTAGATTGGACTATCTACATGACTACTGTAGTAAGATAACCAGATTACTCTGTACTATGACGCATTTTACCTTTTGAGCCATAGTGCTGTCTGGATATTCCAGTTGTCGAGGAACATCTTGAAACTGGTGGCAAACTGAAAAGAGAGATGGTGCTGTTCTAGTAGTGAATGTAGCCAAACGAGGGAACACTAACCTACACTACTAGTGAAAATGTGAATAATTTTTTTTTAAAGGCAGAGCCTAACCTCAATGTCCAGTATTCTCAAGTTTGATATCAGGTCCCATCTTGGGGTGCCATCTTTATTGTAGCCGTTGAAACCAAAGCCTGCAGCGTTGTTGATGGCATCAGCTGTTCAATTGGAAAACACAACAAAGGTTACCAGGCAGAATGTCAGTGGCCAAGACAGAATAACAACATCCCTTACCGTCAAGAAGACCATTCTGTTAGATGATAGTAGGCGAACTACTGAATGCACAGAGGATCTGGGATACAGTGAGTTCTCCACCTTGACACTAGAGGGCAGTGTAACATCACAAGTAGCCCAACTTTTATGTGAGTTTAGAAAGGCCACTATCAGAGCCAATATCACCCTGATTTGTTATAAGGTGTGGCCAGCAACCACATTCTCCCCCAGCAGCCTTCAAATTCAAAATACTTTATATAAGCATTTTTTTTTTACTTCAGATTTAGTCACATGAATAATACTAAAGTGCACTCACACAGGGTCCAAATGAAGTAGTACTTGGGCCGGGTGGCCAACATGGAGAGGTACAGGTAGAGGACCTGGAGGATGAAGGGGGTAGAGGCCATGAACTTGTTGTCGATGGAGCGCTCCACTGGACAGAGCTTAGACACGGACAGGAAGATGGCCAGGGAGATGGCACAGGTACAAAGTTTGGAGATAATGTCATTCTGTGGGGGGAAAACAGATACGAGATGATTATAAGACCTTATAAGGAGGTCATACATGTTTATGAGTCTTACGAAGCATTATAACTAATAATGCATTACAACTGCAGGCTAGGGTTACCAAAAGGTAATTGCCTAAATCCATTTGTAGTTTAGCAAATGTTTTCAATATGTGAAGATGTGAACTCCTGAAGTCGATAGAACAAAAAAAAACGGTCTAAGGCACTGCATCTCAGTGCTAGAGGCGTCACTACAGACCCTGGTTCGATTCCAGGTTTGTTCTTAAATGACTTGCCTAGTTAAATAAAGGTCAACTAACGTCTGAAATATTAGCTTTGTGTTTTACAAGAAGCTTCAGAAACAGGTGTGTTTGTCATTGTGTACAACAGCAGGAGCTATTTGACAGCAGTAAATATTGGACGTGTTGTGTTGTAGCTTTTGTGTTTTGAAGAGACAAAGAAAAAGCTTGGGAGCAGCTCTGTTCAAGAGTAGCTCAATGGCCTGAAAGCCAAGTGTCACCAATCAAGGGAAAGTTGAACAGCGCAAAGTACAGAGAGATCCTTGATGAAAACGTGCTCCAGAGCATCAGGACAACAGACTGGGATGAAGGTTCACCTTCCAACAGGACAACGACCCTAAGCACACAGCCAAGACAACGCAGGAGTGGCTTTGGGACAAGTCTCAGAATGTCGTTAAGTAGCCCAGCCAGAGCCCGGACATGAGCCCAAATGAACATCTCTGGAGAGACCTGAAAATAGCTGTGCAGAAACACTCCCCATCCAACCTGACAGAGCTTGAGAGGATCTGCAGAGAAGAATGGGAGAAACTCGCCAATTACAGGTGTACCAAGCTTGTATAGACATACCCAAGAAGACTCGAGGCTGTAATCGCTTCAAGTTAACGGGTCTGAATACATGTGCAAATGTGATATTTCATTTATTTTTTGCAAAAAAAATCTAAAAACCCATTTTTGTTTTGTCATTATGGGGCATTGTGTATAGATTGATGGGCGAAAACAACAATTGAATCCATTTTATAATAAGGCTGTAACAAATGTTGAAAAAGTCAAAGGGTCTGAATACAGTACATACACATGGCCATGACCCCACCACACCCACCCCTTAAGTACCAAGAAACGTTGCTGACACCATTCAAACCAGTGAACTTTAAAGCCAATTATCTCTGAATCATCTTTTTGAGGATAGAACTCTGTAGTCCCAAGCTCTCCACTCATTTTCACACTCACTCTGTTGGTAATGGTTATAAATTCTATCATAAAAGTAGCAAATACCCAAAATCATGGTCCTTTGTTCTAGTTTCATGAGGAATCACCCAATAATTCTATTCTAAGTTACTCTTGACCAGTCTAACAATGAGAGACAGGCAGTGTGGTACCTTGGGAGAGGGCTCTGTGTGCTTGTACTTCCCGTTCTCTCTTCCATTGGCCTCCAGGTGGCGAGGCTGGTAGGCCGTGCCCTCGATGAAGGCCATGTAGTCATTGTAGGAGCAGGTGGGCCCGGCCAGGATGCCCATGAAGTTACAGTTGTAGCTCAGGTACTCCAGCAGATTGGGCATCCTCCTGGGGGAAGAGGAAAAGACCAGAAAGAGATGTGAGACAGATAGATGCTGCTGTTAGCAACTAGAGGATCAAGCCGAGGATCGTCTCTATTGAGTCATGCTAAAAAAGATGGACATACTGCATCCAGTTCTCTGAGCACAAAGGAGATGTAACTAAAAACTCTAACATACCTTACATATAACTTGACCCTCATCTCATCATTCCTATCCATGTGCCTGTTAGCACAGTAAGTAGGGCTACATTACCCCTACACAGCCTTGACCCTAGATTAGGAACACGTAGCCCATGAGTCAGCACTTTTGTTGTAGCATGCTAGCATTGCCACACTAATTCTACTAGTAATTTTGGGCTTCCCGAGTGGCACAGCAGTCTGAGGCACTGCATCGCAGCGCTAGAGGCATCACTACGGACCAGGGTTTGATCCCGGGCTGTATCACAACTGGCCGTGATCAGGAGTCCCAGCGGCGCACGATTGGCCCAGTGTCGTCCGGGTTAGGGGAGGGTTTGGCCAGGGGGGGCTTTACAATAATTTGTTCTCAACTGACTTGCCTAGTTAAATAAAAGGTTAAATAAAAATCCTGAATGGCCACCCAAGTAGAACAACAAGAGTAGAGACCTGAGCTGTATTCCAAAACACATACTAACTGTACTACTTGTGACGTAATTTGAGTATGTAGTATGCTTATTGGTCATAGTATGGATCTAGTCAGTATGCCAAAAATTCCTGGATGTCATACGACTAGTAATTTGTTATGATAACAAGCTAGCAAGAAGTTGCATAGCAACAGCATCAACTTCCAGTAGACAAGTGAAGCGCTAGCACACTCAACTGATAGGATACCATTCGTTTACAGTATACCAAAATGAACTAATAGTACCTAGTATATACTCATATACTCTTCCCTCGAAGGACAAATTGTTGTGAATTCAGGCAGATGCAAAAAAAGTTAACGAAAATGTCTGGAATGGAGGCTTGTGAGGAGCCGATTTGTATAGAGGCTTTGTTACACTGGCAGCATTTACATCTGTGTGGCACTTTGGAGGGAGGGAGTGTAGTCTTTCCCTGCCAAGTGCAATCTGTTGAGTATGGTGGTGGAGGTACTGCAAGGTCAGGAGAACACACTGATTGCTAATGTCTCGCTGCCCTGGAGTTTCTCTCAAAGTGAGCAGCTAAGTCACAATGAGCAGCTAATGTCACATTTCTTTCCTTTGGCCAAGGGGTTGGCTAGGTTAAATTGTAGTTGAGCTGTTATAGGTATATCAGCAGATTACAATATAACATATTTGTAACTGTGGCAATTCAACAAACAAAAAAATCTCACAAAGTTAAATTAAATTCCTTTCACAAGGTAGGTTGGCGCTCCACTCCTTGGTCACTGCCAGCTTCTTCCTGACTACCCTGGTCACATGACACTTGATATACGTGCGGTTGCCATGCAACCGCTGGGAACCCTTTGGAGCAGGATACAAACTCCTTCACAGCCACTTTCACAGACTGTGAGAGGAGCGCTGGGGTGGTTAAGTCATAATAAATCGCTCTAATTGTTGTTGATACCAGGAACATTCTGTTCTCGGTAATTTAATGGGAAGAAAATGGAATAAGATTCCTCCAGAGGCAATCATTTCCATCCTCTCGTCCTCTTTAGAAGCAATTGTCCAGTTGGGGCCTACATTTTACAGGGTACCTACACGATCTTTCGTTGTGTTCATATCATTATCAAATCGCAGGAGAAGTAGAACAAAATATATACATGTTTGACACAATGGGAAAGAGAGGGAAAGAAAGACAGGGAAGGAGATTGAGAGAGAACCAAGAAAAGAGAGGAACAAGAAATTAACAACAGCAACTATACACGTGACATGAGTACTAGCTAGCGGCTACCATGGAGGCTTTCCCAGTGACCACGTCCCACAGTAATACCTTTAGTATGGCAGTAGAACTGTCTCTAGTCCAGCTGGGAGAATAAAAACATACCTGGGTCACATACCTTACAGCTAGGCATCTCTGACTGGGGGTCAGCTGCTCCTCCTTCCTCGCCAAACCTATGGGAACACAGAGTCTGGTCACATGACTATATCCAAGACATCCCCACCCCCCCTAAAAATACATTCAACTCCTAATACATTATGCGATAACCTGGGACTGTCATGAATGCACACAGATATCCAGAGTAAGTAAGAAGTGTGTGCATTTAAATTCTAAGTCAGTCAGAGCTGCTTGCAGTAGTGAGAGGCAGAGGAAGAGACGGGCGTAATACTCTGTTTACCAGACTGTCATTCAGCTGATAACCAGATTCAACTCCTTATCAACCTCCAATGCACCGAACACACAGCCACAGTAAATCATGCCGACCACACAGCTGCACACACCAAAAACACACACGCAACCATTAAGGCCTGTACGAGCACACACTAGGACACTGTCACACAGGCCTACACCGCAGTTGACAACTAGGTCTAGTCTCAGCAGCTATCCTCTTCCATGTCAGTCGGCTCTAGAAGTGAGAGCCTACAGTTCAGTCAACATGTCATTGCATAATGAGGTTACACCATAACAGGCTGTGCTTCCAGTACATTGTGCACTTCATAAGACACAGAAAAGCAGACATAAACTCTTCCGTTTCATATGAATGCTGCAGACCGGAACAAACATACTATTCAACAGCAATAACTGACACTTTCCCAGTGGCCCCAAGGGCTGTGTGGCCTAATGGCCAGTCAAAACAGAGGTCAAAGGCCATTCCTGTGGTGATAGGCATGGTCAGGGGTCGTGGGTGACCGACCCAGTGATAATGAAGCCCGGAGTCAGCGGAGGACAGGGAGAAGGAGGGGCTTATTACATAATCTCATTACCATGCTAATTAAACACTGTTTTCCATCTGTGGGGCAGCATGGGACTTCCAGCAAACATTAAAGGGATATATTTCTCTCCAAAATATAACAGACGTTTCAGACGTTTTCAGACCTCAAGAGGTCAAATGTGGAGATGACTTCACACAACATATGTTGAGTAGATCTGGCCAATCCCAAATGAATGGGAAAATGGGCACTGTCTAATTTCAACATTTTAAATGTTACTCATCTTTCCATTTTACTTGGGTGTACACTTTTTTCCCAGTGATTACACTTTGGTCACGTAATACATGACATGTTTCCCTCTACAGAAGAACATGTAGCTCTTAATGTGACATCCCAGCTAATCCCTTAATTAGTTACCGTGGCCTTTTGACTGCTTCTGGACATCTAACACTGGCGGTCTACTTTACAAAACTTCAAAAAGGACAACAGCTATGTAATCCCACACACACACACAGCACTGCTGAGGGAGCTTACAAGTAAGCATTTCGCTGCACCGTTTATACCTGCTATAAACTGTGTATGTGACGAATAAACAGGGATTTGATTTGACACACACAGTATCTGACATTATGGATGATTTGGTGTAGGGGAAAGGAAAAGGCTTACAGAGGAACAGAACCTTTCTCGTGACATACACGTGTTTACAATGCCACCCCTGCCCCCTCAACTGACTCCTCTGTCAAACGTCCTCACCATACAAGCACTGGAGCACCAATTACTGTATTATGCAATCTGTCCACAGAGGTATTTATTGAGACCACTAGTTGAAATGGCATATGTTGCTTGTTTTTCAATTCAAAAGGAATAAAACCAGATGAACCGGATATAAAGGGGGACTATATATTGTCTGCAAGGTGCCAAACACATCAATCAAATGTATTTATAAAGCCCTTTACATCAGCAGATGTCGAAGTGCTTATACAGAAACCCCGCCTAAAACACATATGGAAACTTGCCTACGAAAAAGGCCTAGCAGCTGAAACCAATAATACAATTTGATGTTCATATCCCCTCTTGTCGTGTTTCTGTGTTTGTTAAAAAGGGGACCGCAGATCTCTCTCACTATGCATAGAACGTGGTAGAGTTCCTGACTTCCCATGCTAGTTGTAGCTTCAGCTGGCTGGAAAAGAGGAAATTGAGAGCAGTTCATAAAACCACGGTGTTATAGTCTCCCTCTGTGTTGCTGTTTTCACCTCCCAGGCAACTGTCATGACAGCCTTATCAATGACATGTTCCATCACCATGATGACAGAGTTCCTTAGCTATAGAGAGAAACACACACGTCTCACCGTCATGTATCTCAAATGCAAGGCTGGTGATCTTCTGAGTGATGACCATCATTGGCCTATAGGAGAGAACACAGGAGAAGAGAGGAGAGTAACCAATCACATCATCCCTGACTGCTTCTGCTCACCTACACTGTAGCTAACTTCTTTTCATTACATAATATATTAACATCCCATCTCCATCAGGGATATATTATTCATTACAAACTGGGTGGTTCGAGCCCTGAAAGCTGATTGGCTGACAGCAGTGTTATATCAGTATACCACAGGTTTGACAAAACATTTTTATTGCTCTAATTACGTTGGTAACCGGTTTATAATAGCATTAAAGTACCACTGGGGTTTGTGGTATATGGCCAATATACAACAGCTAAGGGATGTATCCAGGCACTCCACGTTGCGTTGTGCATAAGAGTAGCCCTTAGACGTGGTATCGACCATATACCACACCCCCTCGGGCCTTATTGCTTAATTGACCATCATTCAGTGAAAGCACTGGGAATACGACCGTAGCGAACACACAAAACCATATCCTGGTAACGGATGACCTTCTTCCTGCTGCTATCAGCAACATCTGTTAAGTCGGTTTCTATACGCACTGAAGACAACAGGACAGTGTCAGGTACGTAATACCATATGACAGGAGAACTGTGGGTTGAAATCTTAAAGACTATCCTTATTAAAATGGGAGTATTCATTAGCTGTAGGTTGCACAGAAAATCAGTTGTTCAAAATGATACAACACCCCAGGTTAAAGTAGGTAGCAGGTTAAAGTTGGTAGCAGGTTAAAGTTGGTAGCAGGTTACTATATTGCATGGAATAGATTGTGCCCTGACCATCTAACCCAGGGAGAAAATACAAAAGAGCCTATTAGGTATGACTTGATGATAATCAGAGGCAGAGGGAGGTCTACACTTGTGATGCTGTGGCTCTCCTACTGGGGTTGCTTAGCAACTGGCCACCCCCTGCCCTAGCACATGTGTTTGGTAGTCTGGTTCACCAGCAACCCTGGAGGAGGAGGAACTGAAGTCTTGATCAATGCACCCCAATGTACATTACAGTTAAGTGCATTGTAGTTGCTTGACTTATTTACTCCACAGCTGGTTAATGTGGTACTAACAATATTTGGATAGTCAAAATGCAGGGGCATTCGACTCCAATTCTCGAGGACTGCCATGTCTGCTGGAACTCTCCGCTCTCTTCTCCCTGATTGATTCATACATGCAAATTAATGTCATTGACAGTCAACACAACACCCAGACGTTACCCGGTGAAGTCTGCAGAGTACATGCCATAGTCGAACACGTAAACCCGGGTGACCTGGCAGAAACTGAGGTAGCCCAGAGCCACAATGAAGCACAACCTGTAGAGAGAGAGAGGAGAGACAAGGTCAGTCACTTTCCAATGTCTATACTAGCATATATTCCCAATATATTATTTCATACTAGGTAGTGTGACGACCCTCCCACTCTGTCTGACGAATTCTCTCTTTGCTCTTGTTTTCCTTAATAGGATGTTGGTGGGCGGAGCCGGGAGGATCATCAGCGAAATGGGACACACCTGGCCCCGGGTGTGTCCCAGGATAAATTCACCTCTTCCCCATTCATTAAGGAGACTCTCTCCATGCAGACACAGATTTCAGTTGTTTAATTATTATTTTTTATTTCACCTTTATTTAATCAGGTAAGCTAGTTGAGAACAAGTTCTCATTTACAACTGCGACCTGGCCAAGATAAAGCATAGCAGTGTGAACAGACAACACAGAGTTACACATGGAGTAAACAATAAACAAGTCAATAACACAGTGGAAACCAGAAGAAAAAAAGAGTCTATATACATTGTGTGCAAAAGGCATGAGGAGGTAGGCGAATAATGACAATTTAGCAGATTAACACTGGAGTGATAAATGATCAGATGGTCATGTGCAGGTAGAGATACTGGTGTGCAAAAGAGCAGAAAAGTAAATAAATAAAAACAGTATGGGGATGAGGTAGGTAAATTGGGTGGGCTATTTCCTGATGGACTATGTACCAACTTCAGCGATTTTTGCAATTCGTTCCAGTCACAGGCAGCAGAGAACTGGAAGGCGGCCAAATGAGGTGTTGGCTTTAGGGATGATCAGTGAGATACCCACCCGTAGCACGCCCTCCAGCAGGTGTGTTGCCATCGTGACCAGTGAACTGAGATATCGCAGAGCTTTACATAGCATGGACTTGTAGATGACCTGGAGCCAGTGGGTCTGGCGACGAATATGTAGCGAGGACCAGCCGACTAGAGCATACAGGTCGCAGTGGTGGGTGGTATAAGGTGCTTTAGTAACAAAATGGATGGCACTGTGATAAACTGCATCCAGTTTGCTGAGTATTGGAAGCTATTTTGTAGATGACATCGCCGAAGTCGAGGATCGGTAGGATAGTCAGTTTTACTAGGGTAAGTTTGGCGGCGTGAGTGAAGGAGGCTTTGTTGCGGAGTAGAAAGCCGACTCTAGTTTTGATTTTAGATGGGTGTTTGATGAGTCTGGAAGGAGAGTTTACAGTCTAGCCAGACACCTAGGTACTTATAGATGTCCACATATTCCAGGGTGGTGATGCTAGTCGGGCGTGTGGGTGCAGGCAGCGAACGGTTGAAAAGCATGCATTTGGTTTTACTAGCGTTTAAGAGCAGTTGGAGGCCACGGAAGGAGTGTTGTATGGCATTGAAGCTCGTTTGGAGGTTAGATAGCACAGTGTCCAAGGAAGGGCCAGAAGTATACAGAATGGTGTCGTCTGCGTAGAGGTGGATCAGCGAATCGCCAGCAGCAAGAGCTTGTGGAATTTGTGCTTGTTTGCGTTGGCACCTTTCAACACCTCTCATCACATTTATGCACGTAACCACTCACTTACACTATTGATTCCACACACACACACACACACACACACACACACACACACACAATTAGTTAAATAAATATATTTTGTTATTCCTTATCTCCACGTTGTCTCCTTTTTTGTTACGCACTTTGAGCCGGTTTGTGACAGTAGTATGTTAGTGCAGATTTACATCAGAACAGAGTCCGGTAGTCACTGGTCATTTTTTAAATTATCCACACTAGCCATCTATCACGTTGAACACATCCATTGGGACACACACACAAAAAAGTATATAAACCCTTTGGAATTACCTGGATTTCATAGTCATCAGATCAAATTTGATCTTCATCTAAGTCACAACAATAGACAAACACAGTGTGCTTAAACTAATAACACACAAATTGTATTTTTGTCTATATTGAATACATAATTTAAACATTCTGTGCAGGTCTGATCCGCAACTACAGAAAACATTTTTTGACCAATTGATGCGGAAATCGAGGTATTTCCAAAGGGTTTGCATACCTTTTCTTGGCACTGTATGTGGAGTGAGTGAGTACTGAGAGCTGGTACAAAGCAAACGCTGATTCAGCTAGCTGCAGCATCCATCTTGTTCTCCTCAACGGAAGGGATCTTGGACATCATAAAGACTCAGCTAGCTGTAGCATCCATCTTGTTCTCCTCAACGGAAGGGATCTTGGACATCATAAAGACTCAGCTAGCTGTAGCGTCCATCTTGTTCTCCTCAACGGAAGGGATCTTGGACATCATAAAGACTCAGCTAGCTGTAGCATCCATCTTGTTCTCCTCAACGGAAGGGATCTTGGACATCATAAAGACTCAGCTAGCTGTAGCATCCATCTGGTTCTCCTCAACGGAAGGGATCTTGGACATCATAAAGACTCAGCTAGCTGTAGCATCCATCTTGTTCTCCTCATGGAAGGGATCTTGGACATCATAAAGACTCAGCTAGCTGTAGCATCCATCTTGTTCTCCTCAACGGAAGGGATCATGGACATCAGAAAGGCAGTCAGGCAAATCAACTAGTCTTTGTTGGAGATGAGGAAGAACGCTGGTGGTTTGTTTGCATCTTAGATTCAGTAAGATGGTCATCCATGGTTACATGGCCATGGTGCTATGGAATAGGATCAAGCCTAAGTGTCTATATGAATTGAATGCATTTCATGATGAAGGGCAATGGTGGCCAAAACATCAAGCTTTTTAACTTTGCTTAAATATTACAATGAGTTTTTTAAATGTTGAGCGAGCATTACGCCTTTTGCTTCTCCCTTATGAAAACCAGACTGCCATTGTACTTGAGATAAGCACTAAATTAGGACTAGTTTAAAATCAACCAGCTACGCCAAGTCAAACGCAGTGCTTCCATGCCAAGTATGTAATGTAGATTTTAGAGGAACTTCTTATTTATCATAATGTTTCAGATCAAACAAATGGAAACAATGAGCTGAAAGGGGTTACAAACATTTGCTGAGAAATAGAAACAAATGCCAGTGTTAATCCCACAGGACATTAAACAGCTACGTGCGTGCGTGCGTGTCTACCCCAAAGGTTAGCATTATATTGAGATTCCAAGCAAGGCTCATGGTTATTGGTGTTATAAGAGGGGGAGTGGCAAGAACAGGCAGTGGGCACAATGGGCATCTCAGCGCTGTGTGCCCTCACTTGACATGGCAGCCTGGTGAGAGGGTGGCAGGGCAGACTGGTGAGAGGGTGGCATGGCAGCCTGGTGAGAGGGTGGCAGGGCAGCCTGGTGAGAGGGTGGCATGGCAGCCTGGTGAGAGGGTGGCATGGCAGCCTGGTGAGAGGGTGGCAGGGCAGCCTGGTGAGAGGGTGGCATGGCAGCCTGGTGAGAGGGTGGCAGGGCAGCCTGGTGAGAGGGTGGCATGGCAGCCTGGTGAGAGGGTGGCATGGCAGCCTGGTGAGAGGGTGGCATGGCAGCCTGGTCTGAACAGTAGACACTAATGTATTTCCTTGCATGGGAGAGTGTTGGAGGAAATTATGGTTGAAATGACTAATTATGTATACATTCCAATCAGAACTGACTAGTCCAAATGCTATAATGTACTGTACATGTGAATTTTCTCTCTTGCTCCCATTCCCAATTGTATATAAAGTAGTCAGGAGTTTAGTAACAATGAAGGTCTGTTCCTTAGTTCATTCAGTGTACAAATCTCCAGGTGGCGGGAACGGCCCATCTCCAGATTGTCTAGAATGTCGATTTATACTGACTGGCCTTGACTTCGTGCTGATAACGCGAAGGCTCGAGAGCTAGAGGGCCCCTCTACTTGTGAAATAGATAGAACGTTTAGAAAACGCTGACGTCATTTTCAGTTTATAACCTGTGGAAATATGTGTATGTGGGAGTACTCTCTTGAAATAAACGCTGTTACCTTTGGCTTTTAAGACTGGTCTCAATCTACTTCATGCATAATTAATGAACTTACAACTCATTAATGAATTAGAATGAGTGTGAATATGATTTTGGCTACAAAATACATAGGAATTTAGAATTCCTCTAACAGAGAGTGAGAAGATGAGGAGACCATTGTCCTCACAGAAGTCGGAATCCTCCGAGCTCCCTTAATATCAAAAGGCAGTCAGTCGGAAACACCCCCAGAAGACATTGAAGGCATTCTACCGTCACTCCCTAAATCACTATAAATCCTATTTGTCAATTTCTATTTTTTATAATTCATGGGATGTTATATTACTGACACAGTAGCAGCAGTATTACACTAACAGGAAATGAGCAACATGTAGCCTAGTGGTTAGAGCAGCAGTTAACCCACTGTTCCTAGACCATCATTGTAAATAAGAATGTGTTAACAGACAGTGTATTTACAGAAGGCCCATACGGGACTCTCTTCCTGGTGTAATTTGCAGTAACTGAAGTGTGGGTCTAAAGTAGACTGCCTCCCCACTGAGGGACGGCCTCAGACGGGGCAACTTGACGACTTAACCCCCTGGGAGGCCCAGATAAGCGGCAAAAGACAAGCAGCAAGATAATGAAAAGCACTAGAGGTGAATAAATACAGGAATTCTGACTACACACTCACACACAGTGGCATTAATGAGTTTGAGTGAGAATCACAAGCTCTCATCTGTCAGGCTGCCAACATCTGCCCACATATCTGTGACCACATGCTACTCTATGCCACATCTGTGACCACTATGCCACTCTATGTATTCATCTCTCTATGCATGAGAGGGTAAACAATATTTGATGCTTGACACTCCTCACACACACACACACACACACACACACACACACACACACATACATATATATATATATATAAAACTATACCAACTAAAATGACCCTGAATGACACGAACAAACACGCAGACCAGAGCACACGCGCAGTCACACATATAAGTATGTACATTCGTACACCATACGGAAACGCATCCTGGATGAAAAAAATACAAAATAAAAAAGTTGGTTCTTAAATACAAAACTCTGGTCTGAATCGTCCTACACTGTGACACATAGGACCGGGTACCGGAGACAGTGACTGATTGGATGTGTCAGCTGAGGACGGTGTGACCCCTCCTCACGTCACAACTCAATCATACTGACAGCTAGCCTGAGTGGGACCTAACCATCGACAGTGGAGTTAGAGTTTGTGTTGAGGTATATTGTTTGTTACATATTTGGTGTAAGGTTGTATGGACAGGTGGGGTATTGAAGATGTTTTGTGGTCAGATTTGTGATAGTGTTAAGGTTATGTCATGGGAACTGTCACTGCATCATCAGTGCTGTGCTCAGGTTTAGTCCGTTTATGGTTAGGCTAATGGCGGATACCATTGCGTGTTTAGGTTTGGTGTAGTAAGGGTCAGTGTTATCATATTATCATTCAGGTTTATTGTTAAGTTTCAGGTCCAAGGGGGAATGCAGGGCTCCGTGCCAGCCCAGCACAGCATTACACATCACCAGGCCAGATTGAAGTGGCCCACGGCCCGGAGAGCGAGAGGAACAAATCAATGCTGAATCAATGGGCTTACTTCATTCCAGCAGTTCCAAGATGAGAGTTTCTAAAGACTATTGGGCTTATTTAGCATTTACTGTATTAGCCTATGTCTTGGCCTATGTACTTCAAACGATCATCACTGAATACAAAAACTCCACCCATCTGCAATGGGACCACTCCCATTACCCCTGTTTGTGTTGCTCTCCTGAGGAACATTTGCAAGACCAGAGTCATAGTCAAGTTGCCATGTGACGCATCCAACTGCAGAACCAGCCAACTGTCCACTCAGTCACAGGGCAGACATGTCTCGGAGGTGACGGTTTTATCAGTGCCATTTCAACCTGCAGGGAACAAAAAGCCAACCCGTTGCTCGTGTTTCCAGCCAATGAGCTGGCAGCGAGCCTTGGCCCAAAGCACTTAGCATTCCCGAGCAGTGCGGTACCTTGCCTGGACCTCCGCCGCCGCCTCCCGATGCCCCGACCCACGATTAATCACGCCTCATAACCCCTCCAATTACCCTAATATAATAGGACAGAAATCAGGGCAATTTGCTGCAGAGTGCATAATATACCCATGTGTGGGAAAATGTGCCTTTTTCTGTTGCCTGCCAGGCAGCAGGTAGGTTGGTTATGTCATTTCTTTCACAGGCCTTGCCACACAAAAGGATGGTGGTTCAGGCTTCAATAGCAACATGGTATGAATAACACAGCCTTTCATGTGGGCACTCTTTATCACCGTGTCCTTCACTCGCTTTGTCACCTCTCCCTCTCGATCGCTTATACTCCCTCTATTGTCAGGTTCTCCATTTCAAAGTCTGTTATCTGAATGGAGGTTGGAATCAGTAGCGCGCCAGACTTTCTGCATATACAACATTTCAAGTTATAGACAAAGTATTATCAGCAAAACAGTTTTTGGGATTCATTAAATACATGTCAATCCTCAGCTAAAAATAAATGCAAAGTACATTCATACAAACGGTATGCCACCTCCCCTTCCACAAGTCAGTGTGTTATAACAGGCAGAGAGAGAGGACAACATCTCTAGAACATTCCCCAACCTTTCTCCAGGCACATTCAACAGGTGAATGAACAGACAAGTTGAACATTACCCAGGAGAAAATAGCTCTGCTGTCGCAACAGCAACTGAATGACAAGTCAATGTGTGTAGCCTAGAACTAAACAGAGTGTGTGTGAATCACAATACCCACATGCAGTTGACTTCTTCCTTCACCAAAACAGTCATTGACACCATGGCATTTCTATCAAATTTCATTGGTCACATACTTAGCAGAAGTTATTGCGGGTGTAGTGAAATGCTTGTTAAACAATGGCCATAACTATATGTATATGACAATAGTTGAAAATAGTGTTGTACTTTGCACATTGAGGAGCTAGGCTACTCCATTAACAAGGTGGTTTTCAGATGAAGTGCAGTCAGGGGATTGGGGACGGTTGTATATGCATGTTTGTTCTGCTCCATTTGAAGTCTACAGGAGATGGATTTGCTCTCGTGGGGCTTGCTAGCATTTCTAGCACCAGCCTCCACTGGGTTTAATGCTTCCCAGGAAATTCTAATCTAATCTGCCTGGTGAGGTGTCTGGACAAAGGCAGCAGGATGGACGTGGAGAGGGAGACCGATATGAAGGAGGGAGGGATGACTGCAGAGAGATGGAGGAAGGGATGAGTAAGCAGAGAGAGATGGAGGGAGGGAGGGAGGGATGACTGCAGAGAGAGATGGAGGGAGGGATGAGTAATCAGAGAGCGATGGAGGGAGGGATGAGTAATCAGAGAGAAGGAGGGAGGGATGAGTAATCAGAGAGAGAAGGAGGGAGGGATGAGTAATCAGAGAGCGATGGAGGGAGGGATGACTGCAGAGAGAGATGGAGGGAGGGATGACTGCAGAGAGATGGAGGGAGGGATGAGGAGAGATGGAGGAAGGGATGGATGAGGGATGACTGCAGAGAGAGATGGAGGGAGGGATGGATGACTGGAGGGAGGGATGAGTAATCAGAGAGAAGGAGGGAGGGATGAGTAATCAGAAGGAGAGGGATGAGTAATCAGGAGGGAGGGATGAGTAATCAGAGAGCGGATGGAGGGAGGGATGAGTAATCAGAGAGAAGGAGGGAGGGATGAGTAATGCAGAGAGAGGAGGGAGGGATGACTGAGTAATCAGAGAGCGATGGAGGGAGGGATGAGTAATCAGAGGGAGGGATGGAGGGAGGGATGAGTAATCAGAGAGCGATGGAGGGAGGGATGAGTAATCAGAGAGAAGGAGGGAGGGATGAGTAATCGATGGAGGGAGGGATGAGTAATCAGGGATGAGTAATCAGAGAGCGATGGAGGGAGGGATGAGTAATCAGGGAGGGATGAGTAATGGAGGGAGGGATGAGTAATCAGAGAGCGATGGAGGGAGGGATGAGTAATCAGAGAGAGGAGGGAGGGATGAGTAATCAGAGAGAGGAGGGAGGGATGAGTAATCAGAGAGAGGAGGGAGGGATGAGTAATCAGAGAGAGGAGGGAGGGATGAGTAATCAGAGAGAGGAGGGAGGGATGAGTAATCAGAGAGAGGAGGGAGGGATGAGTAATCAGAGAGAGGAGGGAGGGATGAGTAATCAGAGAGAGGAGGGAGGGATGAGTAATCAGAGAGCGAGGGGGAGGGATGAGTAATCAGAGAGCGATGGGGGGAGGGATGAGTAATCAGAGAGAGGAGGGAGGGATGAGTAATCAGAATCATGGAGGGAGGGATGAGATCAGAGAGAGGAGGAGAGGAGTAATCAGAGAGAGCGATGGAGGGAGGGATGAGTAATCAGAGAGCGATGGAGGGAGGGATGAGTAATCAGAGAGCGATGGAGGAAGGGATGAGTAATCAGAGAGCGATGGAGGAAGGGATGAGTAATCAGAGAGCGATGGAGGAAGGGATGAGTAATCAGAGAGCGATGGAGGAAGGGATGAGTAATCAGAGAGCGATGGAGGGAGGGATGAGTAATCAGAGAGCGATGGAGGGAGGGGATGAGATAATCAGAGAGCGATGGAGGGAGGGATGAGTAATCAGAGAGCGATGGAGGGAGGGATGAGTAATCAGAGAGCGATGGAGGGAGGGATGAGTAATCAGAGAGCGATGGAGGGAGGGATGAGTAATCAGAGAGCGATGGAGGGAGGGATGAGTAATCAGAGAGCGATGGAGGGAGGGATGAGTAATCAGAGAGCGATGGAGGGAGGGATGAGTAATCAGAGAGCGATGGAGGGAGGGATGAGTAATCAGAGAGCGATGGAGGGAGGGATGAGTAATCAGAGAGCGATGGAGGGAGGGATGAGTAATCAGGGAGAGTAATCAGAGAGCGATGGAGGGAGGGATGAGTAATCAGAGAGCGATGGAGGGAGGGATGAGTAATCAGAGAGCGATGGAGGGAGGGATGAGTAATCAGAGAGCGATGGAGGGAGGGATGACTGAGGAGAGCGATTGAGGAGAAAGTAGGAGAGAGATTTGATATTGTAAATAATGCAGTCTATTCTCTCTACATACTTTATTAGAAAAACTATAACCTTGTCTATCCTCCTGAACTCAGTCTCCTCTTGAACTCAGTCTCCTCTCCTCTCACCCCATCTTTAGCTACTTCTAATTTTGCCCATCTCTTTTAGTCAAGCAGACTTTGCGTTACCACTCCTCTCAGCCCTGAAGCAAACACTTAAGATGTTGATGAGAAAGATCGAGAAATGCCAGCCCTAACAAGGGTGCAGGCTTCGTTCCCTATACTCGACTTGAGTGGGTTGAGTCACTGACGTTCTCTATTTATTTATGGATTTTTTTATTTATTTAACTAGGCAAGTCTGTTAAGAACAAATTCTTATTTACAATGACGGCCTACAGGGGAACAGTGGGTTAACTACCTTGTCGGTGCGGGGATTCGATCTTGCAACCTTTCGGTTAATGGCCCAATGCGCTAACCACTAGGCTACCTGCCGCCCCTACACTCTAACCACTAGGCTACCTGCCGCCCCTTCATTCATCTTCCTGCCCGGTCTTGCTCCCCCTCAGGCTTGTGTGGTGGGGGAGATCTTCATAGGCTATACTCAGCCTTGTCTCAGGGTAGTAAGTTGGCCATGTACTCTTGATATCCCTCTGGTGGTGTGGGAGCTGTGCTTTTGCCAAGTGGGTGGGGTTATATCCTGCCTGGTTGGCCCTATCCCAGGGCATTGTCGGACAGGGCCACAATGTCCCTCAACCACCCCCCCTGTCTCAGCTAAAAATGTTCTCCGGCAAGCTGTTAATTGTTGAGAAAAATCCTTAGAATTTCATTCACATAGGTGGTCTCCACTGAGCCATTTACTCCCCATAACCACTTTCACTCTAAGGACGGCAGACTTCAAGCTGAAAATGTAGAGCTTGTCTCTGTTGATTTCTGTGTATGACCTCAGCCATAGTAATTAAGCAGTAGTGATACATGAAACTGTACACAAACGGAAAGCTGTTCACGGACCTCTAAAAAGACCTGTTATGGTAATGACAGGCTAAGTTTATTCAAGAGGTTTGTGGGTTCTAATAGACAAAAGCATCTGCAAGCTCAGCACCCAGGTGACCAAGTTAAAGCTCAACCAACTCCACAAAAAGGTTGAGTAAGGCAAATGCTGAACTTCACAACCAGGCCTTGCTTTGAGGTGTGGTCCAATCAATCTCAGCTCAGCTTGGATGACCGCCACATTCCTCAGCAACACTGACCTGGAACACCAGGAAATTAAAAAGGAAGCAAATGTTTCCATGAAAAACACCTCAGTTGCTGTTAAATTGAGGGCTTCGTTTGTTTTGAAATGTCACCTCTGAATACGATTAAAAGTGGACGGTTACCGAGTGCACAATTACGGAGTGGATAATTACTGAGCATATTACAATTAGGACCCTCCTCTATTGCACTGTTGCGGTCATCGTGATGGATATTGGAGCTTCCCTTAGCAGAGAGCTTTCACTTCTTTCCACACCTGACCTCACAGCCTTGCCCCCTCAGTACAAATAACCACAGAAGATGGCTGGGGGGGGTGATATTTGGCTGAATTGCTCAGACTATTTGGCGGGAGGTAGGGGAGGGGTGGGGGCATGGACACAGATGGGCGCCTGAGGGGTAGTGCCATCACCATCAGGAGTCTAGGCTCTTCAGCGCCCACAGAACAAGGCTCTGCAACCTGAACTAAAACAGTCATGGTGAACCAAGGCCATTCTCCTCCCTCATATATATTGAAATTACACTTAATCAAAAATCCTATGTTAAAGATGAATTGCAACAGCTGGGCACAAGGCAAAGTCCTTCCTGTTGCTGGGTAAACATCCTGGAACACCACTCTAAAAAGGCCAATAACCTTTCACTGCAGTTCAATTCAATTCATCAGCCTTGTGACAAGACGGACTACGTCAGTATAGAGTGTTATTGATTTGTTTTCTGAAAGCAATGCTTTATGCAAAGCCACAACGTCATGTGTTGGCATCACGTGTTCACTGGAGACTTGATTCAGACAATCTTGGACTTGTTACTACAGCTGCCAGTGAATGAGCAGTTTATTTCACATTGAATAGAAACATGACTCACTTGTGCATGTGCTCCAGCCCAGCGAACATCATGATACTGTAGGTCAGGCCACTCTGGACAAGGAAATGTAAGGCGTACCTGTTGAGAAAAAGAAATGACAAGGGGTCAGAACCTAACATTCACCACCGCCTCTCCTACCCACCCCACCCCCGCCGCCTCTCTCCCCGCCCCACCACCACCGCCTCGCTCCCCCCCGCCCGCCTCCTCCTCCCCGCCGCCGCCTCGCTCCTCCCCGCCGGGCTCCTCCCCACCGCCGCCTCGCCCCCCCACCACCGCCTCGCTCCTCCCCACCACCGCCTCGCTCCTCCCCACCACCGCCTCGCTCCTCCCCACCACCGCCTCGCTCCTCCCCACCACCGCCTCGCTCCTCCCCACCACCGCCTCGTTCCCAAAGGGGAGATGACAATGTGTTAGTGTGTTACCAACACAACTGCAGGGGGCACCTCCGAAACTATCATGGGGACTGTCAATTTATCCAAGGTGTACTGCCATTGGATAGCAGCAACTACCATATATACACTGTAGTATGGATGGTCAGGTCACATGGGCATTTAAGAGGGCTGGTAGTCCCAAAGAAAGATAGAGTACATTTAGACCTCCTTGTGGTGGTTATCACTATAATACACAGGCCTGTTCATATGATAGTGTTGGTTTCTCTGGTATTCTGTCAACATGTCAGCCAGGAGTGGTGCAGGACAAAGGAAGGCCCTAAGGGATGAATCTTGATAAAGTCCAACTCGGGATAAAGAACACTGATGTCTGATATCGCCCCATGATGAACACATGATAAGCACACAGCTAGGTGGTGTGTTCTGGAGGACAGGATTCCAAAAAGCCCTTTTTCTCCCCTCTATCTACAGACTGGTAGATGATCTGAGGGCAGATAACCAAGTGAAACAATGCCGTACTCAAGGACACGTCTACTTTGTTTCTGCCTCTAGGCTCCAACTAGCCTACAGCTATCCTCAGTCCCTTCTGCAACACTGGGGATGTACCTGACCGAAGCAACTCCAACTCTCCAGAAAGATATGGGGGGGAAAAAAGAGAGGATATAATGTGATGGACAAATATATCTACACAGTAGGGATGCACGATATACTGGTAAGCATATCGGAACCGGCCGATATTAGCTAAAAATGCCAACATCGACCCGATGTCTAGTTTAACACCGATATGCAAAACCGATGTCAAAGCTGACATGCGTACCTATATATAACGTAGGTAGATGACGTAATGACGCCATGTGAAATGTAACGCTACACGTGCAACACATCATTCCTAAACTAGCCCACAATGTTTGCTGTGTGGATCGAGCAGTCAACAAGTCAAGCAGTCATTTGAAAGAGTAAGACATTTTCAGCGAGACAACACAAAGGCGCCAAGATAATGGAATTCATTGCCCTTGACAATCAACCATTCTCTGCCATGGGTGATGTTGGCTTTCGCCAACTGGTCGAGCACCAGTGCACACTATCAAGTGTGCTATTTTTCAGATGTTGCAGCAGATGTGATACCCTCTGTCATGGCATTAAAACACCTGCTCAACAAAGCGAGTCAGTTGCATTCTCTTTACGGTGTCGCCACCATGCTCCATGCTATGTACAAGGACCGCTACTTCCATGCTATGTACAAGGACCGCTACTTGCATGCTATGTACAAGGACCGCTACTTGCATGCTATGTACAAGGACCGCTACTTCCATGCTATGTACAAGGACCGCTACTTCCATGCTATGTACAAGGACCGCTACTTCCATGCTATGTACAAGGACCGCTACTTCCATGCTATGTACAAGGACCGCTACTTCCATGCTATGTACAAGGACCGCTACTTCCATGCTATGTACAAGGACCGCTACTTCCATGCTATGTACAAGGACCGCTACTTCCATGCTATGTACAAGGACCGCTACTTCCATGCTATGTACAAGGACCGCTACTTCCATGCAGACAAGAAACAGGGTTTACGTGAAATGTTACATACAGAGCTGGACAAGATGGAAACGGACACAGTGACAGTGGGCACCGACGAAGAGAGCTGAAACTTCACTGCTTGACATGTGAAGAAATAATGGTTGAGAATGAAACTGAACAACGAAACAGCACAGCAAGTAAGTGAAAGAAATAGGTTTTGATGAAGTTTTCCTGGTAATGGGGACATATGTGAATGCCCCAAACAAATATTTTTAGTCTGTGTGTAACTTTAATTTAACTAAGCAAGTCCGAACAAAATCTTATTTACAATGACGGCCTACCCCGGCCAAACTCTGACAACGCTGAGCCAATTGTGCGCAGCCCTATGGGACTCCCAATCACGGCCAGATGTGATACAGCCTGGATTCGAACCAGGGACTGTAATGTCGCCTCTTGAACTGAGATGCAGTGCCTTAAACAACTGCGTCCATGTGTGTGTTAACTACTTAACAGTTATCGGTATCGTTTATTTTGGCAAGGAAAATATTGGTATTGGACAAAAATGTCATATCGGTGCATCACTAATCCACAGTACACAGCAGCATGACGGTGGACAAATATCCAAATACACTAAGCAAAAGACCCTGTCTTTCAAAGAAACACTGTATGCTGGTTCAATGACCCATAAACAATTAATGAACATGCACCTGTGGAACGGTCGTTAAGACACTAGGCAATTAAGGTCACAGTTATGAAAAGTTAGGACACTAAAGAGGCCTTTCTACCGACTCTGAAAAACACCAAAAGAAAGATGCCCACTGTATTGTAGGCCTGTTGTAAGGCAGGTTCTCACCAGCAACAACATCGCCTATGGGCACAAACCCACCGTCACAGGATCAGACAGGACTGGCAAAAAGTGCTCTTCACTGACGAGTCACGGTTTTGTCTCACCAGGGGAGATGGTCAGATTTGCGTTTATCGTCGAAGGAATGGGCATAACACCAAGGCCTGTACTCTGGAGTGGGATCGATTTGAAGGTGGAGGGTCCGTCAAGGTCTGGGGCAGTGTGTCACAGCATCATCGGACAGAGCTTGTTGTCATTGCAGGCAATCTCAACGCTGTGCGTTACATAGAAGACATCCTCCTATCTCATGTGGTACCCTTCCTGCAGGTTCATACTGACATGACAATGCCACCAGCCATACTGCTCGTTCTGTGCGTGATTTCCTGCAAGACCGGAATGTCAGTGTTCTGCCATGCCTGGCAAAGAGCCTGGATCTCAATCCTGTTGAGCATATCTGGGACCTGTTGGATCAGAGGGTGAGGGCTAGGGCCATGCACCCCAGAAATGTTTGGGAACTTGCAGGTGCCTTGGTGGAAGAGTGGGGTAACATGCTACAGCAAGAACTGGCAAATCTGGTGCAGTCCATGAGGAGGAGATGCACTGCAGTACTTAATGCAGCTGGTGGCCATACCAGACACGGACTGTTACTTTTGACCCCCCCCAACCCCCTTGGTTCAGGGACACATTATGCCATTTCTGTTAGTCACATGTCTGTGGAACTTGTTCAGTTTGTCTCAGATGTTGACTATTATCTTCATACAAATATTTACACCTTAAGTTTGCTGAAAATAAACGCAGTTTATTTATTTATTTGCTGAGTTTCTCTATAGTACACAGTAGTATGACGGTGAAAACGATCCAAATACAGTACCAGTCAAAAGTTGACACCTACTCATTCAAGTACATTGTATACTAATAGTGAAGACATCAAAACTATCATGTAGTGACCAAAAGAAAGTGATAAATCAAAATATATTTTACAGTTCAGATTCTTCAAAGTAGCCACCACTCTTGACATTCTCCCAACTAGCTTCACCTGGAATGCTTCTCAAACAGTATGCTGTGGTAGCCATGCTGGTTAAGTGTGCCTTGAATTCTAAATAAATCAGTGTCACCCACAAAGTATTCCTCTCACCATCACACCTCCTCCTCCATGCTTCACGGTGGGAACCACACATGGGGAGATCATCCGTTCACGTACAGTAGTCTGCATCTCAAAGAAATGCAGTTGGACCCAAACATCGACATTTTGGACTCATCAGACCAAAAGACAGATTTCCGCCGGTCTAATGTCCATCGCTCATGTTTCTTGGCCAAAGCAAGTTTCTTCTTATTATTGGTGTCCTTTTGTAGTGGTTTCTTTGCAGCAATTCTACCATGAAAGCCTGATTCACAAAGTCTCCTCTGAACAGTTGATGTTGAGATGCGTCTGTTACTTGAACTCTGAAGCATTTATTTGGGCTGTAATCTGAGGCTGCTAACTCTGAACTTATCCTCTGCAGCAGAGGTAACTCTGGGTCTTCCTTTCCTGTGGCAGTCCTCATGAGAGCCAGTTTCATCATAGCTCTTTATGGTTTTTGCGACTGCACTTGAAGAAACTTTCAAAGTCCTTGAAATTTTCCACATTGACTGACCATGTATTAAAAAGGAATGATGGACTGTCGTTTCTCGTTGCTTATTTGAGCTGTTCTTGCCATAATATGGACTTGGTGTTTTACCAAATAGGGCTGTCTTCTGTATACCCCCCTACTATTAAGGAAATAAATTCCATAAATTAATTTAAGACACACCTGCTAATTGAAATGCATTCCAGGAAGCCCGTTGAGAGAATGCCAATAGTGTGCAAAGCTGTCATCAAGGCAAATGGTGGCTATTTGAAGAATCTCAAATATATTTGGTTTAACCCTTCATGATTCCAAATGTGTTATTTCATAGTTGAGTCTTCACTATTATTCTTAAATGTAGAAAATAGTAAAAATAAAGAAAAACCCTAGACTGACTAGGTGGGACTGTATATCTACAGTACACAACAGTATGATGGACTTGGTAAGTCCCCTAGGGCGTTGTGTGTCCTCACAGTCTGAAGTATAGCAGAGGAATGGAGTTAGTGTGCGTGCGTCATTCAGAGTCAATATGTCAGAAAGAATTGAGTGGTAGCAGGACTGTGGGAAGAGAAGGAGTAAAAGTAAGTCAGTTCATGCCTTCTGGGAGTGCTAGAAAGTCCGGAAGCTATGGGCAGAGTTAGAATGCTGTCTGTTTTACAATGTATGTTTACTTCTAATCCGTCTATCTGCATATCTCAAGACATGGCATACGAGGGTGCAGTGAGATACCCAATGGGGTTGGAAAATATTATTTATTTTCGTCACTTATATTGAAGAAGCTATTACTTAAATACTAGAGGTCAAATGACACTCCAATGTTAAGAGAATGGAAAACTCTAATACTTTATCATTTAAATATTGGAATAAATCTGGCTACAGACAGAAACAACACAATGTGAAGTCATATGGGGGAAGAGTTTAACAAGCATTGGAAACAACATTGAGTGTGGATACTGTGGGAACATGTGGGTCTGAGCAGGTGGGATGTCATTCATGTTTGTTGAAATGTAAATGTTAAAGTTGTTTTTGTCAAAGTATGTTTTTGTTTATTGGAAAAAATATATAAATATATATAAAACCAAAAAGGAATGGCTTGTCAGTGATTGTCAAACTAAATGCAGTTTATGGTACTACTGTCCTCTATATTCTAAAGCTGTGAAGGTGCATTTCACAGATGACTAACAAGACATTAATTACACTAAAAGCAACAACACAAAATTTGATCTGACCACAACAGTATCACCTTACCATCAATATGATGTACCGATGGTGGCAGCACATGATCCAACATGCACAGAGCCGCTGCCATGGTGGAATGACGCAGTTAACGTTTCACACACACTTTGGGTTCTCTCTCGGTGTGCACAGGAAAATGCTAAGGGGCACACTGCCAAGGGACAGCAGGTTGTTTACAACAGGCCCAACGGCTTCCTAATTGGATATCAATTGCCTCTGCATCGACCAGTTTGCCTTGGCCCGTAAAGGATGGAGGGAGGGCGACAGAGGCAGGAGAGATGGGTGGAGGGAGGGAGAGACAGACGGACGACAAGGGTGAGCGGGAGGCTCAGAGACACAGGGGAAGAAAGGTGTGACGGAGAGAGAGGGAAGAGTGCGAGAAGCAGGAAGGGCTGAGGAAGGGAGAGATGGAGGGAACCAGGGACAAGAGAAAGAATTTCAGGAAGAGATGTGAAAAGATGTGACAGTAACAGCACTCACCAGCCGAAGCAGAAGAGAGCCAGGTAGAAGCCCAGTAGCGTGGCCACCACATGTCTGATGAAGGGACTGGTCTTACTGGGGTGGAGATACAGACGAAACCAGAAGGCTGTCAACAGGGCAAACAGCTGACACACCACAAAGTTCACCTGGGAGAGGAGACACACAAGGAAATAATCAAAACTTTAGTGAGTTTTGTACAACAAACAAAACAGCTTCTATTACCAGGTCAGACTAAGAACCATCACTAGCCGTGTACCAGGTGATGCACCTATATACACACACACACACACACACACACACACAGCTGCTGTCTCATGTCATACAGACTAGTTTTGTACAACCACTAGACACTCGTCTCACACAGAATATTTAAGTACTTTATTCCTGACATAGTTCATTCTGGTGCTCAAAAAGTATGTTTATTTATTTATTACTGCGAATGAGTGTCCTATAATTCTTAATTGTCATCAGGTGTTACCTTTAAATAACTATAACGAGGATATATTTATTTTAACTAGGCAAGTCCGTTAAGAACAAATTCATATTTACAATGACGACCTACTGGAGAACAGTGGGTTTAACTGCCTTGTTCAGGGGCAGAACGACAGATTTTTACCTTGTCAGCTCGGGGATTCGATCCAGCAACCTTTCGTTACTGGCCTAACGCTCGAACCACTAGGCTACCTGCCGCCCCAGTACAAGGAGTACCAGTACCGAGTCAATGTGCAGAGGTACAAGGTAGTTGAGGTAATATGTACATGTAGGTGGGGGTAAAAGTGACTAGGCAATCAGCATAGATACAGGGCAGCAGCAGAGTATGTGAAGGGTGTGAAGCATCAATATGCATGTGTTTTGTGTGTGTGAGCATATGTAGGAATGTCAGTGTAGTATGTGTGAGTAGAATCAAGTGAGTGAGCCAGTGCAAGAGCGAGTCAGAACAAATAAAAGGGGGGTCAATGAAAAGTCTGGGGGCCATTTGATCAACTGTTCAGCAGTCTTGTAGTTTTGGTGTGGAAGCTGTTAAGAAGCCTTTTGGGCCCAGACTTGGCGCTCCGGTACCGCTTTGTCATGAGGTAGCAGAGATCACAGTCTATGACTTGGGTGGCTGGAGTCTGACAACAAGCCTTCCTCTGACACCGCCTGGTATAGAGGTCCTGGATGGCAGGGAGCTTAGACCCAGTGATGTACTGGGCCATACGCACTACCTTCTGTAGTGCCTTGCAGTCGCATTCCAAGCAGTTGCCATACCAAGCGCGGTGACGCAGCCAGTCAAGATGCTCTCAATGGAGCAGCTGAATACATTTGGAAGAGGCCATGCAGTTGTGGGTGAACAGGGAGTACAGGAGGGGACTAAGCACGCATCACTGAGGGGGTCCCGTGTTCAAAGGTCAGCATGGCGGATGCGTTACCTACCCTCATCACCTTGGGGCAGCCCATCAGGAAGTACAGGATAGAGTTGCAGGTGTTCATTCTCCGTCTCCTTAGCTTAGTGATGAGCTTGCATGGCACTATGAGCTGTAGTCAATGAACAGCATTCTCACGTAAGGATTCCTTTTGTCCAGGTGGGAAAGGGCAGTGTGGAGTGCAACAGAGATTGCGTCACCTGTGGATCTGTTGGAGCGGGTCCAGGGTGTCTGGGTTGATGGTGTTCATGTGAGCCATCACCAGCCTTTCATGGCTACAGACAGGTTACATTGGCGTTCTTGGGCACAGGGACTATGGTGGTCTGCTTGAAACATGTAGGTATTACAGACTGGGTCAGGGAGAGGTTGTAAATGTCAGTGAAGACACTTGCCACATTTACATTAGGTAACTAGTTTTGTACAAAGAAATGTAACATACAAAACAGAACACTGATTGTATTGAAAAGTGCAACAGCAAACATGTATATACGGTAGGTGATTAAAAACCACCATTGTATTTAAAGGTGGAACTGCAAACATGTATATACGGTAGGTGATTAAAAACCACCATTGTATTTAAAAGTGCAACAGCAAACATGTATATACGGTAGGTGATTAAAAACCACCATTGTATTTAAAAGTGCAACAGCAAACATGTATATACGGTAGGTGATTAAAAACCACCATTGTATTTAAAGGTGGAACTGCAAACAGTTATCCATTACTGCAGTCATGTAAGAGATTATTATTATTAACTATGAAAGGCAACATGGATTATGAATTGATAATAAAATAAATGTATAGTCTCCTCTCACAACTAATCAATTTATTTTCTCTCTAACAAATCAACTTGCTTTTAGGGTAAGGGTTTAGGGGTAGGAACATCCCAAAAAGCCCAGATACCACTAACCCTCTTCCCGGATAGTGTCCGGGAGAGTGTCAATAATATGTAGGGTTGATTTGTAATCCATTCTTTTTCTGAGTGAGTAACATGGTTCCGAATTTGGTAAAAGCCATCTTTTCTTTGACAATGCAGTAAACGGTGTTACGTTTCATCTCTGGCTCCGTTAGCTCTGCCTGTTGACCGGCTTGGGCTGCCTGCCACCTGTTGCCTGTCAAATTTGGCTGCCTGGTGGTATAAATATTGATGTTGCTCCAACTCCGATGCATTTGATGTGCTTCTGGCTTAAGTTATGTTTTAGCAACGACTCGTGTTTTAGGTTGCAAGACCCAAATGAGTCTCCCTGCTGCTTTTACGCCACACTTTGGACATTGGGATGCTGGATGTGCGCCTCCTTTAGGCACTAGAATTGGCAAAAGCAACCCCTCTTGAAAGACGTAGATGTTTTTTTCTTTCTTTGAGGTGGTGGATCGGTAGCAGCCTCTCCGACATTGTCATCATCATCTTCTGGTTGATCATTTTTTGTTAAAGCTTGAATTCCAGTGCATTTCATTGTTGTTCTTGCTAGCTAGCTTGCTATAGAATGTCATTACTTAGCTCAGGAAACAAACAGGCGTCACAGTTCTGAGGGGAAGTTTTGGTGAAAAGGGATTGTGCCGTTGTGTTCCCCACACATGATTCATTTAATTAGCTACATTTAAACATTTCTAGCATTATGTTTGGTTTGTTAACCATTATCAGCTTGTGTTTGAGCAGTGAAAAGAAGTGTGTTGTGGCAAAATATCGTTACCCATTGAGTTTATTGGATAATTGTTTTGTTGCACGGTGCTCCCAAAATGAAAGTAGTGGAGGCCGCTGCACAGAGTAGATTTGTAAATTCTTCCAGTGTATATATGTATAGATTCCATTTTAATAACTGTTAATCAGATTCATCCTTGATTCCTTGTTTTTATTTTGACTAATCATTTGTTTGACATTTTAATGCATTGTTTAGGAGCTAGTAACATAAGCATTTTGCTGTGCCCGCTATAACATCTGCTAAACTGTGTATGCGACCAATTAACTTTTATTTGATTTACCATCCTAAATAAAATCATATTTTGTAACTGGAAGAGAGCAGTGCCTTTGTCGCTTCTGGAAAGAGACACTATTTACAGCACCGTGGCAGCTAGCACTACTACACAGGCGAATACACTGTTGATAGAACCCAAGCTCTTTGATAAGGCTGTTTTCATGATAACCTCGAGTGTAGGGACAGTATTTTGATGTTTGGATGAAAACGGGCCCAAATTTAATTTTAATTTGGTGCTCTGCAATTCAGCGGTGGTTGACGAAAATGATCCCGCTAACGGGATGGATGCATCAAGATGATAACTGGATAAAGCAGGCAGAGGACACCTTTTTGTTCTTTGTGGAAACAGTTTGGTTTCCTCCTGTTTATTCTATGTTAACAAAGCCTTACATAAAAGCTACCAACATCAATGATCAACTCAACTTAAGACTGGTGACGCCTTGTCACACACACACACACACACACAGAGTATACCCCATCTTATCAATTGTAGTAGGCATAAAATAAGAATTTGTTCTTAACTGACTTGCCTAGTAAAATAAAAAGGTTAAAAAAAAGATATATATATATATATATATAAAAATATATATTTCAGAAGCCGGCATGTTGCTAAAGTCAACAGTAGGACCTCAACTATTGGTACCACCCAGTCTATCGCCTTTGCCTTTCCGTGCATCATGGCACCCTGGAGACAGTGTGCACAGTAACTGTGGTCACACCCAGGGCTGGGGCGGTCATGACATTTTGGCAGCCGGTGATTGTCAAGCAAATAACTGCCGGTCTCAAGGTAATTGACCTTAGTTACCGTAAAACACATTAAGCATCTCCTGGCTTCCACGCAAAGCCTACAAGCCACTGATGCAGACCTTTAGAACATCTACGTTTTAAAAAGTCTAATAAATCCATGAAATATAGCCTACACCTTCAATAAATCAATTTGTAGACAGGTCTAAAGAAACATGATTTGAAGAAAATGTAGTCCATTTCAGAAGACCAGAATAGCATACTCCGAGTTGTCCTTATGTTAGGCCGTGATCTGGCTATGCCATATTGCTGTGGGCTACACTAGCTCATTTAGCAGACAGGATGTGCTTAGAATTCCATGGGATTATTTTATAGTATGAAGAATACAATTGAACATAGCGGAATAAAATCTCGAAACATTTGAGTGCACACATGCAGATATTCTGTGTTGAGCAGTTAAAAGAAACAGGTACTCCTATAGGCTTAATTTAGAGTCATTCATGTTGGGCTATATGTTTAATACATTCTAAGGCTGCATCTTGCAACTCTAATGAGGACTTGAAAAAGAATCGCATGAAAGGCATGAGTTTGGTTTTTTGTACAGGCTGTACACAGTTAATCAGTCTCTCATTAACAATTTTTAAAAGCACTTGATAATGCCTCGAATTTCCAGGCAGCATCCCTTTTGTGTGGCCGAAATACCCCCTAAAAAAAACATGTCTATTGCAGCCAGTGGCCGTTGTGACCTTGGGAATTATAATAATTATATTCATCCCTTCTCCCGGCTGCTTGATCCGGAGCACTTCTCACTCAAAATGGCTCTCCATCACGTGACCGGGTCTCTCACACAGGCTACAAGTGAAGACAGACATCTGGGACACAACTGTGCACATCTTTATCCAATTCCGAGGCGCATATTGTAGATATTGGAAGAGTAGGCCTAACAAAACAGCAAAAGCACTAGCATATGTCAATCTACTATCCACCATAATAAAAAAGTTTACCTATTCTATTGTGTGTGAGAAACAAATATTACCACACAGTCTGGGACAGTTGTGGGATGAGATAGATGCCAAATTAATACCACCACTAGCATCAAATAACCTTTTTTACTCAATGATGCTGACGCAACAGATCAGAACGTTTAGCTTAATATATGTTGCTAAACTATTAGGCTATTTCTTCACATTATAAGCACATTAGTGGGAAAATACCATTCAAGTGACCGCAAATGCCATCATACATGTAATGCTTTTATTATAAAAAGGTGCATTTTTAATGTAAAAATTATTTCCCAAACTTTAAACTCATGTGCTTTTTATGTATGCCAGTTAGGCTCTACACCTGTTGTAAAGCAGATTAATGTGCTTAATTTTAAGACGTTATTTGGCCACTTTAGTTGTGATACATACCTTATCAAAACATATAGGCCTATGGGCTAGGCTACATGAAGTGTCGACTATGATTTGAAAAAATCACGCATTTCTCGCCTTCGCTGGGCATCACTCAAGTGATAATGCTAATCGTGTCACCCATCGGACTATTCTTGATTTAATCCTGTGAATTTTAATTTATTTACAATTATCATACACCTGTCTCGATACAGGGGCAGCGGGAAAAATACATGTCATCAACGCACTTAAATAGGAGGATTTTTTCATGATAAATAAATATAGTAGGCCTAGCCTATAAAAAAACGATGGGATCCTCTTTTTAATAGAGGCCATCACTGTTTTCTCACACAAGTGCATGTGGAATTTGACTGCCGGTGTGGCGGTAATATGGTAACCATAGCAGCCCTAGTCACACATCTAATCTACAATGACAAATACTAGTTGTATTGCGAGTACCACACCCTTTCTATTCCTAATGGTATTTCACTGTACCATTCTCCCTCCCTCCCACATACAGTAGAGTATACCAAAGGGCCGCTATAGTGGAGTACAATCACTCAGAGAAAAATCCACTAGGACTCTGACTAAGCTATTTAAGCTAATGTGGTGGGTGGGGACTGTATGTGCGCGTGTTTGTGAATGCATGCGTTTATCTTTGCCTCATCCATTGGTTCCTCTCATCCTCCACAGTGGTCCCATAGTGAATCACATTCATTACGGGAGCAGATTAACACGCGCCTCCATTTGGAAGGCAAGGCCCAAATTACATTTGGAACGCTTTTCAGATTGACTTCAGCTCAGATCCGCACTTTCCCCATCACCACCTGCTCCCAGGAGCCTGAGCCACTAGATTTGATTGTTTGTTCCCCCCTCTAAGTACTGTGCTTCAGTGTGCACAGAGCTCAGGGAGGATTCTGAAGCAAGACGGAGAGAAAAATCGACTGGAAGTGATAGAGCATCTCCTAGTTCTCTTTTACTAGTACTACTGTAGCCCAGTCCCTAGACTCTGTGGCCGGCCGGGCCAGCCAATCCTCCCTAGACTCCGTGGCCGGCCAGTGTGTCTGAGCTCTAGGGCAAAGAAGCTTTTTCCTCGGCACTACCCAGAATGACTGTGGCTGGAGGAGTTGGGTGAGAATAACATTGGAAGTCAAATCAAATTTTATTTGTCACATGCGCAGAATACAACAGGTGTAGACCTTACAGTGAAATGCTGACTTACAAGTCTAACTGCATTGTTGGTTAAGATAATAGGTTAAAAAATATAATAAATCTAACAAAATTGTGGAAAAAATGTAAGAGTTAAGAATAACAAATAATTAAAGACAGCAGTAAATAACAATAGTGGGGCTCTATACAGGGGGTACCAGGTCAATGTGCGGGGGCACCAGTGTCGAGGTCATATGTACATGTAGGTAGAGTTATTAAAGTTACTCTGCATAGATAAGTCCTCATTCCTTTAGGATTGATGAGTACGGTAAAATATGTCTGAAGCTGTGAAGACAGGGTGTGTGTCTCAGGGTTTCCATCAGTCCCCCAAAAATAAAAAGACTATAAATACAACAGAACCAATCTATAGGGTAATTTGCATAATTTAGTGGCATTAAATTAGAGTGTGCATTTTTGTTAGTCGTCATGCGTATCTTATTTATCCAACAACTATTCCACGCACACAGAACCTATTTAGAGCGGGATTTCTTCCGCAGCAGGCCAGGTACTTCTATGCATGCTCAGGCAGTGATGACAACAGCTGACCTCTCGGCAAAGAAAGTGAGGTCCCTGATCTGAGAGAACACAACGCAGTTCACTAAAACAAGTCGCTCACAACCACTTTAGTCTCTCAGGCCGTTAATACACGCCCTCTCAAACATCACAGACAGAGTGTGTTCCTTAAATCAGGGCCCTCATTGGGGACCCATCTGGCAGATGAAGGGGTGGAGACTGGTTAAAGAAAGTTTTTAAGCCATGAATTGTGTTTATGTGCCATTCAGAGGGTGAACGGGCAAGACAAAAGATTTAAGTGCCTTTGAACGGGGTATGGTAGAACAGCAACACTGCTGGGTTTCACAAGTTTCCCGTGTATTTCAAGAATGGACCACCACCCCAAGGATATCCAGCCAACTTGACACAATTGTGGGAAGCATTGGAGTCAACATGGGCATGCATTCTGGAAGGGAAGGTGTTCCTAATGTTTTGTACACTCAATGTATATATATCTCAATGTATGTATGTATTCACAGACAACACAAAGATTCCTTGATGCCCTTCCAGACTCCCTCTGCCTACCCAAGGACACCAGAGGACAAAAATCAGTTAACCACCTAACTGAGGATCTCAATTTAACCTTGCGCAATACCCTAGATGCAGTTGCACCCCTAAAAACTAAAAAAAATTCTCATAAGAAACTAGCTCCCTGGTACACAGAAAATACCCGAGCTCTGAAGCAAGCTTCCAGAAAATTGGAACGGAAATGGCGCCACACCAAACTGGAAGTCTTCCGACTAGCTTGGAAGGACGGTACCGTTCAGTACCGAAGAGCCCTTACTGCTGCTCGATCATCCTATTTTACTAACTTAATTGAGGAAAATAAGAACAATCCGAAATTCCTTTTTGATACTGTCGCAAAGCTAACTAAAAAGCAGCATTCCCCAAGAGAGGATGACTTTCACTTTAGCAGTGATAAATTCATGAACTTCTTTGAGGAAAAGATTATGATTATTAGAAAGCAAATTACGGACTCCTCTTTAAACCTGCGTATTCCTCCAAACCTCAGTTGTCCTGAGTCTGCACAACTCTGCCAGGACCTAGGATCAAGAGAGAGACGCTCAAGTGTTTTAGTACTAAATCTCTTGACACAATGATGAAAATAATCATGGCCTCTAAACCTTCAAGCTGCATACTGGACCCTATTCCAACTAAACTACTGAAAGAGCTGCTTCCTGTGCTTGGCCCTCCTATGTTGAACATAATAAATGGCTCTCTATCCACTGGATGTGTACCAAACTCACTAAAAGTGGCAGTAATAAAGCCTCTCTTGAAAAAGCCAAACCTTGACCCAGAAAATATAAAAAACTATAGGCCTATATGGAATCTTCCATTCCTCTCAAAAATTTTAGAGAAGGCTGTTGCTCAGCAACTCACTGCCTTCCTGAAGACAAACAATGTATACGAAATGCTTCAGTCTGGTTTTAGACCCCATCATAGCACTGACACGGCACTTGTGAAGGTGGTAAATGACATTTTAATGGCATCGGACCGAGGCTCTGCATCTGTCCTCGTGCTCCTAGACCTTAGCGCTGCTTTTGATACCATCGATCACCACATTATTTTGGAGATATTGGAAACCCAAATTGGTCTACACGGACATGTTCTGGCCTGGTTTAGATCTTATCTGGCGGAAAGATATCAGTTTGTCTCTGTGAATGGTTTGTCCTCTGACAAATCAACTGTAAATTTCTGTGTTCCTCAAGGTTCCGTTTTAGGACCACTATTGTTTTCACTATATATTTTACCTCTTGGGGATGTTATTCGAAAACATAATGTAAACTTTCACTGCTATGCGGATGACACACAGCTGTACATTTCAATGAAACATGGTGAAGCCCCAAAATTGCCCTCGCTAGAAGCATGTGTTTCAGACATAAGGAAGTGGATGGCTGCAAACTTTCTACTATTAAACTCGGACAAAACAGAGATGCTTGTTCTAGGTCCCAAGAAACAAAGAGATCTTCTGTTGAATCTGACAATTAATCTTAATGGTTGTACAGTCGTCTCAAATAAAACTGAAGGACCTCGGCGTTACTCTGGACCCTGATCTCTCTTTTGAAGAACATATCAAGACCATTTCGAGGACAGCTTTTTTCCATCTACGTAACATTGCAAAAATCAGAAACTTTCTGTCCAAAAATGATGCAGAAAAATTAATCCATGCTTTTGTCACTTCTAGGTTAGACTACTGCAATGCTCTATTTTCCGGCTACCCGGATAAAGCACTAAATAAACTTCAGTTAGTGCTAAATACGGCTGCTAGAATCCTGACTAGAACCCCAAAATTTGATCATATTACTCCAGTGCTAGCCTCTCTACACTGGCTTCCTGTCAAAGCAAGGGCTGATTTCAAGGTTTTACTGCTAACCTACAAAGCATTACATGGGCTTGCTCCTACCGCTCTCTCTGATTTGGTCCTGCCGTACATACCTACACGTACGCTACGGTCACAAGACGCAGGCCTCCTAATTGTCCCTAGAATTTCTAAGCAAACAGCTGGAGGCAGGGCTTTCTCCTATTGAGCTCCATTTTTATGGAATGGTCTGCCTACCCATGTCAGAGACGCAAACTCAGTCTCAACCTTTAAGTCTTTACTGAAGACTCATCTCTTCAGTGGGTCATATGATTGAGTGTAGTCTGGCCCAGGAGTGGGAAGGTGAACGGAAAGGCTCTGGAGCAACGAACCGCCCTTGCTGTCTCTGCCTGGCCGGTTCCCCTCTTTCCACTGGGATTCTCTGCCTCTAACCCTATTACAGGGGCTGAGTCACTGGCTTACTGGGGCTCTCTCATGCAGTCCCTGGAGGGGGTGCGTCACCTGAGTGGGTTGATTCACTGTTGTGGTCATCCTGTCTGGGTTGGCGCCCCCCCCTTGGGTTGTGCCGTGGCGGAGATCTTTGTGGGCTATACTCAGCCTTGTCTCAGGATGGTAAGTTGGTGGTTGAAGATATCCCTCTAGTGGTGTGGGGGCGGTGCTTTGGCAAAGTGGGTGGGGTTATATCCTTCCTGTTTGGCCCTGTCCGGGGGTGTCCTCGGATGGGGCCACAGTGTCTCCTGACCCCTCCTGTCTCAGCCTCCAGTATTTATGCTGCAGTAGTTTATGTGTCGGGGGGCTGGGGTCAGTTTGTTATATCTGGAGTACTTCTCCTGTCCTATTCGGTGTCCTGTGTGAATGTAAGTGTGCGTTCTCTAATTCTCTCCTTCTCTCTTTCTTTCTCTCTGAGGACCTGAGCCCTAGGACCATGCCCCAGGACTACCTGACATGATGACTCCTTGCTGTCCCCAGTCCACCTGGCCATGCTGCTGCTCCAGTTTCAACATCCACCTGACTGTGCTGCTGCTCCAGTTTCAACTGTTCTGCCTTATTATTATACGACCATGCTGGTCATTTATGAACATTTGAACATCTTGGCCATGTTCTGTTATAATCTCCACCCGGCACAGCCAGAAGAGGACTGGCCACCCCACATAGCCTGGTTCCTCTCTAGGTTTCTTCCTAGGTTTTGGCCTTTCTAGGGAGTTTTTCCTAGCCACCGTGCTTCTACACCTGCATTGCTTGCTGTTTGGGGTTTTAGGCTGGTTTTCTGTACAGCACTTTGAGATATCAGCTGATGTACGAAGGGCTATATAAATAAATTTGATATATAAATTTGATATATATATATATATATATATATATATTTTTTTTTTTTTAAATAGTACCCCTTGTGTGCACTTCCGATAATACCGTATACCCCGGTATGGTACAGAAACGGTATGAAAATGTGGATACCGGCCAAACCTAGAGTCAGCTTCTGTCTGGCTTGCAGATGTAGCGACAGATGGCGGCTATTGGCGCTAATCACTCTTAGCAGAAAGCCTGTGTATCATATCAGGAGGTATTTACAGAACACAGAGGTCCTTTTGTTTCTCTTCACGCCCAAACAGGAGGAAGAGGGAAAATGGTGGCTCTGGCCTCGTGTTCTTCCCACTTCTATTGTCATCAGTATCATTGTTTAGGGAATGAATGCTCCCAGGGGCTAACGAGACAATAATTCATTAATTTGAGATAGTGAATGTAAGCTTATAAGGCAAAATAAGGGACGCATGGGTGGGGTGGAGGGGAGGGATGTAAGGATAGGGTGGAGGTAGGGCTGGGCAATATGGGCCAAAAATATGTAGGCTTTATTTTTAAACAAATATTTCAATTGCGATTTGACTTGTGATTTTTTAGCAAACTTTGGTGAACTGTTGGAAAGGTGGCATCCTATGACGGTGCCACATTGTATATGGAGTTTGCATGGCTGTGTGCTTGATTTTATACACCTGTCAGCAACGGGTGGCTAAAATAGCTAAATCCACTCATTTGAAGTGGTGTCCACATACTTTTGTATATACGATGTAGTGTATGATAACTTGTCATAATGTGTCAAACTGGCTTACATTTTCTCAGGTATTTTCCACAAGTTAGGCAAAAGCTTTTATCATGTAGATAATGTTGCCCTGCCTATGGTTTTATTGCTGCCATTTATTTGACAGTTACAGCTCATAACAGTTCCAAAAAAAAAACACACAAAAAAAGAGAAGTTGCATGTGTGCTGACTGTTGCTATAATAATAAAAAGTTGACTCGTTTTCCAAAAAGCACATGATGATCATCAAGACTCTTGGAAGAATGTTCTATGGACAGATGAGTCAGAAGTATAACGTGTCCCATTATACCTGGCTAAAAACACTGCATTCCACAGTACGAACCTCATACCAACAGTCAAACATGGTGGTGGTAGTGTGATCAAGTCTACATAAAAATGGCTAAAATGAAACAAAATATTAGTTTTAGAATGGCCTACTCAAAGTCCAGACCTAATCCTAATTGAGATGTGGCAGGACTTGAAATTAACAGTTCATGCTTGAAAACCCACAAATGTTGCTGAGTTATAGTAGTTCTGCATGGAAGAGTGGGACACAGCGACGTGAGAGACTGATCAACAACTACAGGAAGCTTTTGGTTGGAGTGTTTGCAGCTAAAAGTGGCACGACCAGTTAGAATGTAAGGGGGCAATTACTTTTCCCACACATGGGCATTGGGTGTTGCATAACTTATATAAACATTTGAAAGGGGCAAATACTTTAACAGCACTGTATGTGAAAACAAGTGTTATGCACATGACCAACATAGAAGACGAGTGTCAGCTCATTAACGATTTCACAAAATGAAACCAATACTCCATGCAAGGCTATCCTCAATCCCCACTCAATGTCTACTCATAAGTAACAACAAATCAAAAGTAAATAGAGAAGCAATGGCTTCCCATGCCAGCCAACTTCAAAAAGTCTATACCTGCCTGATGGTTTGGGATGTAATTCCACACTTTGATGACTATAAGCTGTTCTCTTCATTGGTAAATGGTGGCTGGCGACACAACATGCTTACATTTATCATTGACTAATCTGTGCCCTACAGTGGCAAAAATAGCAACCCGGCAATGAGCACGGTCCAGAAAATTGCAAAGATGGAGACCAAACAACAGAGAAAAAGCACTACAAATCTCATCCTATCTAGACTTACATGGGATAGCCTAAATGAAACTACTAATTCTAATTCCAAAGAATCCCTGATATTAGCCAACACTTCACATTTTGGTGACATTCATTGCTTGTTTAACAGCACACACGGGTGTTGTCAGAAAACATCACATTTTTGTCTCAAAAGGTGATCTGAGTTGTGGCTATAGTGTTGAGGAGACTGTTGGCCTGTGTGCCCCTGATCTTCTACAATCCATGTCTTCCTCCATTGAGCAGCTTGTTGCTATGGAGCGCTGTTTCATCGTTAATAAGCAGAAAGTAGTTATTGATCGGTGGATTGAATGACGTCCTTTTACAAGTGGTACCTGCTGAATGGAACAGACTGCACTTCACTACTGACACGTGTGTGTTGTCATAGGAACAGTGATCAAACACTCTATCAAGCCAAGAAACAGACACATTTTCTAAACATTGCGCTGCACAACCAGTGGTGTACTGGAGGGTAAACAGTTTAGCCCCCTCCCTCATTTTTTGGTGTGACAATTTACCCACATTTTCCTGAAAAAAAATTTGCAATGATGGTAGGCTTGACTTTTTTCACAGGGACCGGTGATCCGAGTTTATCACTACATCACTGTGTACCACACCACCATATTGCAAGCTAGCATAAACACATGACCACTCCTCTGCATCGATTCCTCTCACTAATGGTCAAAGGTGCAGACTGCTCCCCAAAGGCAGTAGTTGACTTAAGTGACCTATATTAGATTACACTACCCTCTAATCATAATAAAACCAATACAATCATACTATTGCAAAGCTGCTGAGCAATGACTGCATACAAATGAGGACAGGCTCTTAGCTGCCGGACATAGTGTCCTGACTTGATGCTTGGTTCAGAGCTAATGGGGAGATTGTAGCGAGAGAAAGGCTCTCCTCCCACTGCCACCCCTACACCACCCACAGCCACCAGGCTCCCTTCTCCCACTGCCAGCCCTCCACCACCCACAGCCACCAGGCTCCCTTCTCCCACTGCCAGCCCTCCACCATCAGGCACCCTTCTCCCACTGCCAGCACTCCACCACCCACAGCCACCCCCTCCACCATCAGGCACCCTTCTCCCACTGCCAGCACTCCACCACCCACAGCCACCCTTCTCCCACTGCCAGCCCTCCACCACCCACAGCCACCAGGCTCCCTTCTCCCACTGCCAGCCCTCCACCACCCCAGCCACCAGGCACCCTTCTCCCACTGCCAGCCCTCCACCACCCACAGCCACCAGGCACCCTTCTCCCACTGCCAGCCCTCCACCACCCACAGCCACCAGGCACCCTTCTCCCACTGCCAGCCCTCCACCACCCACAGCCACCAGGCACCCTTCTCCCACTGCCAGCCCTCCACCACCCACTGCCACCAGGCACCCTTCTCCCACTGCCAGCCCTCCACCACCCACAGCCACCAGGCACCCTTCTCCCACTTGCCAGCCCTCTACCACCCACAGCCACCAGGCTCCCTTCTCCCACTGCCAGCCTTCTCCCACCCCTCCACCACCCACAGCCATCAGGCACCCTTCTCCCACTGCCACCCCTCCACCACCCACAGCCATCAGGCTCCCTTCTCTCCTACACGACAACTCCAGCTGAACTGCTCAATTAAATTTAAGAGGAAAGGGGGTAAAGTCGAAAAAGGGAATTTATAGAGAAATTCTGTGAGGGAAGCGAAGAAAGAAAATAGAGGAAGTTTGAGATGAGTGAGTACAATACAGGGAGGCAGAAACAAGCCTAAGTGTTGATGGAAGCACCGAGCATGCAGACTCATGAAGTGAAACAAAACTTGACAGAAATCAAGTTTGCAGGGTAGCGATAATGTTTTATATATTTTAAATGACGTAGCTCTAAGGGGTTGATAGAGAGACTGAACTGACTGTCTCCACTCCTGTGGTTTCCATAATGAGTTGCAGGAAGGCTGCTTATCTGAGCCTTCCACTCCATCCAGACACTCTCGTCACTCAGCTCCCCGGTGGCGTTTTACAGCGTTGCCCTACTCGGGGACAAACAGAATGCCACAGCAGTTCCTCGGCTTAACGCCAGTCAGTGCTAACTACTGCTTCCTACTGTAGGACAACATCTGCATGCCGTAGCCTCCATCGGTTTCCACTGAGAAGGGTTAGCTAGGGCCCTGCTCCTCACAGATGGAGCCTTTTCTAACAGGCACCTAAAGTGAGAGGAGGGTGAACGGAGACAATCCCCAGCCTGGGTGGATCAGACTGAACCCAGGCGTGAGTGAGTGTGGAGTGTGAGGAATGGCGTCAGCTCCTTTAGAATGTACGCAAAAATGCACAGCCTCCCAACCATTTGCTAGCATGCCAAGACTTGCAAGCGCACATATAAACTGACAATTATAGGTCTATACAAAAACACATGGGCTACACAATATACACACAAAAATGTGGACACCCCTTCAAATGAGTGGATTTGGCTAGTTCAACCACACCCGTTGCTGACAGGTGTATTAAAATAAACATTAAAAAACAGGCACACAGCCATGCAACTTCCATTAACAAACATTGGTAGTAGAATGGCCTTACTGAAGAGCTCAGTGACTTTCAATGTGGCACCGCCATAGGATGCCACCTTTCTTAGTTCGTCAAATTTCACCACGATAGTTAGTCAAATTTCTGTCCTGCCCCGGTCAACTGTAAGTGCTGTTATTGTAAAGTGGAAACATCTAGGAGCAACAATGGCTCAGCCGCGAAGGTGGTCGCCACACAAGCTCACAGAACAGGACTGATGAGTGCTGAAGCGTGTAGTGGTCATGGCCTAGCAGCCGCACACAAGCTTAAGATCACCATGAGAAATGCCAAAATATCGGCTGGAGTGGATTCTGGAACAGTCCATTACACTCTGGAAAAGTAGAAACGCAGCAAAGGGAGGGACCAACGTCATATTAATGACCATGATTTTGGAATGAGATGTTTGATGAGCAGGTGTCCACATTCTTTTGGTCATGTATTGTAAGCCTAATTATGCCACCAAGCATGGAGGGTGCCAACATTGACATGCAGAGCATAGTCCTCCAAAAATATGCCTGAAGTTTTCCCCATTCAGACTAGACTGAAAACAAAAAGCCACACACATTCTACTCTACAAATGCAACAATTTTGCATTTTTACATTTTACTGACTGAGTTCATATAAAAAGGAAATCAATCAATTGAAACGTAACTGAAAAATATAAAACAGCAGCTCTGGTGGACATTCCTGTAGTCAGCATGGCAATTGCACACCCCCTTCAAATGTGTGCACATCTTAGAGTGGCCTTTTGTTGTCCGCAGCACAAAGTGCAACTGTGTAATGATCATGCTGTTTAATAAGCAGATTGATATGCCACACCTGTCAGGTGGATGGATTTTCTTGGCAAAGGAGAAGTGCTCACTAACAGGGATGTAAACACATTTCTGCGCCCCAAAAATTGAGACCAAGCCTTTTGTGCACATGACAAAATTCTGGGATAATTTATTTAAGCTCACTTCACATGTTGCGTTTATATTTTTGTTCAGCATAGATTAAAGGAAAATCCTCATTGTGTAGGTGAGAGGGTGTCTGCGCAAAGGGAGCATTGTTAACATTGAAGACATGATCGTTTCTCTTCAAACCTGCATCCTCTCTTTTAGGGAATTGAAACTAAGTAAATGTGGGCCACTGTGGTGGCTGAAGAGAGCTTCTGCTGCACTTCTGTCAGGGAACCAATCATAGCGCAGAAACATCAGAACAATGAGAAAGAGAGGACAATGATTGTCTACTAGTGATGTAAGGATGACAGTGCCAAGCATCAACAGAAGCAATGTCCGTCTAAATAACTGATATGAAAGTACATACTCTGGAATACCATAACTGAACATGTAAAAACACATTCTAAAAATAGTCTGTTATTCAGAGGATAGAATCTATAAAGACGGCAACAGTAAAGGACAAGACACTGAATTATTAAGATGCCCCAGTGTGTGTTTGTAAAGGTTCCTTCACTCCTCTGCACTGAAAACCTGGGATAGGTGAAAGCAAGATGGGACATTGGGGATTTGCGTCACATAAAGGTCATTCCATCAAGAAAGGAGATGCAGAGAAAGCCATTCTAGACAACAGAAATGCACCCATGGACTTCCTGGCTCTGTAATGTCTATACAAGATGGCGGTGGTCTTTGGTATGGCTCCCAAATGGACCAATGGATGGACTCCAGTAAAATGTGTGTATAAAGAGAGTGATATATATTTTAACAATGCATGATACCCTTGGGTGATAATGGAAGAACAGATTCATCTATAATACAATATACTGGCATCCAATGTTGTAGCGTATGTTTATACAAAAATCGGAGGTCAAATTTCAGTAAAAACACATAGCATTGAGTGTTCCATCACTGGTTGTAAAGTTAATGATCAGAGCGAAGGTGATACATTCCCTCTGTATTCCTATACGGATGCTGGTCATTGTACCCAATGCTAACCACGTAGAGGAACAATTACCAAACAACCTCTGAGTGACTGCTGAGCTAGGGAGGGAGGGCACGGGGGTGTTGCTGTCAACACAAACTTCTCAAGTGGCCTTCTGATGGCATGCAGGCTGTAATAAATCCAATTACACCAAATAAATCATCTGCTGTACTGCCAGCCTCGTTCAGATAGAGGTAGTTAAAGATGCCTATAGAAGCCGTGTGTGTGTGTGTGTGTGTGAGAGAGTATTTCTTTTACACAGCTATTTTCGTTCTCAGGAACAGGTGATAACTGCCTCAATTACTTGTGTTCAGATATGTCACATTTCATTAATCACTTGCCATTCTTACTTTCTGGGCAGCCATGATTGAGAATTACCCTGTAATCAACAGGTAGAATTACAACACCACTGAAAGGACTCGATTTGAAATTTCGTGCAGAGAGAATCATTTCCATGCATCTCATGAATGGAGAAGAGCTCTTTGAAGAATGGCTTAGCTAATCTTATGAAATGCTTCAGACTTCTTTGAATATTGAGTTTATTTTGGGACACGGAACAGACAGTCTGCTAAGCAAATACAACCGGTCTGTCCTTCTGCAGACATTTAGATTTGCCCTGGTTACTCTGCCTGAAAAGGCATCTGTAACTACTACGTAACAGTACAAAGGTCTGGCTGCTTCAACCTTCTGCAAAACAGACTAGATGAATTTGACAAACCATAGATGATTCAGCACCCTTAACTGAATTTCTTATGACAAATAGCGATTGAAGTTGTGTTTTCAAAGAGCACGTTACGCTTAGCTGTGTCTGAAAATTAAATGCACTATAAGGTCAAGATGCACTTAAAGAGAAGCTTATGTGGGGGTGGGACACGAGGCCTTTCCCCACAACTAGCCACCTGCTAACATCCTACACATGCGGCTAAACAAGAGGCAGGATTATTTAAGCCTGAATAAAAGCCAAAGATAACTATGGCAGTGTTTATTCACTTCAACCTCACCTGGATCTCCTGTATGGCCTTTATCTGATGTTGTAGGCTTAACTGTCAACTTGGCAATCACAGCGCATTAAGAGGAAGCCAGTTCATGGTTGTCATGCTAAAGAACCAAGATAATTAGCTTATTCAAGGCTATTTCTCAATTAACCAGCATGCCAGGAAGGCATGGAGATGAGTGACAAATGACAAGATGGATAGATCTAGCTGGTGTGGACAGGGGAGAAGAAAGATGGCGAGGATAGTCATTGGTCTCACGAGAAGGTTCTTATGACAGGTTCTCAGAAGCTCCATTTCTTGGACACAGCAAGCAAGGACCCAAGCAGTGTCTTCGATCACTTGGAGTTCACTGTCAATTCACTTCCTGACAGACATACCATCTCTGTTTCTATGCAGATCTTTGTCAGTGCTTTCACTTCAGTGTCAAGTGGAAGCATAGTCACAACACTGCTCGATGTTAGGGGAATTCCTTTAAAGAAAATCTTTTGCAACAGATTAAATAGTTAAATTGTGATGAATGACAAAGCATTTAACTTTGCGTCCTCTGCCATTACGAAACCTCTCGGTTCACTGAACCTTGAACAGTAGTGAGAAGAACACATCTCCCCAATCGCATTACAGTCAGCGAGACGGAATTCATCTCTATGAGGAAACAATGTGTACTATGCAGGGTGGGTCAAACACAGAAGCCTGCAACTCTGGAATACAGTCATTCTCAGCCAAGCAGGGTCAAAGTAAATAGTATATTTCTGATTCCAGAATAAGGTATCAAAACACAATCTACAAATCTGTTTTGTCTTTGTTATGAAGACCACCGTTGTAGTTAGCCCTATAAACAGTATTTTTTTTATTTTTTATTTAACCAGGTAGGCAAGTTGAGAACAAGTTCTCATTTACAATTGCGACCTGGCCAAGATAAAGCAAAGCAGTTCGACAGATGCAACGACACAGAGTTACACATGGAGTAAAACAAACATACAGTCAATAATACAGTATAAACAAGTCTATATACAATGTGAGCAAATGAGGTGAGATAAGGGAGGTAAAGGCAAAAAAGGCCATGGTGGCAAAGTAAATACAATATAGCAAGTAAAACACTGGAATGGTAGTTTTGCAATGGAAGAATGTGCAAAGTAGAAATAAAAATAATGGGGTGCAAAGGAGCAAAATAAATAAATAAAAATTAAATACAGTTGGGAAAGAGGTAGTTGTTTGGGCTAAATTATATTAGTAAAGGTCCAGGAAAGACCTGGCGCTGTTGAAATGCCATAAAGTAGAATAGCAAACAATGGCCACCACACAGCCTCACCCACATTCTGCATCCATAAGTCATTTGGTGGCCCATGCCTCTACCGACGCCTTCTAGGGCATGATCTTATGACTTGGCAGCAGCTGCCCTTCTTGTTTAGGAATAGCAAACAATCCAAGCTTGTCTTTGCCCACCGCTCAGTGTAGGCCTATGTGGAGTTTAATTGTGCAAGGAGGAGCTCATTTTGGCTCTCATGGAGCTCTCATGGCAACTTGCATTTAATCAACCAATAGGGAAAGAAGCAGACACACTAAGAAAAGAGATACGTGGTGCCAAGAGGGCTGAGTGCTCCCCTGGAACCAAAACAAATGTTTAATCCTTTTGTTTTGAACAGAAAAATTATGTTTTATTTAACTGTTCCGACCAGCAAAAGTAACTTTAAATCATTCCTTTGTTTACTTTAACATGTGAAATCAGTTTTACATTTAGCTTGACATTAAATGACTTCACCAATGGATAGAGCAGCTTGCTATGGAGCCGGCAAACAGACACTAGCAAACAGACAAACGTGTGGGTGCAGAGCGGCACCAGAATCTAAATCAAAACACTTTGCCGTTTTGTTGTTAATAAATCCAATGTGAAATATGATAATAGTATCCTTAGCTAGCATTGAAAAAGTAAATCATTGTTCTCGAATTAAAAATCTCTTTCCCTAATTTCTGAATGAGCCTGTAAAGTCAGCTACAGTAGACTATGCCTGCTTCAGAGGGAGGGGCAGGTAGCCTACACAGACAAGTAAAGATTATCAGTTGGCAGGCAGACACTGGAATCGGTTTCTGAGTGACAGTGAGGGCTTTGCACAGGCACTTAGTTGGGTGTATTGTGGGATTTCATCTTTTTTTGTTGCCTGGAGCGTAAAAACATTACTAACCAGTTCCCATGCTTTTAAAATACGTTTTCGGCTCCGTTCCTTGAAAAAAACATTTTCGGGTTTTCGGTTCCTTAACCAGGGGTTGGAACCAGTTCAAGACAATCAGACATCCCCCAAATTGGCACTTTACTACATTTGCGCACAGCAAGCCAGTTCATGAGAGTGCTCTCCGTCAACATTAAGAGGACAGAGAAACCAGGCGCGTGCTCTCCGTCAACATTAAGAGGACAGAGAAACCAGGCGCGTGCTCTCCGTCAACATTAAGAGGACAGAGAAACCAGGCGAGTGCTCTCCGTCAACATTAAGAGGACAGAGAAACCAGGCGAGTGCTCTCCATCAACATTAAGAGGACAGAGAAACCAGGCGAGTGCTCTCCATCAACATTAAGAGGACAAAGAATGATTTTTAAGACTTGAGACAATTGTGACATTGAATGGCACACATATATAATCTGAGTGTGAATGGTATGGCAAGGCATGGGTATGTTAGTAGGTGCACCGGTTTGTGTCAAGAACTGCAACGCTACTGGGTTTCACGCTCAACAGTTTCCCGTGTGTATCAACAATGGTCCACCACCCAAAGGACATCCAGCCAACTTAACAACCGGGGGAAGCATTGGAGTCAACATGGACCAGCATCCCTGTGGATGAGGGGGGGTGACACTCATTCCTAAATGTAGGTAATACTCTGTGTAGGTAATACTCTGTGTAGGTAATACTCTGTGTAGGTAATACTCTGTGTAGGTAATACTCTGTGTAGGTAATACTCTGTGTAGGTAATGGGGAATTGATCAAAATATACAAAAAGGGCAAACAATTAACACAAAACAATGAATGCGCAAGAATTGGCAGGACACCGCTTAGCACATTCTGGAGAGAGACATTATCTTCACCACAAACCCACCCCCTTCTTCTAGTCTCAACATTTCAAATAATAAATCAAGACATTATCTTTTCACTGACAGCCGCATCTCAATAATCAGCTAAGCTTATTGCCACACACGCTGCCCAGATTAAAGGGCTTCCCAACTAGGCACAGGCCTCCACACTTGTGATTTGAACCAATCCACAGCTATTGTTTTAAAAGAAACGAATGATCCTCGTTTCTTGATGAGTCATGCTCTCTGGTTAAGTACTTTGAATTATTAAATGTATTTCTGTATAGACAGGAGTAATTATATAAAATGATATAAAACTTTGACAAATGTATTTAACATTTCCTACTGTTACTGAATCGTGTCCTTTGCTTAGGATACTAATCACATGAGGAATTGTATGTTAATTGTTGGTGAGGTGACTTTATACTCGGCACCCCCTACTCAAAACATCCCACAGCTATGGAAGCTACCGGCTTCATCTTCTATTGTAAAAGTGTTCTAGCCTGTAAGGACATTGTTTTGCGAACAGTTTCAACATGCATTGTGGCATTATTCAAGTGTGTTTAATTGAAGCCTGAGAGGGGAGCTGACAATGCAGCCCAGACAGCTCTAGCAACAAATGAGTAACTGGAGCAGGCACTAACCTTCCTCTTTGCGTTATAAAACAGGCTGCAGTAAGACAGACGTGATCCTTTCAAATCACGTGAGACACATTTCACAGCATTGAACATAACAAAAACTATATTACTGAACGCCTTAAAAAAGTATCATTGTATCAAAAAAGTTTAGGTTTCGGTATACCGTGCAACACTAGTGTTTATATACTGTACCATTCTCAGGACTGTCTATGTAATGTACCCCCACAGTCCGTATCTCTTCAATATCTGACAAACAGCAACACATGACCGACTAGTCTGACTGAATGCCTGCATTCTCCTCACCTAATTACTACATCACCAAAAAAAAGTATAAGAATTTGTCGTCACACACATTGGATAGGTCCAGTGAAATGTGTTGTTTTAAAAGTGGTCAGTATTACACCACCCCATTGGATAGGTCCAGGGAAATGTGTTGTTTTAAAATGGGTCAGTATTACGCCACCCCGGTCTTGCTCAAGGGCACAGACAGTTGTCACCTTTTCGGCTCGGCTATTCGACCCAGAAACCTTTCGGTTACTGGCCCAACGCTCTAACCGCCAGGCTACCTGTCACCCAACTAGCAGTATATCTTTTGAAACACACTACTATGTTAAATTAAACCTTAAAATAGTGCTTCATTCGCACACAATCCAAGATTAGAAGCCCACAGCCCAGAAATAATCTCTTTGAAGCAGCACTACGTTCATTCTGGCCTAACGCCCTTCAGCAAGAGTCAGGGGATGATAAATATAGCCTTGTCACTCATTAGCATTTTGCCATTTTTCCGTGGAATACCGTTATGACATTTTCCCCAATTCTCATCTTATTTACATCTGCTCCCAATACAGGACATAGGAGAACGCCTGCGAGAAAAGCAAAGTTGGCGGATCCATAGATCCAAATCTAGAAGGACAACAGCTGATGAATGGGAGAGTGAATAAATGAAGGTTGTGAGATGGAGGGAGAAGAGGTTTGAATACTCATACATCTCCTTGTGCATCAGCAAAAAAATGTTTTAGATAAAGATGTTTTATTGTCGCCATGTAGTATAGGATGCATATTATGACTATATTAAAGTCACTGACATTAACAGGAGACTTTTTTTAAATGTAACACTAAGGCCAAGGACGTAGGCTACCTCATCACTGAACCGTGACAGTGTAAACATTTAATTAAGCAATAAGGCATGGGGGGGGTATATGGCCAATATACCACACAGCTAAGGGCTGTTCTACACACACAACGCAATGCAGAGTACCTGAATATACAGCCCTTAGCCATGGAATATTGGTCATATACCACAAAGCCCAGAGGTGCCTTACTGTTATTATAAACAAATGTGCCTGGGTAGGGTAGGCCAGTCTGCCTGGGTAGGGTAGTCTTATTATGGATAAGAGTGAGAATATTTGTAGACACTCAATATTTATTGATAAGGCATACCTAGCTCATTACCGTGCACTTTCTCCACCCTGTGAAGTTCATCATAACCTATTTCATCTGTAGCCTAATAAACAACATGGTTTCCTGAGTCGTAGTGGGAAGACCACACAATCTCATTTCTGCTTTTTTTATTTTACAGACAAAAGTATAACACCATGTCGAACGAACACATCCTGTTATCACAGCTGTCGTGATTATTATTAATTTTTTTATAAATATATACACTGCATATGGAAACGTGGTTATTGAGGGAGAAAAATCAACCAAAATACAATGCATAAATATCTCTTTTACTGCAGTCGTTGGACAAAGACAACAAGGCTGTGTTGGAATCAGCAGGAGCCATAGTAGTACTGTTCAGTAGGCCTACAAGTTGAGGTACTGGTGCTGTGATGAAGCTGAAAGCCCTAAATTCTTATTTCAGTAACAGAAGACAAGGATAGGCCACTCTTTCCACATTCCATTGCCCATTCCAACTCTCAAACCTAATAACAGCCTCATTCATAGCCAACACACCCCCTCCCCTGCAAGACAACATGCTTTCAACTTTCATTCCCCAGCCACACTTCTCCCTCTCCCCCCCCTGCCCCTCCCAAAAGCAAAGGACAAAAAAAGACTGACACAGAAAAGAGGGTAGGCGGGGGGTGCATGTCTGCTCAGGTTAAACATCAAATAGCATGCCACACACACCTGCAGCGAGACAGGGGCTTGGCCTATGCCATTGCTCTGCTTTGAGTCTGGGTAAGAGCAGAGAGAAGCAAAGTCTGTGGCATCTATAAGGATTTCATCAGTCTGCCTCCCCAAGACAACCCCTGACAATCAGGATTTCATCAGCAATGAGAAAGGTACAACCACAGTCTGTATTCAATTAAACAAAAGTCTATTTTCTGTGAGGGTACAGTCAGGGTTTCCGTTAGCCGGTAATAGGAGAATTCTGGACAATTCAAATATATGAAAAGCTGATCAAATTGGCACCTGCAAATTGTCCCGGAGAAGAAAGTTCACATTGTGAAATAATGCATTTTAGCCTATTGATTGATTAAAATATTAGTGGATGTAGCCAGAGAGCTGCTGATAAAACTCAAACAGCTGTTTGTTGCTGCTGGCGTGAAACATGCTTTAAATGACCCCAATCATTGCCACGATTAAAAAAATAATTCCCAATTGGTAATTGAAGCGCGCTTGCCATTCAAGTGACTAGACAACTTGGCAGGCTTCAGTACATCACACACCACTTTGCAATGAGCTGGAGGCAGTATGCATTTTGAGAACATATACTTAATTGTTTGGAAACTGAAAGTTTAACTAAATTATTATTTGAGGCAAGTCTTACCTTGCTTCAAAGTAGCTTAGCCAAAACCCAACCAAACTTGCAAGCATTTATTTTCTAAAAGACTTCCATATACCATTGAAACAAGTAACCTTTTTCTCTCATTTTCAATTGGTTTTCAATTAAATTTTCTTTCATTGTCCAGCAGCTAAAGGCACAATCCTACGCAAACTCAGCAAAAAAAAGAAACTATTTTTCAGGACCCTGTCTTTCAAAGAATTCGTGAAAATCCAAATAACTTCACAGATCTTCATTGCACCTGTGGAACGGTCGTTAAGACACTAACAGCTTACAGACGGTAGGCAATTAAGGTCACAGTTATGAAAAGTTAGGACACTAAAAATTCCTTTCTACTGACTCTGAAAAACACCAAAAGAAAGATACCCAGGGTCCCTGCTCATCTGTGTGAAAGTGCCATAGCCATGCTGCAAGGAGGCATGAGGACTGCAGATGTGGCCAGGGCAATAACTTGCAATGTCCGTACTGTGAGACGCCTAAGACAGCACTACAGGGAGACAGGACGGACAGCTGATCGTCCTCGCAGTGGCAGACCACGTGTAAAAACACCTGTACAGGATCGGTACATCCGAACATCACACCTGCGGGACAGGTACAGGATGGCAACAACAACTGCCCGAGTTACACCAGGAATGCACAATCCCTTCGTCAGTGCTCAGACTGTCCGCAATAGGCTGAGAGGGGCTGGACTGAGGGCTTGTATGCCTGTTGTAAAGGCAGGTCCTCACCAGACATCACCGGCAACGACGTCGCCTTTGGGAACAAATTCACCGTCGCTGGACCAGACAGGACTGGCAAAAGTGCTCTTCACTGATGAGTCACGGTTTTGTCTCACCGGGGGTGATTGTCGGAGTCGCATTTATCGTCGAAGGAATAGGCATTACACCGAGGCCTGTACTGATCGATTTGGAGGTGGAGGGTCCGTCATGGTCTGGGGCGGTGCGTCACAGCGTCATCAGACTGAGCTTGTTGTCATTGCAGGGAATCTCAACGCTGTTCGTTACATAGAAGACATCCTCCTCCCTCATTTGGTACCCTCCCTGCAGGCTCAACCTGACATGACCCTACAGCATGACATGTCACCAGCCATACTGCTCGTTCTGTGCGTGATTTTCTGCAAGACAGGAATGTCAGTGTTCTGCCGTGGCCAGCGAAGAGCCCATATCTCAATCCCATTGAGCACGTCTGGGACCTGTTGGATCGGAGGGTGAGGGCTAGGGCCATATCCTCAGAAATGTCCGGGAACTTGCAGATGCCTTGGTGGAATAGTGGTGTAATGTCGCACAGCAAGAACTGGCAAATCTGATGCAGTCCATGAGGAGGAGATGCACTGGAGTACTTAATGTAGCTGGTGGCAACACCAGAAACTGACTTACTTTTGATTTTGACCCCTCCCTTTGTTCAGGGACACATTATTCCATGTCTGTTAGTAACATGTCTGTGGAACTTGTTCAGTTCGTCTCAGTTGTTGAATCTTGTGTTCATAGAAATATTTACACGTTAAGTGCTGAAAATAAACGCAGTTGACAGTGAGAGGATGTTTCTTTTTTTGCAACCCATGTTAATTGCATCTTTAGATCTCCCCTCATTCTCCATTTCTAATGTATATCTTAATCTCGGTCACATGAAACTGCTCACAATGGTGTTTCCTGCTAATTGCACTATGGAATGAACATTCGTGCAAAGCCTACCTCCTACTGTTGCGCTTAAAAAAGTGAATAAATAGGTTAACATGTTATGCTAAATGTTCTGATCTATTGCATGACCCTGATTGCTTTTATAAAAATAAAAATATATATAAAAATAGGGATGTAGCCTAGGCCTACTGGTTGTATGAATTAGAGATCTATCGTTCCACAACTGTCCCAAAATATGTTTGAAATAGGCTTTCTTTCTCGCACAGAACAACAATCTGACCAATAGAATAGGTCAAATTGTTCAACTATGGGGGAGAGTGGATTGACAAGTTCGGGGAAGCCAATTTTCACCATTAAAAAAAAAAAATGCACCTTCATGTAATGCTTTATTTTGCATCCTCACATTTGCAGACGTATGTAAGATAGCCTACTATTCCTAATGTGATGACTAGATTGGCTTAGTGTTAACGATAACAAAATGTTACAAACTATATGATTCCAGGCCAAGTATCGCGATACAACAGTGGGAAAAAAATCTATGGCCTAGCATCCTGTTCACCCTGTCCCCCAGACACTGGCTCACGGTTTCTAAAAGCTCTCCAAAAACCTAGCACTGAAATTCACACTTCTACTCAATAGTGCATAGAATGGCTGATTTGCTCATATTTGCAAAGGCCTACCTGTGATTTGGCTGGAGGAATATATACTGAACAAAAATATAAATGCAACATGTAAAGTGTTGGTCCTATGTTTCATGAGCTGAAATAAAAGTACCCATATATTTTCATATGCACTAAAACCTTATTTCTATCAAATGTTGTGCACAAATTTATTTACATCCCTGTTAGTGAGCATTTCACATTTGCCAAAATAAATCAATCCATCTGAGAGTTGTGGCATATCAAGAAGCTGATTAAACAGCAAGATCATTGCATAGGTGTACCTTGTGCTGGGGGACAATAAAATGTACAATTGTCACTCGACAATGCCACAGATGTCTCAAGTTGAGGGAGTATGCAATTGGCATGCTTACTGTAGGAATGTCCACCAGAGCTGTGCCAGATAATTGAATGTTAATTTCTCTACCATAAGCTGCCTCCAATGCTTGTTTTGGAGAATTTGGCAGTACGTCCAACCAGTCTTACAACCGCAAACCATGTGCATGGCATTGTGTGGTCAAGTGGTTTGCTGATGTCAAGGTTGTTTACAGAGTTCCCCATGGTGGCGGTGGGGTTATGGTATGGGCAGCCATAAGCTACGGACAATTAACAATTGTATTTTAACACAATGGAAATTTGAATGTACAGAGACACCTTGACAAGATCCTGAAGCCCATTGTCGTCTCATTCATCCGCCGCAATTACTTCATGTTTCAGCATGATAATGCACAGCCCCATTTCACAAGAATCTGTAAACATGTCCCAGTTCTTCCATGGCCTGGACTCAGACACATCACCCATTGAGCATGTTTGGAATGCTCTGGAGCGACAGCGTGTTCCAGTTCTCGACAATATTCAGCAACTTCACACAACCACTTTAGAGGAGTGGGACAAGATTGCACAGGCCACAATCAACAGCCTGATCAACACTATGTGAAGGAGATGTGTCACGTGCATGAGGGAAATGGTGGTCACACCATATTACTGACTGGTTCTCTGTTCCGCACCCCTACCTTTTTTTAAAAGGTATCTGTGACCAATAGATGCATCTCTGTATTCCCAGTGAAGTAAAATCCATAGATTAGGGCCTAACGAATTTATTTCAATGGACTGATTTCCTTCTATGAACTGTAACTCAATAAGTGGTTGTGCCACCTTCAGCTGCAACCAAATACTTCCTGTAGTTGTTGATCAGTCTTGCTGCATGACCCAGCCATCACCACCATGCGTTTGAGGTTTTTACTGTTGAATGCAGTGTTTGTCCGGCGTAATGGAACCCATGTCGTCCAGAAAGTTACACTTTTGAATCATCGGTCCATAGGAAATTCTTCCAAGAGTCTTGATGATCGTCCAGGTGCTTTTGAGCAAACTTGAGTCAACTTCTTGGATAACATGGGTCCCATTATGCCAAGAGGGAGCCAAACACTACCTTCCTCAGTAAGAATCTCATACCAACGGTCTAGCATGGTGGCGGTAGTGTGATGGTTTGGGGATTCTTAGCTGCCTCAGGACCTGGATGACTTACCTTAGAAGGAACCATGAATTCTGCTCTGTATCAGACAATTCTACAGGAGAACAATCAGGTCATCTGTCTATAAGTTGAAGTGCAGCTGAGTCATTCAACAAGACAAGGATCCAAAACACAGAATCAAGTCTGCATTAAAATTAAGTTTTGGAAAGGCCTAGTCAAAGTACATAATTTATCCCAATTGAGATGTTGTGGCAGGACTTGAAACAAGAAATTCATGCTTGAAAACCCCAAAATGTTGCGATAAAGCAGTTCTGCATGGAAGAGTGGCCCAAAATTCCTATGCAGTAATGTGAGAGCGATCAACAACTACAGGAAGCATTTGGTTGCAGTCATTGTAGCTAAAAGGTGGCACAACCTGTTGAGTGTAAGGGGGCGATTACTTTTTCACACAGGGGAATTGGGTGTTGCGTAACTTTGTTAATGAAATAAAATAGGTATATTTGTTTTGTTATTTGTGAACTCAGGTTCCGTTTATCTAATATTAGGTTTAGGTTGACGAGCTGATAACGTTCAGTATCAAAAATAGAGAAAAATCAGACCGGGGCAAATGCTTTGACGGCACTGTAAATAAAACGCATGAGAATCCCGATAGTAAGAAAACCTCCGGGAAAATGGGTCATATTTTTTAACCATTGAGGCTAGAGACAAGTCATTTTCTTTGCTGTAAAGCTGCAAGCATGCCAGTCACGAAGCAGTGCTCCATTTTCCCTCTGGCACTCAGAGGCTGCATGACAATGAACTTGCAGTCTACTCAGACTGGTCTGTGCTCTCAGTTATAACAGGCCATGAAATGATACAACATATCAACATTGCTCGCTGCTCCAATTGAACAAAATGTACAAATCTAACAGAAGACTCATGAGGGTCTGGATCCCCGCTCGCCATAACAGCTAAATGATTTATAAAACTCTGACTGAGGAATAGACGTACATGAAGAGCAGACGGAGAGAAGCAGGTGAGTGAGGGCTGGTAGGGGATGCTGAGGGAAGCAGGTGAGTGAGGGCTGGTAGGGGATGCTGAGAGAAGCAGGTGAGTGAGGGCTGGTAGGGGATGCTGAGAGAAGCAGGTGAGTGAGGGCTGGTAGGGGATGCTGAGAGAAGCAGGTGAGTGAGGGCTGGTAGTGGATGCTGAGGGAAGCAGGTGAGTGAGGGCTGGTAGGGGATGCTGAGGGAAGCAGGTGAGTGAGGGCTGGTAGGGGATGCTGAGGGAAGCAGGTGAGTGAGGGCTGGTAGTGGATGCTGAGAGCAGCAGGTGAGTGAGGGCTGGTAGGGGATGCTGAGAGAAGCAGGTGAGTGAGGGCTGGTAGGGGATGCTGAGGGAAGCAGGTGAGTGAGGGCTGGTAGGGGATGCTGAGAGAAGCAGGTGAGTGAGGGCTGGTAGGGGATGCTGAGGGAAGCAGGTGAGTGAGGGCTGGTAGGGGATGCTGAGAGAAGCAGGTGAGTGAGGGCTGGTAGGGGATGCTGAGGGAAGCAGGTGAGTGAGGGCTGGTAGGGGATGCTGAGAGAAGCAGGTGAGTGAGGGCTGGTAGGGGATGCTGAGAGAAGCAGGTGAGTGAGGGCTGGTAGGGGATGCTGAGGGAAGCAGGTGAGTGAGGGCTGGTAGGGGATGCTGAGAGAAGCAGGTGAGTGAGGGCTGGTAGGGGATGCTGAGAGAAGCAGGTGAGTGAGGGCTGGTAGGGGATGCTGAGAGAAGCAGGTGAGTGAGGGCTGGTAGGGGATGCTGAGAGAAGCAGGTGAGTGAGGGCTGGTAGGGGATGCTGAGGGAAGCAGGTGAGTGAGGGCTGGTAGGGGATGCTGAGAGAAGCAGGTGAGTGAGGGCTGGTAGGGGATGCTGAGAGAAGCAGGTGAGTGAGGGCTGGTAGGGGATGCTGAGGGAAGCAGGTGAGTGAGGGCTGGTAGGGGATGCTGAGAGCAGCAGGTGAGGGAGTGCTGGTGGGGGATGCTGAGAGCAGCAGGTGAGTGAGGGCTGGTAGTGGATGCTGAGGGAAGCAGGTGAGTGAGGGCTGGTAGTGGATGCTGAGGGAAGCAGGTGAGTGAGGGCTGGTAGGGGATGCTGAGGGAAGCAGGTGAGTGAGGGCTGGTAGGGGATGCTGAGGGAAGCAGGTGAGTGAGGGCTGGTTGATTACAGTTGCCACGTGATGTGCGCATGAAAGTGAAGTGGATATTATTAGACCTGCTCATACAACAGACTAGTGGCTGTTGCTTCAATTCAACTGAATCTATAAACAAGACTTGATAAAACATTTTCTAACAGGCGCCAGCAGGTTCTTTAGATTGGTAGGGCATAATAATAGGCTGACCACACCGCTCTCGTCGCGTGCACAAGCGTTGCAAAATGAATGTAGAAATCTATGTTATTCAAATATTGCACCAACAAGAGTCTACGTTGCCATGCTTTTTGTTCTGTCCCCAAATTAATGAAATTGGTTCAGAGTTTGTTTTGATATTTTAACCTGCGTGTAGTGATCACGTTTGGCGTAGGGGGACAAAATAAAATGTATGCACGATGGCGCATGCGGCCGGTTTGGGTGCCATGTAAGTCGGTAGTATCATATGAAACAGTACGATGGTATTCTAAGATGTTGATACTAGCGCGGTACCGGGATACAGTGCAACACTAGATTGGACAGCCCTAATTTAGATTGAGTTATATAACTCGATCACAGTTCGCAAAAGACTGTTCAATGCAGTGCGTAGTGGATTAAAGTAGGCCTAGGCTATGTGCTATATCAGATAGCATACAAGCAATTCTACTACACTTTATATGACTGGAGACATTAGCTAAATGATTTTATATACGACTAAAGTTTGAGGGTAGCCTACTCTGCTGCCACTGACAAAAGGATCAATAAAAGTGACGTCTGATCCAATAGGCAAATAAAAGACTAATTGAATGACTTCCATCTAATCTGGATGAGGAAATTATTGTCCAAAAACAAAACGAGCGGCACTGACCCAATGATAAAGACAGTGAATATGCACACTCAACCCCGGGTACAATTTACTCTAATCAAATGCTAAAAGGTTGCAGAGGCACTGGCCAGACAGACGTTGAAAATGACTGTCAAAATGGAAGGCAAATGTCAGGTGAACAGCCTTCATTTGGATTCATTCAGTTTGCTATGCATGTGCTCCTGAAGAAAGGGATAGCTGGAGGCAGTTGGACTGAATGGAGTTTAGAAACATGCTGTGTAGCATGATAACTGGAGGCAGTGTAAAGCTGAATGGAGAATTTTTATTTTTTTGGGAGAAAAGCTCAGAGCTCAATCCTTTCCACACACACCCTGCGGCGCATTCATGGTCCTTTCTTTGGGGCGGCAGGGTAGCCTAGTGGTTAGAGCGTTGGAGTAGTAACCGGAAGGTTGCAAGTTCAAACCCCCGAGCTGACAATCTGTCGTTCTGCCCCTGAACAGGCAGTTAACCCACTGTTCCTAGGCCGTCATTGAAAATAAGAATCATAACTGACTTGCCTAGTTAAATAAAAGGTTAAATTTTAAAAATTCATCTATGTGCTGATCTACTGAACACAGGCAGGCGCTGTGGCCGGACTGGGCTATTAACTAGGATCATCAGGCATTCCCCACAGGGCAGCCAGCACACAGCCACAGCCTCAGAGATACTACAAAGATGTGCCAATTCATAGCCAGTGTGTGTGTACCTGGAATATTGAAATGGCCTGAAGCCTAATAAAAATTCACATGCAATCTCCTATTAAACCTCTTAGCATAAACCAACTCCTCTCAACGCATCCTTCCTCTTACCAAGAGGCAGCGTTCTATACCAAGCAATCTGTTCCCACTAAACACATCGTTTGTGTGGCAAGCTACCCAAATACAGGCTAACACATTATTTAACCCAGTCCAAACATTATATGGACTTAGATTTCTGACATGTCATATGTGTGTTACAGAGAGCTTCCTGTGTGGAGGTCTGGGATGTAGAAGTGGTTCATTAAGGCTGCTAGGAAATGTTATGATGATTCAATTTGGGACTGAAATTTGTTTGACTTGATGTCACAAGCATTTCCATGCAGTAGCTATGTAACCATGTCAACAGAGAGTAAGCATAGCATCTAACAGAAAGAGAAAGGACGGGACAGAGGCAGATGGACAGAGAAAGGCAGGAGAGAGAATGCCTGTGTGGGCTGTTTCACATTATATCCCACCACAAATGGACAATGTGTGTGTGTGTGTGTGTTTGTGTAGGCTCACTGTACATTGATAAGCATCAAAAGCCACAGCTGTACACAGTGTTTCTATGTCCTCAGTGAACGTCCCTTTGTTTTTCTCCTGTGAGCCCTCCATACCAGTTTCCTTCCTCGACATTGTTTGACGCCTCCAAAGTTATGCGCATATCTCAGCTCAACTGGCTTACTTATGTAGGCAATATGCCTTATTTGCATCGATGCAGTCCTCGCTCACTGGCTGTCAGCTAACGCAGGAGTGAGACTGAGGTGTTCTATTCTGTCAGGAGGCCTGTGACTCAGCCCAATAGTATCATGAATGGCTCTGGCAGCAGTCCAAATAGCCAATAGTTTGTCTGTTGTTCTGTTGCTTGGAGTGTGCTGCAGCAGTCACCAACCCAAGCAGTTCTGAGATGAAACCTAACTACAGTGTGAGTGAGTACATATCGTTACATAATACTACTTACAAATGCTGTGCCAGGACAATGATGTCATCGTGTTTACATTGTCATTACAACGTACACAAAGGTTCAATTTATATGTCATGGAACCTCTCATAGCCAGGAGGTCAGGGAGCAGTTGAAGTGCGGTTTTAACTGAAGTGCAGTATCCCCTGGAAATGTACAGTAGTCTAGGTACAGTAGGCTACATGTAACCCGACATCACATTTTGAGTGGTATGCTTCTAGTGGGGACTGCTTGGGTCTTTCCAGGACTGTTTACACACTTGTTAAAATATATTTCCCTCAGAGTTCCATTGATCCTGGGTGAGGACAAGTTTGTCCAGGAATAGTCTAGAAACCACCCCTCTGGCTTTTGGAGAGACCCTGGAGAGTGACTCACCTCAGTGGTGTCTGGACGACAGCCAATGCCTAAGTCACTGAACAGGAAAAAACCTTGATGGGCCCCTTCAGTGACACCAACCTGGCTTTAGCAAACCAGCTGATTGCAGCATATGGGAGCAGTGCCAAGAGGCAATGGGGTTTGTCTTTCGGACATTGTAACTCAGGGGGCCTGGTCTGGAGGCAGTGACTCGGAAAGCGTCATGTGTTCCCGTGTTAACCCTGGGAGACTGCGGAATAGGCTGTCCAGCTCTCCTTTCCCATTCACACAAAGCTGAGGGGAAAAAAATTTAAAATTATCACATTAAACAGCATGAAAAAACAGCCTGCACTTGGCTATTAATGTTTGAAATACGTAACCCAACTTTCACTGTTTCACTGTTCATTCAGACACGCAGTCTTGGTCACAATCCTTTAGTAACCATTAAATCAGTACAGAAAGTTCAAAGAGGTGTGTTACGCAACACTAGCTCAGCAGTAGACGTAGAAAATGGTTTTGAAATCCATCACCACTGATGGTCTACTGCAGCGTTTACACCCTAAAAATGTACCTACCGCCTTACTTCCTCATTTTCTCTTAAGATAAAGACAGGAAGGACTTTGGTTTCTGTAAGTCATGCTCCTTGGTGCTTCGACCTAACAGCTTTCTTTTACTCATTCTGTGACCTTGCAAGCAACCAAGTCAGACCGCTAGCCTGCTTTTGGCTATCGTCATGTTAGATATTCTGTTTGTACCTTTGAAACTATTTGCTTGTATGAGGGTATGCAAATATCCCTTGTCCAAAGTAGTGTGGGGATTTGAAAATCCCATCTGTGAAGGGGCATTGGTGGGGGAATTTCCATAGGGTGACTTTGTGTTGAAAGAAAGGAAGACTAGAAGAGAACGTTTCTGAGAAGCCAGCCCACTTGTTTTTCCCTACCTCTACTAGGATAAATGACCCCCCCCAAAAAATACATTTGCATCGTCTCTGCAGGGGTTTAATTTTAGTTTGTGGTCACAACCAACGAGCGCCACGACAGGCATTTTAAGCATCCTAAATGAACAGCTGGACGCCCTGGACACTTCCAAAGAGGCATTGATGTTACTGGTCAGAGTGAACGCATTCGCCATCTGTCCATTGGGAGTGTGTGCGGACTAGAGGTCTTCATGGATCCACCTGTACCCGAATACTGAGACCGAGCCGGGATCCATAATTCTAAATAATGTCTATTCTAGGATTGTCACGGGTATCAGGCGTGTCATTTTAACTGACTTGTCCGGAAGAACATGAATCGCTCTCCCGCTTTGGTTAATAAAGTAGCTTTAGAAAATTACTTTTCTGCTGCTTCCCTCACTCGGTTTGAACCGGGTCCGGATCCGATCTATACAGAACGGGTCTAGATGTCTTCGGGTCCGTTGGGAATGGGTCCCTATATTAAAAAACGTAATGAATATCAGGTCCGGGTGGGAAAGCCCCAGATCCTTTTCAGAACAGGGCCAACTTTTAGGACCTGTGAAGACTAGTGTGGACACAGCAGCACCCCTATGTCAGCTGCTCCCTCAGAGAATGTGAGGTTGGGAAAATCTGCAACACTCACTCAATTAGCATTCACATCACACTAGCCTTCAGATGACGTGTATGCAATGCAACACAATTACAGAAATGGAAGTACATAAGCCAAACTAAAACACACATTAGACAGTCATACTTTACAAAGAGATAACCATAGTATATCTTAATGCAGTGATTTTATTTAACCAGGAAAAGCCCACTGAGACATTGTCTTTGGCAAAGGAGACCTGGCCAAGAAGGCAATACATTACAAAATGTAAAATATACAATCCCAACACAGTCCACATATACACTCCTGAAAAGTGTTTTGCACCAAAGTTGGCCACCTTCATCATAGCAAGCACAGCAGAGAAACCACTGACATCATCAACAAGGTGTAGGCCTAGACTGCCATGTGATGGGCAACTATTGAGCTTTGTTGAAGGTTATTCCACAGACAGGGAGTCAATCCCCAGTCAGCTGACAAATTAAACCTTTCAGTGTATAAAATGAAAAGGAGAAGTGGCAGTGATTGTTTAAGTGTTGTCTTGTTCATCCGTGGAGGAGAGCTCAATCCCACTGAATGGCTGCTTAGCACCAAACTGCCTGTCCTTTCAGCTTATAAGTACCTGCTATGGAGCATTGCCGGGCGCCCCTTTAGCATACACATCAGATGCATATCAACACCCAAAAGTGGAGCAAACAGAGGCACCAACAGCTTGATAAATAGTGCAGAAATTATAAAAGGATTCATTACATTAAGATACCTCTCAATTTAAAAAAAAAAGAGTTTAGAATCAAGGATATGTTTTGTATAATTCTACAAAGTCCTAGAAAAAGCAGGCTATTGCCTATTTTAGTTTCCCTTAAAATAAAAACATTAGTGTAATCCATTTGACCAACTTCATTTGTACATTTGATTAGTAATCGAGTTACATTAATTAATAAAGTCCAGTTACAGCTTCTTTTGACAAAGTAGAAACAAAAAAGATAACCAGCCAGATGCACAGGTGACATTTTCTGTATTCATAAAGAAAAGCACCAGTGCATGAACAATTGTAAAGGATGAATTGCAAAAATAGTATATTTTAATTAGGAGTTTGTTAGTAGGTTGTTTTCTTTGCCGGAGCAGGGGGTGACCACCCAGGGGACTGGTCATGTGCTGAATGCATGGACAGCACAGATATTCTTGGAAAGGGGGACATTTGGAAATAGAGCTGCACCTCTTGAATTATGAGAGTTATTTGACAAAGGGAAGTGTCTGAGAAACACCAGAACATGCTCTTTCTGATACGATATAAAAATCAAGATGTTTTACCTGCATGCGACTCTGAAGGAGGATTTGATAAAGTGATGATTCTTTCCCTGCATCTGTTAAATTACAAGATGCGCCCATCTCTTCATGTACAATTTTGACACCTGATAGACCTAATATGGTCACTCAGCCTATAGAAAAGATTACATTGACAATAGTCTAACTCTTATGTGTGAAATGAGTTTCGATAGCCAGGCTGTTCAAGCTGACTGGCATTGTTTGTTTCCCGATCATGAAGTTGGATAGAGTCACAGATATGTTTTGCATTATTCTAAAGGCCAACTGCAACACATAGCATGTTTTCATTTCCCTGACAATACATTTGATTAGTAAAAGAGTTCCAGTAAATAAAACAGTCCTGTAAACGGCTTCTTTTTACAAAGTAAAATGTTAAAGAGAACGATATCAACCCTCAAAGCGCACAGTGAAATTATTTCCTGCTGATAAACTCATCATTACACTAATGTTGTCTTTCTAAATTAAATCAATCTCTTCAACCTCTTATAATTCATTTACTTCACAAATTAAATTGTGAAGTAAGGTGCACAAGCATCACCCATTCCATTAATTTGTCATTCATTCAGAGAGGAGAGAGAGACGCATCAGTACCTGGCTGGGTACCAAAGTCATACAGCACATTGCCTTGGCAGGTTAAATTAGTAATAGGTGTGTGTGGGGGGGAACAAACCATTTAAAAATCAGTAAAAAGGCTAAATACTTGTCTGTGATTTCAAAATTCTGACAAATGAGCAGTGTAAAATACACGCATTTAGGAAAAGTCAGGGAAGGAGCAGAACATTGATTTTGTAAATAAAATAAAAAACTAACTTCAGTGGCCGTTGGCAGTTAATGGCATGTTTGAGGGGAAAGGTTCCCAGAATGCTGTGCAAGCAAGAGGACTTCATTGCTACGGTTAACCCATATTGTTTTTAACACTCAAAACTGGTGAAACATCTCAACAACATAGATATTCCTCAATAGCCACATGCAGAGTGAGATAGTATAAGGTAGACACAGAGCAAGACCTGTACTCAACACAAACAGGTGAATTTAGGCCCATGTTATTTTAAGTGGGCTAAAATAGGCTACTGTAACTCAATAGATTTAAGCTCCTGGCAACATTTGCTTTCAGTTTCCACAGTGGCAACATTCATGAGTCACAGTGGTTTACAGTGGAGTCTGATAACTAGTGTTGGTCATGAGAAGATATGGCCTTTTATAGCTGGGCGGAAAGTTGCAAAAGTATGCTTGGGAGGCAAGTCATACACAGGAGGATACTTTACTGTAAACCATACAGGTCACTTCAATTCAACCAATGTATGAGTGTTTCACTGGATTCCCTTTAAGTATTAGTGTAGCCCAATTAGCTACCTATGGATCAGTAAGCAGAGCATTTGTATTTCGTAGCATGCAGGTCGACTGGTCAGGGGTCCGATGGCTTCAACACCACACTACAGTTAACGTACATAACCCAACTCACGGGTTTCATGCAGAAAATATAAATAGAGGAATAAACATTCTAAAACTGTACAACCTTGGTTGCCCCAGTAACACAGAAAATAACATAGCTCGTTGCTAGGATACCCCTTGCCACAGGAAAGGGGTGGCTGAAGTGCATAGAAATGGGACAGAACCTTTCAGCACAGAGCCAGGGGCTGTGGAGAACAAACATTAAGCCATTCATATCTGACGTCTATACAACACCACTTTTCGAGAAGCAGGCTAGTTCCTTTGAAGCCAACAGTGTATTCAAATGAATATCTCTCATTTGAACTGCTTAACAATAGTGTTTAAATAACCCTTTTGATAATTGCTTGAAAATGGTAGACTAGAACATAAAAACTATGTATAATATAGTCTTAATAGTATTACAGGCTACGCTAATGTTACATAAGCACTTGGGGGCTCCCGAGAGGCGCAGTGGTCTAAGACACAGCATCTCCTGACCCCTCCTGTCTCAGCCTCCAGTATTTATGCTGCAGTAGTTTGTGTCGGGGGGCTAGGGTCAGTCTGTTATATCTGGAGCGCTTCTCCTGTCTTATCCGGTGTCCTGTGTGAATTTAAGTATGCTCTCTCTAATTCTCTTGGAGGACCTGAGCCCTAGGACCACGCCTTAGGACTACCTGGCATGATGACTCCTTGCTGTCCCCAGTCCACCTGGCTGTTCTGCCTGCGGCTATGGAACCCTGACCTGTTCACCGGACGTGCTACCTGTCCCAGACCTGCTGTTTTCAACTCTCTAGAGACAGCAGGAGTGGTAGAGATACTCTGAATGATCGGCTATGAAAAACCAACTGACATTTACTCCTGAGGTGCTGACTTGTTGCACCCTCGACAACTACTGTGATTATTATTATTTGACCATGCTGGTCATTTATGAACATTTGAACATCTTGGCCATGTTCTGTTATAATCTCCAACCAGCACAGCCAGAAGAGGACTGGCCACCCCTCATAGCCTAGTTCCTCTCCCTGTTTTGGCCTTTTTAGGGCTCTAACCAGAATAGGAAGCGTGGGAGGCCCCGGTGCACAACTGAGCAAGAGGACAAGTACATTAGAGTGTCTAGTTTGAGAAAGACGCCTTACAAGGCCTCAACTGGCAGCTTCATTAAATAGTAACGCAAAACACCAGTCAAAGTCAACAGTGAAGAGGCGACTCCGGGATGGTGGCCTTCTAGGCAGAGTTCCTCTGTACCGTGTCTGTGTTATTTTGCCCATCTTGATCTTTTATTTTTATTGGCCAGTCTGAGATATGGCTTTTTCTTTGCAACTCTGCCTAGAAGGCCAGCATCCGAGTCGCCTCTTCACTGTTGATGTTGACTGGTGTTTTGAGTTACTATTTAATGAAGCTGCCAGTTGAGGCCTTGTAAGGTGTCTGGTTCTCAAACTAGACACTCTAATGTACTTGTCCTCTTGCTCAGTTGTGCACCGGGGCCTCCCACGCTTCCTATTCTGGTTAGAGCCCGTTTGCGCTTTGAAGGAAGTGGTACACAGCGTTGTATGAGATCTTCAGTTTCTTGGCAATTTCTCGCATGGAATAGCCTTCATTTCTCAGAACAAGAATAGACTGACGAGTTTCAGAAGTGCTTTGTTTCTGGCCATTTTGAGCTTCTAATCAAACCCACAAATACTGATGCTCCAGATACTCAACTAGTCTAAAGAAGGCCAGTTGTATTGCTTCTTTAATCAGGACAACAGTTTTCAGCTGTGCTAACATAATTGCAAAAGGGTTTTCTAATGATCAATTAGCCTTTTTAAAATAAACTTGGATTAGCTCACGTACCATTGGAACACAGGAGTGATGGTTGCTGATAATGGGCCTCTGTACGCCTATGTAGATTTTAAATCTAAAAAAAAAATGTAATAAAATAAAGCCGTTTGCAGCTACAATAGTCATTTACAACATTAATGTATACACTGTATTTCTGATCAAATTGATGTTATTTTAAATGGGGGGGAAAAAGCTTTTCTTTCAAAAACAAGGACATTTCTAAGTGACCCCAAACTTCTGAACGGTAGTGTATATTTTATTTATTATTATTTCACCTTACATAGTAAGGCCAAATCTGATCAATACAGGTTATTTAACTTAATTCCCAATTGATTGCTCTGAGAGTGATTGGCCTTTGGAATAATGACGAGTAATACTAGGGGGGGTCCTGGTCCTTCTTGTAGTTTTATAAAATTGTGCGTCGACTTACTGAGAATTCAATAAAACCTCAATTGAACAATTGATAGTGTTCTGGTCAGTACTAATCCAATATGAGAACTGTAGCCAAATGAATGCAGGTCCTTGGGCAATAGTTACACCATGTTACATTTTGGGCTATGAGTTTGCTCCTCAAGCTCCTTAGGAGCTCTTATATTATGACCAACACTAACCATATCCCTGGAGAAATCACACTGGCTCATCATCCTTCTTCAGTACATCTGTAGCACTACACATAAGTAAGCAGCAAAAAAAAAAAAAAATCTATTGGAACAAATATACTCCCCTGAGGTGCACCAATTAGAGAGAGCAGGGAAGGGAATGAGCCTCCCCTGAGAAATCAGGGATCAGGCTTTTAGTCCCTGAGCCATTACTACTGGGCTAGGGACTAGCAACCACAACAAGCATTCCTCCATTACTGAGCCATCACTAGGGGGCTAGGGACTAGCAACCACAACAAGCATTCCTCCATTACTGAGCCATCACTAGGGGGCTAGGGACCAGCAACCAGCCTTCCTCCATTACTGCATTACTGAGCCACCACTACGGGGCTAGGGACCAGCCTTCCTCCATTACTGAGCTACCACTACGGGGCTAGGGACCAGCCTTCCTCCATTACTGAGCTACCAGCCTTCCTCCTACTGAGCTACCACGGGGCTAGGGACCAGCCTTCCTCCATTACTGAGCTACCACTACGGGGCTAGGGACCAGCCTTCCTCCATTACTGAGCTACCACTACGGGGCTAGGGACCAGCCTTCCTCCATTACTGAGCTACCACTACGGGGCTAGGGACCAGCCTTCCTCCATTACTGAGCTACCACTACGGGGCTAGGGACCAGCCTTCCTCCATTACTGAGCTACCACTACGGGGCTAGGGACCAGCCTTCCTCCATTACTGAGCTACCACTACGGGGCTACTGAGCTACCACTACGGGGGGACCAGCCTTCCTCCATTACTGAGCTACCACTACGGGGCTAGGGACCAGCCTTCCTCCATTACTGAGCTACCACTACGGGGCTAGGGACCAGCCTTCCTCCATTACTGATCCATCACTAGGGATCAGCAACCAGCCTTCCTCCATTACTGAGCTATCACTAGGGATCAGCAACCAGCCTTCCTCCATTACTGAGCTATCACTAGGAATTAGCAACCAGCCTTCCTCCATTACTGAGCTATCACTAGGGGGCTAGCAACCAGCCTTCCTCCATTACTGAGCCATAACTAGGGATCAGCAACCAGCCTTCCTCCATTACTGAGCTATCACTAGGGGGCTAGCAACCAGCCTTCCTCCATTATAAACCACAGAGGGAGGTGACAACACAGCAGGCCCACGGAAAGCGCAGCAGTAACAAGAGAAGGCTTGTCTTACAGACATGGAGAAATAAAACCACACTGACAACTTTTACATGCACACTAACAATTTAATAAACTGATTATGGCAGAAGGCCAAGTAAGGCATTAGTCATGTCAACACCTTGCTCTGCTGAACTTAAAATGGAAGTCATAATTGAAGTAAGTATACACAGATTAAAATACCTAGTTTTCTGAGCAATATTTCCAATGATTAGGACATGTAAACAGCTTAATAGGCATTACAGTGGTGTATAGGAGCTGCGTATGTGCCAGCACCAGGTAGCGCAAGCCTCCCTCTTATGCGCGAGTGAAGTGAGTTCTTAAAAACTATAAGTATGCATCTTATAGTTTTCAAACTTTACATGTCCGAACTCCGAATCAAAAAGTCTTCACAGAAATAACATAGTCACTGTGGTAGAATGTTTATTTTGATTGGTAATTTTCTGCATTTATCAAAAGGCCCATCAGTAGCCTGATTTCAGATGTGTCCATGTAAACAGGATTATTACAGAAATCATGGAAATGTATTAACCTATTATATTACCCTGACTATCCACAACAATCACATTATGTGCATTAAACTGTATTCCAATAAAACCACAGAGCAGAGTAGTTCTTCATTAGTAGTGAATGCTTTAAACATACAATGTGAAGCATCATTGGTACAAAGTATGCTTTTCTCCAGAGGAAAAGTCCCAGCGCTGCAGAGTAAACCCCTGCCTTAGAGCATTGGCGTTCTGAGGCTTACGACTTCATTGTAACAGGCTGGTCAGCGTCATATGAGAGTTGACAAAAGCCTTTAAGTCTGGCATTGTAGTGTGGTTAAGGGCCTCAGAGTCCACTACTTTCTCAAGGAGGTACATGGAAGGGTTAATAAAGAGGAAAAACTGAATTTCATCATTTACTATTAACATAATGTATTATAAGAAATGCTGTTGAGTTAACAAATATAGTGATCTATGTACTTTGCTGTGTGACATTAACACATTCAGTTCAGCCGTTGCTTAGAAAAGCGTCACGACACCAATGATTTTCACACGAAAAGCTAAATATTACTCTGGGAGTGTTTCCTTCTCTCCCTCTCTAATTGGAACGTAGTCATGCTGATGTTTGACAAAGATGAAGGAGTGAGAGGCCCGACTCAGCCAAGCGGTTTACTTTAACATACGTCATTCTAAAGAGAGTGCATTCACGACCAATCAGACACAGCTTTCTTAAACAATTCCACACTAATGCTATTTGCACCAGTTATTACAGCAGATGGACTAATATGGAAAAAGATGAAACCACAACAATAATGACCCTATTAAGGAATGCAGGGTTTGGATTAGAACATGTCATCATAGAGCAACAATACCTGGTTGCATATCTGGAATTCCTGTGACACTCACAGGCCACTCCTGGCCCCCAGGCAATGGTCAATGATATGTTACACAGAATGAACACTTGTGCAGTGACTCATACTGATGCCAATGGGCCTACGAGAAACCCCTAGGCTATTAATTTGACTAACCATAGAACTAGGCTAATTATGTTGAACAACCTATCCTAATAAGAACTTCTCAGCATGACAAGCTAGACCAAAGACTTCCTTTAAAGCCAGACAGGTGATCACATTACCAAGAGTATGTCAACCTGCAGGCATGCTATAACAAGTCCCACCCACACAAGCTTGCCTCAGTGTGGGTGAAAGGGGTGTGGTACAGAAGTATAGAAGGGGCCAAAGCACTTCATGTGGAGAGCCAATTTCATAGCAGGCCTACACCAAGAAAGCAGGGAGGGGAGCTGGCTGGGGCCTGCTCAGATTACACTGCCCACATTACAGAACTACGACATCGGTAGCGAAGTTAGGGGGTAGCGGGCGTGGCCAATGGCGCAGTTTTAGAGGCCCTCTTGGCCGCAGAAACGGTTTGCCCTTTTAAAGTCAATTTCCTACAATGCTACACATTTTTCCATTGCTTCCGCCTTGTGCTATCGGAGTGACTCAAATGTAAAATCAATGGGGGGCCCCACGCAATGACAATTTTAGATTCTCCCCGACTGTCAAGTTTTTATTTAGGTGATTGTCAATTATCAAAGATGATCTTATTTAAAAATATATAGCACCATCATCTTTTCTATACACTGAAAATGTTTTACCATCCAGAAAATGAACACTTATTCAACACGATAAGTAGCCTATACTAGAGAGATTTTACGTTTGAAATGAAAATAAGTTTGCTAATATGAGTAATTGCTAAAGTTCAGTTGGAAAAGCAAAAGGCACTCGTCAACTTCAAACGACCGGCTACTTCATATTTTCATGCACACATAAAACAGTAAAGCGCATCTAACCCAATTCTAATTTCCTGTACTTCCTGTGTTCGCTGTATAGGGCGTTCTGAAACATGACATCAATGAATGGCAGAAAATCATGACTCATGCAAGTGAAGTAGAACCCATAGGACTGATAGTGCCTCCAGAAAGTATTCATACCCCTTGACTTATTCCACATTGTTGTGTTACAACCTGAATTCAAAATGGATGAGCCTAGATAGATACATAATGAGAAAGTGGAAACATGTTTTCAGAAATGTTGTATTTAATTTTCAATAAATGTGACATAAATATCTAATTTACATAAGTACTCATACCCCTCGCCATGACACTCCAAATGGAGCTCAGGTACATTCAATGTCCTTGAGATGACACTACCACTTAATTGGAGTACACCTGTTGCCAATTCAATTGTTTGGACATTTAGAAACACACACCAGTCTATATAAAAAAAGGTCCCACAGTTGATAGTCCATGTCAGAAACTATAATCAGGGCTCCAGAGTGGCGCAGTGGTCTAAGGCACTGCATCTCAGGCATCACCAGACAGGCTACCTGTCCCAGAACTGCTGTTTTCAACTCTCTAGAGACAGCAGGAGCGGTAGAGGTGCTGACCTGTTGCACCCTTGACAACCACTGTGATTATTATTATTTGACCATGCTGGTCATTTATGAACATTTGAACATCTTGGTAAAAAAAATATTTAAAAAATAAAAAAACATTTAAAAAAAAAACTCTTGGCCATGTTCTGTTATAATCTCCACCCAGCACAGCCAGAAGAGGACTGGCCACCCCTCATAGCCTGGTTCCTCTCCTGGTTCCTTCCTAGGTTTTGGCCTTTCTAGGGCGTTTTTTTCTAGCCACCGTGCTTCTACACCTGCATTGCTTGCTGTTTGGAGTTTTAGGCTGGTTTTCTGTACAGCACTTTGAGATATCAGCTGTTCTAAGAAGGGCTATATAAATAAATTTGATCACTACAGACCCTGGTTTGATCAGGAGTCCCATAGGGCAGCGCACAATTGGCCCAGTGTCGTCCGGGTTAGGGGAGGGTTTGGCCAGGGGAGGGTTTGGCCGGGGTAGGCCATCAATGTAAATAACAATTTGTTCTTAACTGACTTGCCTAGTTAAATAAAAAAAATACACTTAAGTCCAAGGAAGTGTCCATAGATCTCCAAGACAGAATTGTAATGAATTTAAAACAATTTCAAGACTGTTTAAAGTTTCCGAGAGCAGTGGTCTCCATCATTGGGAAATATGGAACTACCCAGACTGCCTAGAGCTGGCCATCCAACCAAACTGAGCAACCGGGCAATCAGGACCTTGGTCAGGGAGGTGACCAAGAACCCAAGGCACACTATGAAAGAACGAGAGTTCATTGGCTGAGCTGGGAGAACCTGCCAGAAGGACAGTCTACAGCACCTCACCAATCTGGGATTTATGGGAGAGTAACCACTCCTGGGAAGAAGAAAAAAAACACACATGATAGCACACCTGGAGTTTGCAAAAACACACATGAATGAATCAGAGCATAAGGCAAAAGATTCTGTGGTCTGATGAGAAACATTTTACTCTTTGTCCTGAATGCAAAGCGCTCTGTCGGGAGAAAGCCAGGCACAGCTCATCACCCGTCTAACACCATCCCTACCGTGAAGCATGGCTGTGGGGCAGCATCATGCTATGGGGATGTTTTTCAGCGGCAGAGACTGGTCACACACACCAGCGGTGGGTTTGTCGTCAAAAGATGGATACATGTGCAGAAAATAACCTCATACCTACTGTAAACTATGGTGGTGGATATTTTAGATTATGGGGTTGTTTTGCTTCCACTAGTCCTAGGGCTCTTGTTAGGACAATAGCGACATGAACACTACCAAGTACCATAACATTTTAGCCAAAAACCTGTGTGCCTCTGCCAGGAGGCTGAAACTTGGCCACAAGTGCATCTTCCAGCAAAACAATGATCCCAAGCACACATCAAATCCACAAAGAAATGGTTAAATGACCACAATATCAACATTTTGCAATGGACATCTCAGTCTCTGGACTTGAACCCCATTGAAAACATGTGGTTTGAAAGAGGGCAGTCCATAAGCACAGACCGAAGTATATGAAGGACCTGGAAAGATTATGTATGGAAGAATGGTCTAAGAAAATGTCTCCTCTGAGTAGTTGTATCAGTATAAAATGTTTTGCTCATCTTTATTAAAGGGCCAATCATTTTGGAGGTGACTGCATTTAATTTAGAGCTACTTGAGCCATAGACAGCTAAGGTAATATAGACCACCAGCCATTGGTTATGTAAAGAGTGGCCAACTCTAGAGCTGGACACTATGTTGTTATCTGTATTCCATTTAATTATTTATTGTGTTATTGTTTAAACCACAATGACCAAACTCTTCACCTGATGGCAGATCCCTGCCCATGCTATTCATCCTTTTTCTCCCTGCTGAGTGCAACTGAGATTAAAGATATTTTGTGCAGAATACTCTTCCCCATTTTGTAAATATGCAAGCCAACAGAGATAAGAGAGATAACATATTCATGGATCCATGGAAGGGATGCGTTGTTGTGTCTGGACGGGCTGGAGAGAAGGAAAACGGCATCCCTTGAGAGGGCAAGAACAACATGTATGCCCGGAGAAGTGCACTATATTCATAAGGAGACGTATTTTTATTTATGTAACTAGGCAAGACAGTTAAGAACAAATCCTAATTTTCAATGACGGCCTAGAAACAGTGGGTTAACTGCCTTGTTCAGGGGCAGAACAACAGATTTGTACCTTGTCAGCTCGGGGATTCAAACTTGCAACCTTTCGGTTACTAGCCCAACGCTCTATCCACTAGGCTACCCTGCCGTATACTTGGAATACAGAGGAGGAATGGCGGGAAAAGGGAGATGGTTTGTTAAAGAAGAATGGTAGAAAGAGTAAGCAGAGTGAGCTGTATGCCTGATCAAAGACAGGGGAAGTGTGTGTAGACAGATAAGGGGGAAACAAAGCAATTTTAGAATAAGGATACAAAATGTGGAAAAAGTCAAGGGGTATGAATACTTTCCGAATGCACTGTGTATAAGTTACCCTGTATGAGCTCTTGTGCCAAATACATTACGTTGTTACAGGTGTCAAGCATATGGCCATTAGGCAGCCATGTGTATGAGGGAGGTTCCTAAAGGTGAGAAGTGTGCAGAAGGGCATGAGTCAAAGGAATGTGTAGCATTGGGAAAAGTAATGGTATGTGTTAATTGTCGGGGTGCCGATGGGACTAGGGTTCAGAAATGTCCGGTGTGAGAGAAACAGGTTGAGGTTTCCAGGGTTAGAGTAGTGCAGAAGTTGTCAGCATTTATAATAATGGTTATCAAATGTACTGCAGGGATGGAACCGAAATTGCAGAAAATTTAGGTTGAGGCGAGCTGCAGAGGTAATTGGGTGTAGGAGACTTGATGTCAGAAGAGTTACAGGGTGTGTTGAGTGGTGGTGTCCTGTCCTTTCAGGCAGTTGGCCTGAGATAGGACTAGATCGATTTAAATAGTGGAGTGTGGTGGTGGCTTTTTTGTGAGTGTCGGATTAGATGTAAGGGTTTTGTTTATTTATTTATTTTAAGTATAAGGGAGTTATACTCCAGTCTAGTAGGTGGCGGTAATACGTTTATTTATTTTACATGTAACCTTTAAACTAGGCAAGTCAGTTAAGAACAAATTATTATTTACAATGACGGACTACTTATTGGATACCAATCACCGTTAAACCTCATTGAAGTAGTAACATTCATGATTCACCTATACCTCTCTTATTTAAGATAGGAATGTTTGTGCAATGGTAGGCTATCTAGGCCTACACCAGCACCAGGATGTTTTAGCCATCTACGTTTGCTCCGACTCTTATAACATTTAGAAAGCTAGCTAGCGATTAGCATTAGCGGCTAACAAGATGGATTTTAGCCACAACTTGCTAAGAAAAGACAAACTAGCAGACAGCAAGATACAAACTAATAGTAATTATTGAACGCTTGTGGAAAGCAGCGTCGTTGTCACCAACACAGTACTGCATCTGTCTGACCGTGGAGACTGCAGAGTGAACGGCAAGAAAGTGTTCGTGACTCCGTGGTGGAGCCACTGCTCGCTCCTTGAGGGGCAGGGTTTGGTGTGAGTAGAGGCATGCAGCAGTTGAGAGAAATACGACTCAAGTAGCAAACGAGTTTACTATAAAAACGGACATTACACGCGCAGTAGTTGCGTATCAAATTTAAGAAACCAAACATGTAAATACAATTATAGAAGGTGAAGTAAAAACCCAATCCTATCCATGCATCAATACTGGTATATAGTAAAATACGATATTCCGCCCAGCCCTACTCCGTAAAAGGACAATTCAGTGATAGCAAAGAGACACGAGGTTGAGTGTTCATATTGATTTGAAACAGTATTGGGTTACTGTCCCCATCACATATTTGGAGGGACCAACTGTTTTTTCATATGCTGCTGTACACAACCCCTGGGGATCTCTGGAAGATACAGTTTGATATGATTGAAGAGGGCTCACAGTGACACAGCAGAGTATTAAACAAAGTCCGCTGTGTGCGTGTGTGTGTGTGTGTGTGATAAACGGAAATGTAATTAGAATGCAAGCATTAGCAGGCTAACGTCAAAACGACCCCTCACGATATGCAATAGTTATCAATGGACCACACCTTGTTACACAACTGGTGGGCTACGTCACACACAGCAGGACACTGATTGTGGTAGGCAAGTCTAATCGCATTAAATAATAAGCGATTAGCTAGGAGAGACACTGGTATCAATTTAATTGATTTAAAGGGTTGATGAATTACTCGCTTGAGAAGATGTCAATGTAGACCGCTTTGTCTGTGTGGAAAAAAAACGATTGGTGGTAGTATAGGCCTATAAGTTTTGCAACAGTGGCGCAGCCTAGGTGGAAATAGTGTTGAATGAATGGAACTTTCAATAAGCAAGTGCTAGGCCTAATACATCCTACAGTTGACAATTAAACAATACACGAGAAGCTGAAGTTACCAAATTCTCCAACCATTTCGAAAATGTAAAAATATTGGAATCTAGTAGGCCTAAAACATTTTTTACAATAATGCAACAATCTAGCGAATGACGTCTCTGACTTTCTGATTAAGACGGCATTCAATGAGGTTATTGTAGCCTGCACGCTACAATCTCTGCATCACTAATAAAACCAGTTAACCTACAGCAGTACACCAAAACCAAGGAGATAATACATTTAAAAATATTTTTTTACCTGGTCTAGAGGAAGATTGATTATCTCGCTTATCGGCTGCAGTAAATTGGAGCCAGTGCAGGACGATGTGGTTTCAGTAGCCATTATTGAGGCCGTGAATCCTTGCTCCCCTTCGCGGTCGCAGATACACTCTCCTCCGTTGAAAAACTGCTGCTGCCGCTGCGACGGACTACCAGGCTAGATGGTTGTCATCCGTGTTACAGCGCCACCAAAATCTACAGCACATATCAAACAGCACTAACGACAACAAAGACAGTGTGGGCGGAGGGATATATTCCGAGCCCCCCCTCCATAACATTTCTCAGCCTATCGTGTGGAGAAAGTGATTTCAAGTGACCAATCAGATGTATGTGGACGACACAGAAAATATTATGTACATTTTCCCAAACGAATCAAATTTGAAGTCGACTGTGTCTCACGTGGACTCCTCCCATGTACGTATGAGGCATTCCACTTGGAGAAGAAAATTTTCGCATTCATAACAACTCGGAACTCGGACATCTTCGACTTTAGTGCGTTCAAGACAACTGGGAACTTGGGGGAAAAAATCGTTTTGAACAGTCATCCAACCTGAAGGTCACTGACCTGAAGATCACTGTCATGATTTGACCTCGTTCTTTTCAGAGTTCACGGTTGTCTTGAAAGCACCATATTCAAGATGACTGGTACCATGTACAAATCTCAGAATTCCCACTTCAATGTGTTCAAAACAACTGGGAACTCTAAAAAAAATGAGCTCAGACTGGGAAATGTTTATTTGAATAGTAATCCAACTCAGAATTCCAACTCGGGAACTCTGGCCTTTTTCTAGAGCTCCAACTTTCCGATCTGAAGATCACTAAGGTCATGATTTGACCTCCCTGTTGTTTTGAACACGGCATGTTTTGAATGTGTTGCCAACCCGGGGCACCAGACCATGCAAAATGTTGCTGAACGTTCATCCTTAAGTCAGAACATGGGCTTATGTCATGTTCAAAACAACTTTCAAGCATTCAATACAACTGGGAACTCGAAAAATACTAACTCTGACAGGAAAAATAGTTTTGAGCGGTCAACCAACTCGGAATTCTAGAAAAAATCTGGCATCTTTCTAGAGTTCTGACTTTCCAACCTAAAGATCACTGACGTCATTAATAGACCTAGTTTTTAACCGAGGTTCCATGCCGCGTTCTAAACAACTGGGAACTCGAAAAAAGGTCAAATCATGACATTAGTGATCTTCAGGTCGGAAAGTCGGGGCTCTAGGGGAAAAAAATCAGTTTAGGACTTGGAATTTCGAGTTGGATGAACATTCTAAAATATTTTTCCCACTCTGAGTTAGTTTTTTCCAGAGTTCCCAGTTATCTTGAACGCTCGGAAGTCAGAGATTTACAAGTTCCCAGTTGATATGAATGCGACATAAGCCCATGTTCTGAGATAAGGATGAACGTTCAGCAACGTTTTGCATGGCATGGTGCCCAGGGTGGGTGGAGATTTTACTTAAAGCTACAATATTTAACTTTTTGGGCAACCCGCTCAAACTCATAAACAAATGTGTGTTACAGATCTGTCATTCTCACTGAAAGCAAGTCTAAAAAGCGGTAGTTTGTTTTCTATAAGCTATTTCTATGCTTCCCGTTATTAAGTTTTGTTTTTGCATCTTTCACTTTGATTTTGTACAAATACACTATTTTTTGCAATGGAAAATATATTTCACAGCAGTTTAGATGGTACAATGATTCTCTACACAATGACTTATTTTTTACATAAACTGAAATTGGGAAAACTTTTAGAATTTTAGAAACCAGGAAATGGACACTAGGAAATGTCTCAAATGTGCAAACTCCACCCACCCGGGGCACCGGCAGTGGTGGGAAAAGTACTCAATTCTCATACTTGAGTAAAAATAAAGAAAACTTAATAGAAAATGACTCCAGTAAAATACTACTTGATTAAAAGTCTAAAAGTTTTTGATTTTAAATATACTTAAGTATCAAAAGTAAATGTAGTTGCTCAAATATACTTAAGTATCAAAAGTAAAAGTGCTAAGAATTTTAAATTCTATATATTAAGCAAACCAGACGACACTATTTTATTTGTATTTTATTTACGGATAGCCAGGCTCACACTCCAACATTCAGACATCGTTTAAAAACAAAGCATTTGTATTTTGTGATTCCGCCAGATGAGAGACAGTAGGGATGACCAGGGATGTTCTCTTGATAAATCTGCAAATTGGACCATTTTCTGTCCTGCTAAGCAGTCAAAATGTAATGAGTTCTTTCGGGTGTCAGGGAAAATGTATGGAGTAAAATGTACATCATTTTAATTAGGAATGTAGTGAAGTAAAAGTAAAAATTGTCAAAAAATATAAATAGTAAAGTAAAGTACAGATACCCCCAAAACTACTTAAGTAGTACTTCAAAGTATTTTTACTTAAGTACTTTACACCACTTGCACCGGGTCATGCAAAACGATCTGACACAGTGTTACAAAAACTATTACAATGTTACAGTGTGCATTATATTTTACAATGTATACAGTGTTACAGTATGAGGGAAATATTGTTACAGTGTATCAGCAGTTGAAGCATTTGTAGTCCCATTGGGTTTGGTTGAACATATTTGGATTACCATATGAAACTATTACCTGCCAAAACTGATTAAGAAAATGCTTTCATTTATCTCTTCGCAATCTGTTTTGGCTCTGGCATGCTTGTTGCGAGGTAAAGCATACATTTGTATTTCTGTGAGGTAAGGATATAATGAAACTAAATTGAACATTCACATTCATTGGCTAGGTCTCTGCCTATGTTCAGTGCAGTGTATTTGAGTGTCAGCTACAGACTAAGTGTGTGATTTGCATCTAGTGGCCTAAAACACAGTGAAAAGAAGGAAGCTTGTACAGAATAAAAAATATTCCAAAACATGCACCCTGTTTGCAATAAGGCACTAAAGAAAAACGGCAAAATATGTGGGAAAGGAATTAACTTTATGCCCTGAATACAAAGTGTTATGTTTGGGGCAAATCCAACACAACACATCACTGAGTACCACATATTTTCAAGCATGGTGGTGGCTGCATCATCTAATTGGTATGCTTGTCATTGGAAAGGGAGTTTTGATCAACAACCAAGTTGACAGAGCTTGAAGAATTAAAAAATACTAATGTGCATATATTGTACTTTCCAGGTGTGCAAAGCTCTTAGAGACATACCCCAAAATACTCACAGCTGTAATTGCTGTGAATACTTCAAGTACCAGTTAAAAGTTTGGACACACCTACTCATTCAAGGATTTTTCTTTATTTTTACTATTTTCTACATTGTAGAATAATAGTGAAGACATCAAAACTATGAAATAACATGCATGCAATCATGTAGTAACCAAAAAAGTGTTAAACAAGTCAAAATATATTTTATATTTGAGATTCTTCAAAGTAGCTACCCTTTGCCTTGATGACAGCTTTGCACACTCTTTGCATTCTCTCCAGCAGCTTCACTTGGAATGCTTTTCCAATCATCTTGAAGGAGTTCCCACATATGCTGAGCACTTGTTGGCTGCTTTTCCTTGACTCTGCAGTCTAACTCATCCCAAACCATCTCAATTGGATTGAGGTCAAGTGATTGTGGAGGCCAGGTCATCTGATGCAGCATTCCATCACTCTCCTTGGCCAAATAGCCCTTACACAGCCTGGAGGTATGTTTTGGGTCATTATCCTGTTGAAAAACAAATGTTAGTCCCACTAAGCGCAAACCAGATGGGATGGCTTATTGCTGCAGAATGCTGTGGTAGCCATGCTGGTTAAGTGTCCCTTGAATTCTAAATAAATCACAGACAGTGTCACCAGAAAATCACCACCACACCTCCCTCCTCCATGCTTCACGGTGGGAACCACACATACGGAGATCCTCAGTTTACCTACTCTGTGTCTCACAAAGACAGAGCGGTTCGAACCAAAAATCTTACATTTCAGACCAAAGGACAGATTTCCACCAGTCTAATGTCCATTGCTTGTGTTTCTTGGCCAAAGCAAGTCTCTTCTTATTATTGGTGTCCTTTTGTAGTGGTTTCTTTGCAGCAATTCTACCATGAAGGCCTGATTCACGCAGTCTCCTCTGAACAGTTGATGTTGAGAAGTGTCTGTTACTTGAACTCTGTGAAGCATTTATTTGGACTGTAATCTGAGACTGCTAACTCTGAATTTATCCTCTGCAGCAGAGGTAACTCTGGGTCTTCCTTTCCTGTGGTGGTCCTCATGAGAGACAGTTTCATCATAGCGCTTTATGGTTTTTGCGACTGCACTTGAAGAAACTTTCAAAGTTCTTGACATTTTCCGTATCGACTGAACTTCATGTCTTAAAGAACGATGGACTGTTGTTTCTCATTGTTTATTTGAGCTGTTCTTGCCATAATATGGACTTGGTCTTATACCAAATAGGGCTATCTTCTGTATACCACCCCTATCTTGTCACAACACAAATGATTGGCTCAAACACATTCAGAAGGAGAAAAAAATCCACAAATGAACTTTTAACAAGGCACACCTGTTAATTGAAATGCATTCCAGGAGACTACCTAATGAAGCTGATTGGGATATTGCCAAGAGTGTGCAAAGCTGTCATCAAGGCAAAGGGTGGCAACTTTAAAGAATCTCAAATGTTAAATATTTTTTGATTTGTTTAACACATGATTCCATATGTGTAATTTCATAGTTTTGATGTCTTCACTATTATTCTACAATGTAGAAAATAGTACAAATAAAGGTGTGTCCAAACTTTTGACTGGTACTGTGTGTATATACAGTATATTGTCCCTTGACTGTGGATGTCTGACATGCATGACTGAAGTTGCAGGCTGACTTTTTCCTAAATATCTTAACACATTTCAACTGAAATCTGTTTTGTTGTGAGATCGTCAGGTAGTATACAGTGATCTTCATTAAACATGCAACAGTGTAGTTCCTTAACAATTATGCATATATTACTGTAGGTGGATGGAAATTATCCAACCATTATGTAGAAGTGTAGAAATTATGTTGAATATAATAATAAACGACATTTATCAATCTGACTCCAATATCTGCGTCTCTAGGATCTAGTCAAGGTAGCGAGCCTTGCGTCACCGCTTAGTAGGCTATGACTTTAATTAACATTTCACCGTTATGCAATTATTCAGACGCCAGATAATTGGGGCAGGTAGCCTAGTGGTTAGAACGTTGTGCCAGTAACCGAAAGGTTGCTAAATCGAATCCCCGAGCTGACAAGGTAAAGATCTGTCGTTCTGTCCCTGACAAGGCAGTTAACCCACTAGACCGTCATTTTAAATAAGAATGTATTCGTAACTGACTTGCCTAGTTAAATACATTTGGAAGAGCTACCATAATGCGATTTCTCAATTCAACTAATAGTATTACATTATACATTACTTACTACTCAGAGTAAGACAACATGTATTCAATTCAGAATAATATATAAAAGAAAAAACAGTGTTAGATATTGCAAACAAATTCTCAAACAATGAACAAAAAATGTATCGTCCTTTTAACCAAATTCAAGCAGAAACTCACGCCCAACCCGAATTAACATTTCTTTACACTTTGCTAGTTAATAAAAGACAGGAAAAAACATCCAGATTTTAATCAACTACATTTAAATGATAGAAGCGCTCCTCCTGTGTCGCTCCTCTTTGAACACTCTTCAGTCTGACGAACAAAATAAAAGTTCCGCTGTACCTAAATCCATAGCACTTACAGTACAATTAAAACGTTTAAAATGCGTAGCTCTTTATGAACTCATGAAACAATCCAAACATGACAATTTAATTCACACAGTAACAGATTTCACGATTTCCATTGCATCTTGGGAGCTAAACAAATTCACAAAAAATCTTCACATATCTCCAAAAGGGCCAGTTTGACGAGAATGTTCACTCTGACAGTGACGGGCGACTTGTGCCCTCTGCTGGCCAGAACTGGTAGCTAAATCTGAGTTCACAAACAGAATCAAGAAGCCACCGTTGACAGAACACAAGCCACTCCTACTCCTTTGAAGAAACATTTGAAGGAAAACGAAACATAAAGCTATCTGGTACTCTTGCTGTTTGTTGGTGTGTGTTTGAAAATGACAGAGGCTATGGATTCGATCAGTTGTTATATCTGTCTGGATCTACTGAAGAATCCAGCGACTATTGCTTGTGGACACAGCTACGGCTGCTTCGACCAGGGTGATTCAAAGGTGGTCTACAGCTGCCCCCAGTGTAAGGAAAGCATAATCTCCAGGCCCGTTCTGTGGAAAAAACACTCTTCTGGCTGAATTGGTGGAGAAACTGAAGACGACAGAATAACTCCAAGCTTCTCCTCCTGCTCACTATTATGTTGGACCTGGAGATGTGGAGTGTGATTTCGGCATTGGGAGAGTGTGTCTGGCCTCTTACTGTGAGACTCACCTCCAGCCTCACTGTGAAGTAGCTCCCTTAAAGAAACACAAGCTGGTCAAAGCCTCCACACAACTACAGGAGAAGATCTGTTCTCGTCATGACAAAATACTGGAGGTTTACTGCCGTACCGATCAGCAGTGTAGCTGTTGTTTTTGTATGATGGATGAACATAAAGGCCATGATACAGTGTCAGCTGCAGCAGAGAGGACTTAGAAACAGGTAAGAATGGAACTCTGCTGTTAGATATCACATATTTGCATTTAAACAGTCTAATAATAATTAATCTTGTTACCCTTGCCTCATAACTATAAGGAAATGTTTTGTCTACTACTGTGACACAACTGAAATGTCAAAGTACATACAGTAGATAAACATTCAATCACTGTTGCTAGGACTAAATGTGTCTTTGAGGAATACATTGCATCTCATTGAGTCCATGCAGGGCATAACATGCTTCAAACATGACATGCTTGAATACAAATAGTTGGAAAATTGAATTTTCTAGTTTTTGTAGAAATACAGAGTAGGATGTAATAAATGGCTAAATTAATTTAATATTTTTCTGCAGAAACAGTTCTGGGAGAACATCAAGAATCCCAGAATAAAATCCAGGATAGAGAGAAGGAGATGCAGAAGCTGAGACAGGTTGTGAACTCTCTGAAGGTGAGTGTTGGGGTCATCTATATTTACATTATATATACATACATACAGTACATGCATATATACATACATTTCCAGGCTGTCTGGGGTCCTGGTGAGAGCTAAGTGAATGGGCTGGTTGACATGGACCCTTCTACTCTCTTTGTGTGTGTCCAAACAGCGCTCTGCACTGGCAGCAGTGGAGGACAGTGAGAGGAGCTTTACTGAGCTGATCCACTCCATTGAGAGAAGACACTCTGAGGTAAAGGAGTTGATCAGAGCCCAGGAGAAGGCTGAAGTGAGTCGGGCTTAAGGACTCCTGGAGCAGGAGGTCGCTGAGCTGAGGAGAGATGCTGAGCTGAAGTAGCTCTCACACACAGAGGATCACATCCATTTCCTCCAGGTGACATCACTAATTTAGATATACCTCACAAAATCATTTCCAAATGTCTATTTAGATTATTTGACCAATTAAATGTACTTGTATTACATTAACATCTAACTTTCTCAATACTTTCCCTTCTCTCTGTAGAGTTTCCAGTTTCTCTGTGTCTCTCCTGGATCTCAGGCCTTATCTCCTTTAAGCATTTGAAGACATCAGTCTCTGAACTGAAAGATCGACAACAAGACATATGCAAGGAGGAAATGGACAAGATATCTGATGACGGTTGGTCAAATGCATTTCAAGATTTTGCATAGAATAATACCTCAAACTGCATTACATACTACTAGACATAAAATAACTGCATGACATGTATTTGAGATAGGAGCAAATTAATGTATAGATATGGGTAAAGTTTATCTAATGAAATGGCTGGTCATTTCATCAACCCCCATATCTTCTAATAGCCCATCTCCCCTCTAGTTACCTGTATATTGTTTGATAGTGGACATGAATAACGTGGACCTGTGATACAGTATTTACTAGCCTGTCTGTCTCCACAGTGATTCAAGTTCAGATTGACCACCCTGCTGAGCCCAAGACTAGAGAGGAGTTCTTAGAATGTGAGTAAACGCTGACTTTTTATTTTATTTGACCTTTATTTAACTAGGCAAGTCAGTTATGAACAAATTCTTATTTTCAATGACGGCCTAGGAACAGTGGGTTAACTGCCTGTTCAGGGGCAGAACGACAGATTTGTACCTTGTCAGCTCGGGGGTTTGAACTTGCAACCTTCCGGTTACTGCCGCCCACACACACACACACACACACACACACACACACACACACACACAGACCTTTAATCAAGTGATTTTAACCACTTTATTTTTCATCTTCTCAGACTCCTGCCAGCTGACGTTGGATCCCAATACAGCACAACAGTACCCGTGTCTGTCTGAGGAAAATAGAAAGGTGACCATTAGTTCTAAGGTTCAGTTATATCCTGATCATTCAGACAGATTTACCTTCTTTAAGCAGGTGCTGTGTAGAGAGGCTCTGTCTGGAGCCTGATTCTGGGAGGTAGAGTGGAGCGGGAATTGGGTTCGTATAGCTGTCTCATATAAAGGAATCAGCAGGAAAGGAGATGGTAATGAGTGTTTGTTTGGGGGTAGTGATCAGTCTTGGAGGTTTGACTGCTAGATCTAGACCACAATGCAGGAACACTGTCCTTCTACAGCGTCTATGACAAAATAACCCTCCTCCACAGAGTCCAGGCCACATTCACTCAGCCATTCTATCTGGGGTTCATTTGCTGGATCATCTGAATATACTGACACCTATTCAGTTACAAAGCTATTAGTCTGCTGGCCTTGTTGATACATGTGCAGTAGGACAAAGATTGATTGACTGTGGCCGAAGTTTGACGTAAGATTGCAGATATCATAGAGTACAGACGGCATAGTTGCTTAATTTGCATGTACAGAGGGGTGAACAAAACCAAGTGTAGATGAACGCATAATGAGACATTCATGCACTGGAAGGAGTTCTTGACAGGTGAAACAGTCCAATCATCATTGAGCTAAGTTTATTCAGTGTCTGGTGAAACAACACTGCTGAACTATTTCAGGGGAAGAGACATTTGTACTTGATTGGGATGAGGTCGTTTGTCTTGGTTGCTACGCAATAAATGAGGAGTTAATTGGCTCATTTCATGAAGTGGAGCTTTGGTTCATGTTCACTGTACATCTGGTAGTTATTATTATTTGCCTAAATGTGTAGCTACACTGTACTTGCCTATGTAACTACTGTACCATGTTAATACACTGGTAATAGGGACATGTTGTAAAGTGAGACCGTTGTTTTTATTATAGTCCAATAAAACTGAGCCGATGATTTGTTGTGTTTTCTGTGTTACTATTCTCAGTGCAGCCTCTTGTTTGGAGTGGTTCAAGACCACGCAGATAACAAACAACAGAGGAGAGAAACATAACAAAAAAATGTCAAAGATAAAGGCAAATGTATGCAAAAAGTAAAGAATTGAATAAAGTAGCCAATTAGTGAAGTTGTCAAGAGTTGAGTTCTAGTACAATGCTTGAAGTACAGCACTTAAAGCTGCTTCTTGTTCACTCCTCTCCATCCGTGCAGACACAGCAGCACGCTGGCTTGAAAATCCTTTGGAGAACCCAACGGACTGATCCTTTCTTGGGTCGGATGGCAACAACCTCTGTAAATACCAAGAAGGTGAAAACCTTTGGTTACAAACACTGACCAGTTAATGGGCTCTACTACACCAAGCTTTTAAAACCAAACACTGACCAGTTAATGGGCTCTACTACACCAAGCTTTTAAAACCAAACACTGACCAGTTAATGGGCTCTACTACACCAAGCTTTTAAGACCAAACGCTTTGTTCTCTGTCAGTGTAACTCACCTGCTTTCACGTCCTCTCTGTTCTTCTCTTCCCCCCGAGGTTGTCATTGGTTACCTCTACTGCTAAATGTAGAACCCAATGCACTTCGGCTTCAGTTTGCTCCTCAATTCATGCACCTTGGTAGGAAAGAGAGGTAGCAGCAGTGATCCATTCCCTTTGCATTGGTTACCTCTACAACAGTCTGCAGACAGAGAACACACGTGACCCGCTCTACGAGCGGAGGGGGCAATGTGGGTCAGGTGGAGCCGATGGGCTCAGAAGATTTTCCACAGGGAGGGGCTTGGCGGCGTGGGCTTCGAAATCTGCACCTCGTCCACCACTGCAGAGCAGATGAATTCTGCACTTTGTATCTCCAGCAGTTCCTTCTCCCCAGAAGTGACTGGATGGCAGTGATGGCCGCAGCCCGGGAGAAGGGAGCCAAAAGGGGAGGGGCCTTGAGGCCGCTGCCAGAGAGCTTCTGTCCTAAGGCCACCACCATGCCCATGGCTAGGTCTCTCAGCATGATGGAATGTGCCTCTGAGCGACCTTCCTCCGGCTGGGGCCACAGGGCCAGGAACAGTCTGGGCTCCATGCCACCTGGGATTGACTAATCCAACTGGGGGACTATAGTGATGTGCAGTTAGCAAACAATTCGTTATATTTTAACAACTCTTTTTACTGACTCGAGAGTCTGTTTAAAAAATCAATAAAAATCTGAGTGACTCGTTCATTTTAGTAATTCGTTTGACCTGCTAGTGCTGGCCGCAATGAGTCCAACAGCAGGATTATAGACTCTTCTCCGGCTCAGATGTGCCCCGACCACCAACTGTCTATCATATGCACTCAGGGAAATAGATCATGAGCATAGAGAAGAACTGATAATTGATCGCATGGTGCAAGAATGACTGCAATTAATTGATTGTTGAATGTTATGATGGACACAACAGCTTTGTAGAACCAAAACTCTGTTCAACAAACTCGAACTGAAGAACGAATCGTTTGGGGGGGCTGCAGTTTGCAAACAACTTTGTGCTTATGTATTTTATAAGAGGCTATGACCAAAACCTGAACACTAGTAGTTGTACTAGCAGCCCAGGGCTGTCAACCTCACACATCTCCACACATGTCTTTTGTCAGCAACAAAGATAGATTACACATCATGTTATTTTGTCCACACCACAGTGCTACAGAACACCTGTTGTAGCCTCAGGCTAACAAGCCAGACAGATTCACGCACACAGTCATCCTCACTGTCTGTGATTCTAACGTGTAGACCAATGAGCTGAGAAACACGGGGGGTCAGTGATGTGTGGTTTTGTCATGGTCATGGAGGGAACTGTGAGTAGCCTACAAACACTTTGGATACAAACCACAACAGCTGTCTTCAAGATGACCAAGAATACGTCAAAGATGACTTCAAGAGGCAAGAAGTCAAGAGGCATACTTCTTCCTTTAAGCAGATTGAGTAATTCTGTAATCAAATGCAGCATATGTATTGTGATGCTATAATGGTCTGGAGCCCCCAATACAAACCCCATTTGGACAAACACACTTTTTCACCCATTGAAAGCTACTAAACTAGTGTATGTCTTCCTCAGTGGAAGCAGAATACAGAATACTAAACACCCCATAATCCACAGTATCATCTCCGATAGCTCAGGTCAAACAGCTTTGAACATCATTCCATACTGTATATTCTCATTGTTATACAGGTGAGCCAGACTGGCACAGCATGATTGGAATCCCTATGCCCACATTACTGTAATCACAACACATCTGGATGTGTTTCTCATGTATTCCACCCAGGACGGTACAAACTCATTTTTCAGTCATACTTGACATCGAGGAAGTTGTTATTCTAAGTAAATATAGGACTTGGTTGCTAGGGGCTACCACTGAATGAGCACCTGCTTTGCACATGTACAGCCTCACATAGGCAAACGCCTCTATAGCACCTTGAGGTCAGATGCCGAGCAGTTACCATACCAAGCGCTGATGCAGCCAGTCAAGACACTCTCAATGGAGCAGCTGTAGATCTTTTTGAGGATAATAGTCCACGATAAACTCCGTTGTTTTGCCCACGTTGAGGGAGAGGTTGTTGATCAGGGTCTATCTAGGAGTTTCACTGCAGGTCTGAGAGAAGCATATACAGCATGCAGTCAGAATGCAGTCAGGTCTATTATTCCTAATCCTAGCCTATATCTAACCTCATGTCTGAACCAAGTAGGACCAGTGTGGGCATATGAATGTTGTATTTTGACTTATGAAACATGCTGTATTGTAATAGTTTTGAGGTGTCAACAGGAAGAGATAAGACTACTGTCTAGCAAACAGAGATATGGCTGAATATCTACTCCTTTTTATCACAGCCCTGTCAACAATATTCCTGATTCAAATCAGAGTCCTTGTGTTCTGAATATAAATTGTTCCTTTGTACACAGAGATCATTTTTCAACACTCAATCTTCACATTCTCATTTGAATCCTCTGGGCAGATCTGGGTGTAAATGATTTCCTACTCATTTTAGTGTAATTTTAGTGTCTTGATTATTTATTGATACAGAGAGTCCTGCTGGACTCCATCTTGTTTCTTCTCCCAGATGCCCACATCCTCTTCTGAATACTGTTTATGTACTACAGGCCTTACATAATCACTATTAAACATTTACTAAGAGATGTTTTCAATGAGAGAGAGAGAACACATTTTATTGCGTTCATTATTATTGCCCATTTTTTATGTAATTTTGTCTGGTTCTATCTTGAGACCACTGGCTGCCAGTTATATCCTCCAACACAAAGAGACACACAGAGTTGGCATCACCATGGCAACTTCCCCCAAGCTCCAGAACATAAACTTCCATCAATGCAGCAAAGTGTTACAGACTCCACGAGGGGTCTATAGTTTGAGTGTGTGGTGAGAGAGAAGAGTCCAATGAGAGCTTTAAAGGCCAGAGAAGTACATGTCAGAGTGATGAATGGCATTTAGGAGGGCCCCACTCAGATGCCCATCCATACAATAGAGAGAGATACTGACGCACTACCTGGGATCAACAGCCCTGACAATGACTGTGTGTGTTTGTGTGTGTATGTGTGGGAGGGGCGGTGCTGTGTGTTTGTTTATGTCTGTCTGTCTGTCTGTCTGTCTGTCTGTCTGTCTGTCTGTCTGTCTGTCTGTCTGTCTGTCTGTCTGTCTGTCTGTCTGTCTGTCTGTCTGTCTGTCTGTCTGTCTGTCTGTCTGTCTGTCTGTCTGTCTGTCTGTGTGTGTGTGCGCGTGTGTTTGTTTCCGAACTTGCCAAATAATCCAACAATAGACCTTATCCTAATTCTACTATTACTATAGTGCACTAATGCCCCCAACACATTCCTTCATTCACTGTGAATTACATCTGTCAGGCAGCTAAAACTGCATTGACCCTGAAATGAAGGACAGGGTCATTCGGCTGGCATCCTTATATAGTAAATACAGAGTGAATAAGAGGCGAGAGATGAGGATGAGACAGGAAGTGTCTTTTTGTTGGACTCAAATGTCGGCCAGAGGTCACTCAATGTGACCAATGTATCTCAATGGGTCTCAGAATAGAACAGTACCCCGCCACAGAGATGTGTTTATTTTTGCGTCTGTCTGCAACTCCTCGTGTCTGAAAATCATGTTATGACTCTTTGGCCAATTTGCTCTTTCTACATCCCTCATCCCCCATCCCCCATCCTCCATCCCTCATCCCCCATCCTCCATACCTCATCTCCCATCCCCATCCCTCATCCCCCATCCTCCATACCCCTTCCCTCATCCCCCATCCTCCATTCCCCTTCCTTCATCCTCCATCCCCCACCCTCTATCCCTCATCCTCCATCCTCATCCCCCATCCTCCCATTTCCCGCTAACGATGTCTATGTACAGTGCATTTTGAAAGTATTCAGACCTGTCACGCCCTGACCTTAGAGAGCCTTTTTATGTCTCTATTTTGGTTTGGTCAGGGTGTGATTTGGGTGAGCATTCTATGTTCTGATTTCTATGTTTGTGTTTCTATGTTTTGGCTGGGAATTGTTCTCAATCAGGGACAGCTGTCTATCGTTGTCTCTGATTGGGAATCATACGTAGGCTGCCTTTTCCCCTTTTGTTATTGTGGGAAGTTATCTTTGTTAGTGGCACTATAACCCTTGTAAGCTTCACGGTCGTTTCTTTTTTTCTTGTTTTGTTTCATTCAAATAAAGAGAAATGTACGCTCACTACGCTGTGCTTTGGTCCAGTCATTTCCAGGAGGACGCCCGTGACAAGACCACTTGACTTTTTCCACATTTTGTTACAGCCTAACATGGATGAAATCATTTTTCACCTCATCAATCTACACACAATACCTCAAAATGATAAAGCAAAAACAAGTTTTTTGACATTTTAGCAACTGTATAAAAAATAAAAACGGAACTATATTTACATAAGTATTCAGACCCTTTACTCAGAATTTTGTTGAAGCACCCTTGGCGGCAATGACAGACTTGAGTCTTCTTCGGTATGACTCTACAAGCTTGGGGAGTTTCCTATGCTTCTCTGCATATTCTCTCAAGCTCTGTCAGTTTGGATGGTGAGCATCAGCTATTTTCAGGTCTCTCCAGAGATGTTCGATCGGGTTCAAGTCCGGGCTCTGGCTGGGTCACTCAAGGATATTCAGAGACTTGTCCCAAAGCCACTCCTGCGTTGTCTTGGCTGTGTGCTTAGGGTCATTGTCCTGTTGGAAGGTGAATATTCACCACGGTCTGAGGTCATGAGTGCTCTGGAGCAGGTTTTCATTGGTCCTGACTAGTCTCACAGCCCCTGCCGCTGAAAAACATCCTCACAGCATGATGCTGCCACCACCATGCTTCACCATAAGGATGGTTTTTGCCAGGTGATAAGCGGTGCCTGGTTTCCTCCAGACGTGATGCTTGACATTCAGGCCAAAGAGTTCAATCTTGGTTTCATCAGACCAGAGAATCTTGTTTATCACGGTCTGACCATCGTTTAGGTGTGTTTTTGGCAAACTCCAAGCTGGTTGTCATGTGCCTTTTACTGAGGAGTGGCTTCTGTCTGGACACTTTACCATAAAGGCCTGATTTGTGGAGTGCAGCGGAGATGGTTGTCCTTCTGGAAGGTTCTCCCATCTTCACAGAGGAACTCTGAAGCTCTGTCAGAGTGACCATCGGGTTCTTGTTCACCTCCCTGAACAAGGCCCTTCTCCCCCGATTGCTCAGTTTTGCCGGGCGGCCAGCTATAGGAAGAGTCTTGGTGGTCCAAACTTCTTATATTTAAGAATGATGTAGGCCACTGTGTTTTTGGATACCTTCAATTCTGTAGAAATGTGTTGGTACCCTTCTCCATATCTGTGCCTAGACACAATCCTGTCTCAGAGCTCTATGGACAATTCCTTCGACCTCGTGGCTTGGTTTTTGCTCTGACATGCACTGTCAACTGTGGGCCCTTAAATAGACAGGTGTGTGTCTTTCTAAATCATGTCCAATCAATTGAATTATACTACAGGTGGACTCCAATCAATTTGTAGAAACATCTCAAGGATAATCAATGGAAACAGGATGCACCTGAGGTCAATTTGGAGTCTCATAGCAAAGAGTGTGAATACTTAGGTAAATATGGTATTTCTTTAAAAAAAATATTTAATACATTTGCAAAAATGTCTATAAAACCTGTTTTCGCATTGTCATTATTGGGTATTGTGTGTAGATTGATGAGTCAATTATTTTAAATCATCCATTTTAGAATAAGGTTGTAATGTAACAAAATGTGAAAAAAGAGGGGTCAGGCGGGCGGATTCAGGATCAGGACAGGCAACAGTCAAAAACCAGGAGGGCGAGAAAAAGAGGCTGGGAAAAAACAGGAGCTGACATGACAAACAAGACGAACTGGCAACAGACAAACAGAGAACACAGGTATAAGTACACAGGGGATGATGGGGAAGATGGGCGACACCTGGAGGGAGGTGGAGACAAGCAAAGACAGGTGAAACAGATCAGGGCATGACAGGACCCCCCCCCCCCCTCTAGCCTCTAGGGGTGCCACCTGGCATCAAATCAAATCAAAACAAATGTATTTATATAGCCCTTCGTACATCAGCTGATATCTCAAAGTACTGTACAGAGACCCAGCCTACCTGGAAGCATACCTGGTTGACTGTGGTGCCGGCAGTGAAAGTCGGCGATGAGGACTGGGTCCTGGATGTCTCTAGTGGGGACCCAGCACCTCTCCTCCGGGCCATAACCCTCCCAGTCAACCAGGTAATGGAAACCCCTTCCCTGTGGTCAAACCCTCAGGAGGAGTCTCACCGTGTACGACAGATGGCCATCGACGACAGGGGGAGGAAGAAATGGAAATGGAAGACAAAGGACTGTGAGACCTGGGCTTAATACGGGACACATGAAAGGTGGGGTGTATACTAAGGGCACGGGCAACAGAAGACGAACAGCAGAGGGGCTAATGATCTTGGAGATGGGGAAAGGGCCGATGAACCAGGGGGACAGTTTGATGACTCCACCCGGAGGGACAGATGCCAGGTCGAGAGCCATACCTTCTGTCCGAGATGATACCGAGGAGCCGGGGTCTGATGGCGATCCGCTTGACATCAATACCTGGAGGTGGTCTTGAGGAGGGCCGACCGTGACAAAGTCCAGGGAGATGTGAGACTAGGGACGGTGGGGGACAAGCAGAGGCTGGAGGAGACCAGCCAGAGCTTGCCAAAGAGTCTTGTTCTGTGCACAAACGGTGACGAATGTGGACACGTCCGGGACCACGATAGGCCACCAAAAGCGCTGTCGCACAAAGGCCAAGGTCCGATGGGCACCCGGGTGGCAGGCCAGCCTGGAGGAGTGCGCCCACTCCAGGACCGCGGAGCAGACAGTGTCGGGAACGAACATCCTGTTATGGATGGTGGAGCGATGTAACTCGCTCTTCTCTGCCTTCACAAACAGCTGATTCTCCAGAAGGTGTTGAAGGACCTGCCGGACGTGGAGCATGGGTTCTTGAGGGGAGTGGGAGAAGACCAAGATGTCATCAATGTAGACCAAGACGAATCGGTTCAACATGTCGCGGAGAACATCATTCACCAGAGCCTGGAACACAGCAGGGGCGTTGGTGAGGCCAAAGGGCATGACCAGACACTCGCAGTGGCACCTGCCGTGTTGAAGGCGTTCTTCCACTCGTCCCCCTCTCGTATCCGCACCAGGTGGTAGGTGTTCCGTAGATCCAGCTTGGAAAACACAGTGGCCCCCTGGAGTGGCTTAAAGGCTGAGGATATGAGTGGTAGCGGGTAATAAGTCTTAACCGTATCGTTGAGTCCCCGGTGGTCAATGCATGGGCGCAGGGTCTTGTCCTTTTTCTCCACGAAGAAGAAACCTGTGCGGGCGGGAGAGGGATGGATAAATCCATGAGCTAGGGAGTCCCCAATGTAGGTATCCATAGCCTTGGTCTCCGGTCCCGACAGAGAGTACAGACATCCCAGGGGCGGTGTGGTGCTAGGGAGAAGGTCAATCCCGCAGTCATAGGGTCGGTGGGGTGGAGACAACGTGGCCCTGGCCTTGCTGAACACCTCCCGGAGGTCCTGGTACTCTGCGGGAATGACAGAGAGGTCTGGGGCACCTTCCGAGCCCCCAGGAAGGCGTCCCGGGGCAGGTTGTGCTGACTTCAGGCAATGGGGGTGGCAGAACGGGCTCCAGCCGATGATGGTCTCCCCACAGAAGAATGGCATGAAAAAGGGTGCAAGCAGGGGAAGCAGGAACGTTCTCCATATGGCCCACCAGAGTCCTTGCCCCTACCGGTGAGCCTGGCTTCTTTAGAGGACAAGAGGACACAAAATTACGAAGTGTCCTGCAATATTGACAACTCTTTGTGTTGATGCTGTATTGCCATTCTGCTGGCGACAGCCCAGCTATGCCAAGTGGCATAGGCTCAGGAAGCGGTGACTCGGCCGTCTTCGGCAGCCCAAGGGCTATATCTGTTCTAAGTTCTACATTTTTTGAATGGGGCATGCTTATTTAAGATGATGAGGGAAGCACTTTTAAAGAGCAACCAGGCATCCTCTACTGACAGGATGAGGTTAATATCCTTCCAGGATACCCGGGCCAGGTCAATTAGAAAGGCCTGCCGCTGAAGTGCTTTAGGGAGCGTTTGAGAGTGATGAGGGATGGTCGTTTGACCGCGGACCCATTACGGACGCAGGCAATGACGCAGTGATCGCTGAGATCCTGGTTGAAGACAGTAGAGGTGTATTTGGAGGTCAAGTTGGTCAGGATGATATCTAAGAGGGTGACCATGGTTATGAATTTAGGCTTGTACCTGGTAGGTTACTTGATAATTTGTATGAGATTGAGGGCATCTAGCTTAGATTGTAGGACGGCCGGGGTGTTAAGCAGGTCCCAGTTTAGGTCACCTAACAGTATGAACTCTAAAGATAGATGGGGGGGGTCAATTCATATATGGTGTCCAGGGCACAGCTGGGGGCTGAAGGGGGTCTATAACAAGCGGCAAAGGTGAGAGACTTGTTTCTGGAAAGATGATATCAGCCTCACACTGGCCCAGGCTACAGACAGACCTGAAATACACCCCCATCGATTTCCCACACGGACACCACATTTGAAGAAAATGGTTAAGTGCATGCATACACCTCCTATTTTTGTGAAGGAAAACAAAACCCTTTTAGCTTTTTGCTTCTTAGGCAGATGGAAGGGACCGTCAGTATTCACTTTCCTTGTGCCTGACCTCATGTCCCCTCTCTCTTTCTATTTCTCTATCTCTCTGTCTTTCCCTCTCTCACCCCTTTCTCTCTCCCTTCCCCTTCTCCCTCCTTCTCTTCATCTCCCCCCCTCTCTCTCTCTCTCTCCCTCCTTCCCTCTTGCACCTTAGAAATAGCCTTGTTAATTCAATAACAAAACAAATGCCTGTACTCTAGCTCTTCCTGGAAGACCATTTCTCTCCCTGCCACAGCAGAGAAGCAGCATAATTTCAGATTCATTGCATTGCGGGTGCTGTTGCTGCCATGTGGGAATGTGAATTCATGCCCTGGAGGAATGGGAAGAAGATAATGTGACCCTCTGCTGAGGGGAAAACAGCTCATAATAATGTCTGGAACAGAGCAAATGGAATGGCATCAAACACCTGGAAACCATGTGTTTGATGTATTTGATAGCATTCTACTGATTCCTCTCCAGTCATTACCACAAGCCCGTTCTACCCAATTAAGGTACCGCCAAACTCCTGTGATGCCAACCACCCCAGAAAACAGGTTCCCTTATTATCCTGATTCCCCGGAGTGGAGATAATGACCACCCTAGCAACTACTTAACCACTAGCAAGCACTGCAGTGGCCACACTATAGATGCAGGCTGGGTGGGAGGGGAGTGAATGTGAGTGAGCAGACCCAAATTTAAGGAGGCACCTTTACCTTCCCTAAAATCACCAGTGATTGTCCTTAATTACTCAAAGTAGCATCTCCTGCTGACTTTTATGGACTGTTTTTCTGAGTTTTCTGACTATTTACTACAACATCACAAATTATGTGTATAGTTGGGTGGCCTGGGACTGTAAATACCAGTCTGCAGTTACGTAAACTGATTAAGATAAAACAATAGAGTAATACTTTTTAATTCAAGGTGACTTACAGAGCTTGGCTGGTGGCGAAGAGGTCGCTGGTTTGACTTGGTGGGAGACCTGTGGATGTGCCCTTGGGCGGGGAGCTTGACCCCTGGTTCCTCCTGTGGTTCTCTTTGGATGGGAGTGTCTGCTAGATGACTGAATGTAATGTAAATATTGAGCGGCTTCAATGCAGGTAGACTGTTTGATTTCAAATTCAATAAAACAATAATAAAAAGTGACTTACAATAGGAACAATATTACAATACTCCTGTGGCTTATTATACTGGATCTTTATCTTATCATCCTGAATATTTATCTTGCCTCTTCTGTGTTAATCCTTTCATTATAGCTTTAGCCTGATAAAGAATAGGTCTGGTAATGCAGGCTGTTGTGTTTTGTTGCTATAATAGATTCTAGTGGACGCTACAATACTACTCTTTTTACCTTTTTTCTTTAATACATTGGCCTAATATTTCAGCTAATACAGTATCTATGGTATTCTGCAAAACACTGACATTTTGTCCAATGTTAAAATAGTTACTATATCTAATCTTCTCCCTCTTCAAGAGGGATCGAGGTTTCAGCCCTGTCACACAATATCAATCACTGAAGACTTGCTTTTATGTGATTGACACAGCCATAAAGGCAATCATATTTTTTCATCAACATTACTGCATGAGGGCTTGCTTTTACCAACACTCCAACCCCTCAGCCTGATTGAACTCACCCGGCTACATCTATGAAATCTCCACTGAGGCTAGACTTTAAGTTCATATGCTGGGTTAGCATCCTCAGGCAATGCTAGTGATGGGAGGATTGTGGCTAACGGTTAATTTAAGCAATACCCAGCAGCAGGACCACCACTGTCCTCCCGATTCAAATGAATGAACAGCATGCCCCAGAGATACACTTTTATTTTCCACATCCGTCCATCTCAGCAGATTTCTCTCTTTTATACACCAGTTCAAATGCATCTCTGTCTTCTTCTACTTTTGTAGTGCCAGTAGTGAGGCTTTCTGGGAAGTTCACCACTTAGGGGGGGGTTTACAGAACTGTCAGTGTTCTGACATGGGTTTATAGTTCTTGAGAGACACTGATTCAGTCCAGGCTTAAAAAGCAATTCGCTCACAAACGGTTACCCAGGGTTATACTCAATTAAGGTGATAGGAGTCGGCAGCCATGCTTGTAGCCGGCTAGCTCTCTCCAAAGTCTTATCCATTTCAGCCAGCTAAGAGAATATGAAAAGGTCTGCCCTCTGGGACCCACGTAAATACAGCATATGCTGGAAATGGGTTTGATATTGAAAGTGGGACAGAGGAATGTGCTATATTGCATCCTCTGCTACATGAGCAGACTAGAGTGCTCTGGCACAACGTGCCTGTCACCACTGCCTGTCATCTCTGATATATTACTCAGTGAGTAAAAGTGCCCCCATCCAAATGACAACAAAGGGACTAATACGGAGAGAGAACGGAGGTACCTTCCACCTCCCTCCGCCTCCATTTATTAATCTCATAAAGCGACGGGTCTCATCTGTCAAGAATGTTGAGTTGCAGCTTATAAAATGCAACCTCAGAATGAAAAATGTGTTCCCAAGCTGTTCCCTTGCAAGACAAGAAGGTGTCAATCATCAAATAACTCTATATAAGATTTCCATAAATGACAAATAAAATTACTCTTTGTTTGTGTTTTACAACCATAAAGCAACAGCAAGTAATGGTTCAGAGACATACGCAAGGTTATATGAATCCTTTTCAGCTTTATAACTCTGTGTTATTGATAATACTGTCAGCATTTCAGATGCGTTACAATTACCAAATCTATTGCCGAAACACTACCAGTATACCAAATATATATCACTGTTCCAAATTTGTTTCTATATTATTTAGTGTATTGTAGCTAAGGAACAGGTGCTACTTAGTTGATTGCATTCCAGGGTTTGCGATTGAGTGAGAGGATTCCCTGGGTGGGGGTTAGGACGTGATGAGGTGTGGGGATGGGGTGTGGAGACCAGGAGATGATGAGGAGGGTTGGCATGTTCCCTGTCAGAGAAAATGAAAGGACTGAGACACCCTATATGCCTGGGCAGGGTTGGGGAGTATCTGATTAAATGTAATCGCTTAAATGTAATCATATTACAAAAAAATGTGCCCATGAGCAGTTACATTACCAGCAAAAATAATATAATCAGATTACAGATACTTTAGAAAAACTTGATTACTTTTAAATTCAGAAAGGATGTTTGCGGAAAAATAAACGATAACTTTCTTTTTCATAATGACATTCAGTTTAGCATTGAAAAAAGCATCAAGTTTAAGATTGTTCCACCTGAAAGTGTGACCACAAGTCAGAGACCACTATGATGACACACCAAATTGCATGTTTTTTTTGTCTTCTCATGCCGCTTAAGAGGAAAGTAATCCAAAAGTAACTGAAAGTCATCAGATTACATTATTGAGTTTAGGTAAACCAAAAGTTGCATTACTGATTACAATTTTGGACAGGTAACTAGTAACTGTAACGGATGACATTTTGAAAGTCGCCTACCCAAGCCTGTGTCTGTGCTTGTGGGAACTAATCCTTCGGGAAATCATAATGACTATACCATTTAGACATTACTCCAGGAAGATGTCATTGGTAGTCTATTGCACACTTCCTAATGTTCAGGTCTTTAGAGATGCTTTTAATTAGGTGTTTTTAAGCAGTAAATCAATAGCTTGATGTCCTTGATCTTTTCAAGGTTGGACAACAAGAGTCCTACTGCAACTCACCTTTCAAAATATCAATCTCTGTTTATTTACTTATCGTCACAGTTAGTGTAATGACAATATTGACAATGATAAGAAGAGGTATTGGGGATGAATAATTATGTTATAAGTACGAGTAAGAAGATGCCAGCTGGTCTGTTGATGAAGCTAGCAGGCAAGAGTGAAAGGTGCAAAGTATTTGACAGTGATGAGCCGATGACATCACATTTCATGCACCACCATCTGTGAGTTATAAAAAGCTCATAGAAGAGGATTTGTTACCATTGTGAGAGAGGAATTGGCTTGTTACAGAGAACCACTCCCCTCCCCCATCTTCCATTTCCCTCAGTATAGTTCCATTGTCCTACTGTAGACCAAAAAGAGCCTGAGAGACCATTCAATTCATGCCTGCATTCAGTCCATTTGTCTAACAAGCATAGGTTTAGTGTGCCCACAAAACAACATCTTTCGGAAAGGCCAACAAAATTGACTGTGCCAGAGTAGCTAGGCATTCTTATTTATGGCAATTGCACCCTCTTCATGTTAATCCACAAGAGACAATACCAAATCAGAGCACGTACTGGAATGTTATATTCTTCAGATCGAACATCAGCTTGCTCAAATCCTGTTTGAAAGTGGAAAATTATTTGCGTGGTTCTTTCACCTGCTACTTACACAGCCCTGCGAAGGAATAAAGGCCCGGCAGTGGAATTAGGAAAAAGTGACATTACAACCATCTTTTTTATTTTACTAGGCAAGTCAGTTAAGAACAAATTCTTATTTTCAATGATGGCCTAGGAACAGTGGGTTAACTGCCTGTTCAGGGGCAGAACAACAGATTTGTACCTTGTCAGCTCAGGGATATGAACTTGCAATCTTTCAGTTACTAGTCCAACGCTCTAACCACTAGGCTACCCTGCCACCCCAGATCATTGCTTTGGCATGATGTTAGTTTCCCATAACAAGGAAGTGCCAAGTCAATGAAACTTAATTGGATGTGTGGGGTTTCTCTGACCAGAATCAGAAGACGGAATGTACCAGAACCCCACCCCATGGGTCGGCCTTTGCAATGTAGGACATAATGGTAATCATGAACATCCAAGAGACCTTTAATACAGAATTATGTCTGTTTTGGGCTGCTGTCCTCTGTGTCTGTAACTGTCTTTGGTTCCTGGATCCTGTGTAAGTAATACTCCATATCGTATGAACGTGAATTATGTATCTCTACACTGTAGGATGATTATTGTGAAAGAAGAAAGCCGTTTGGCATCTTCTACGTCAAAGGAAATGCAGAATCAAGGGATTGTTGGACTTGTGTTAGGTGCATTTGAAATTCTAATTTCAAAGAAGTTCTCCTCCCGCAGTGCCAATACCTTTATGTCATGCATTGATATCTGCAGTAACAAACACAGTTGGCTTTCCGAGTTGATATTCACTGCGTCTGATATTTTGATTATTCTCTGTCCGGCAGAGGATGTCCACTGACGAATAAACAATCTTATTTTCAGTTTATTAGGCAGACTGACAGTTTCTGATTTTGAAGCGCTTCGTTTTTTTAGTTTTTTAAATTTTTTAAATTTAACTTTTATTTATACAGGTTTTTCTCATTGAGATAAAATATTTTTTTCAAGGGAGACCTGGTCCAACAGCAGCAGGGGGAACAACGTTTCAGACAAAACAACTTACATACACTAACACAACATGAACAAAACTATAGACATACATACAGTACAACAATGACATATAACGTAAAGAAACACAAATGTCATAACTAAAAAACAGCTGTCCTAAAGACAATTACACTCTTCTATGATATTTACACCAACTGTTTAAACTCCACCAATGTGACTAGATGATCAAATTGGCAACAACTCGGCTGTAGAAACCAACAACAAAACATTGAGGCATTTCAATATGGATACTGGTTTTAATCCAAGACTATATGTACATCCCACTGGGCGAATCAACGTTGTTTCTATCTCATTTCAATGAAACTACATTGAACCAACTTGGAATAGACGTTGAATTGACGTCTGTGCCTAGTGGAATGTTATGTTGGCAAAAAGAAAAGTCTGTCCTTGAGTTTCATTTTCAAACTTTCGATGGGCACAGGGATAGATAATCATCCAAGGCCCAGAGTTTCCCAGTCAGGTCATGTGGTCAGGAGAACCCCGAGCCCATACAGAGAGGAGTGAATGATAATCCTTTCAACCACATCCCAGAGTGTGACCATGTGCAACAATGTGAAAACATGTTAATAATCAAGGTGGGATGTGGCTACCTTTGGCCTCAGTGCTGTAACTCTGGCTGGCAGATGTTCATTGGGAGTGAGGGTCAGCCCGAGCCTCCACACTATCAACTAGTTCATTTAGCAGCATGTTGAGAGGCGTTGCCCAGCTAAGATGTTCATTGGGAGTGAGGGTCAGCCCGAGCACCCACACTATCAACTAGTTCATTTAGCAGCATGTTGAGAGGCGTTGCCCAGCTAAGATGTTCATTGGGAGTGAGGGTCAGCCCGAGCCTCCACACTATCAACTAGTTCATTTAGCAGCATGTTGAGAGGCGTTGCCCAGCTAAGATGTTCATTGGGAGTGAGGGTCAGACCGAGCCTCCACACTATCAACTAGTTCATTTAGCAGCATGTTGAGAGGCGTTGCCCAGCTAAGATGTTCATTGGGAGTGAGGGTCAGCCCGAGCCTCCACACTATCAACTAGTTCATTTAGCAGCATGTTGAGAGGCGTTGCCCAGCTAAGATGTTCATTGGGAGTGAGGGTCAGCCCGAGCCTCCACACTATCAACTAGTTCATTTAGCAGCATGTTGAGAGGCGTTGCCCAGCTAAGATGTTCATTGGGAGTGAGGGTCAGCCCGAGCCTCCACACTATCAACTAGTTCATTTAGCAGCATGTTGAGAGGCGTTGCCCAGCTAAAATAATGTGTTGGAGGTACTGAACACAGCCCAGTGTTGTGATTTAAAAGCTGCCCAGGGTCCCAGCCTGCCGCTGGGTCTCTATTTATAAATGGTGGTGGCCCTGCCGAGGTTGAATGAACCAGGGAACATCAGCAGATTCTTCATCACAAAGCCCAGAAAAAACACAAGCCTACTGGGAGCTGAGTGAATCGCTCCTTCAAGCTCCCTCTGAAAACTACAGCGTGGGAGAGACTTTTTTAATTATTATTATTTTTTTTTTAACTTCTCAACAATGTTTTGGAAGCAATATGAAAGTTTAATATCTATTTATGGCTGTACTTGCTAAAAAACAAGTGAGTGTTTCCTCCCATGAGGATACTCTGCTCACTGTATCATGGCAGTACTAATATGACTAGATATAATTGGTGTATGCTTTTCTAGTAGAGTGCACAGAGATAGAGATAGTAATCCTCCACTAAATTATCATTTTAATTAGTCTTTTGTTCTGACGCAGCAGGGTGCAACGCTAGCATCGCCATAGTAGAAACTCCTTGTCAGTGTTAACATTAGTTGTATGAATGCTTCTTAAAATGGGAGCCTGCCTTCCCTCCATGACCAAAGGTGGACAGAGAGAGGAGGCAGGAAACATGATGAGGAAGTGAACTGGAAGTGATCCTCGTGTCATAAGAACCAAGTGTTCAGGTCTCTGTCTCGTTCTGCCTTCCTGCCTATATGTCTGTCTGTCTGTCTGTCTGTCTGTCTGTCTGTCTGTCTGTCTGTCTGTCTGTCTGTCTGTCTGTCTGTCTGTCTGTCTGTCTGTCTGTCTGTCTGTCTGTCTGTCTGTCTGTCTGTCTGTCTGTCTGTCTGTCTGTCTGTCTGTCTGTCTGTCTGTCTGTCTGTCTGTCTGTCTGTCTGTCTGTCTGTCTGTCTCTCTATTGGTCTTTCCTTCTCTCTACATCTCTCTCAATCCGTCTCCTTCTCCTCTTGGTGAATTAGGCCTACTGAAATGACAGAAGGAGTCAATCAGGATTAAGGCTTTTACATTACAAAGTCTACCTGCTCTCTGGAGCCCTACAGGAAGAAAGCAAGTGCTACAGGAAGTTAGTGTTATCATCCATTCTACAATAAAATAATAATGAAACGAGAGAGAATTGGACATATTTTTAAACTACTATTTTCTCATATGACAGGCAGGATTGTTTGATGTAGCAACGTCAAAAGAAGGCTCTTCTGATAAAGACTTAAATATGCATGTTCTGTATTTAACACTGTATTCAAAGAGCTCATGTTTTCCTCAAACATGAAAAGTATCTACATTTTTATCCATCAAACAGCATGGAAAATATGGTGATATAGCCTAACCCTTTTGCAAATGCACCATAAAATAATTAATAATGCACTCTCTAGTGACTTTCCAAGACTTTGAATGTCAAGCTGTTGCTAATAATTATTTAATTTCATTTTATAGTCCATTCAAGTGGCAGCTAGCCTTGCACAGTGGTTCCCAACCTTTTTTGGGTTACTGTACCACCAACTGAATTTTGCCCTGCCTGGAGTACTTCTGAAGTACCCCCTCACGTGCATTTTACCAGTAGGTCTATGGTGTCATGAGTCTTCTCAAGTACTCCCTGTGTAACGGATGTGAAACGGCTAGCTTAGTTAGCGGTGCGCGCTAAATAGCGTTTCAATCGGTGACGTCACTTGCTCTGAGACCTTGAAGTAGTAGTTCCCCTTGCTCTGCAAGGGCTGTGGCTTTTGTGGAGCGATGGGTAACGATGCTTCGTGGGTGACTGTTGTTGATGTGTGCAGAGGGTCCCTGGTTCGCGCCCGGGTATGGGTGAGGGGACGGTCCAAAGTTATACTGTTACATTGGTGCCGTGACCCGGATCACTGGTTGCTGCGGAAAAGGAGGAAGGTCAAAAGGGGGGTGAGTGTAACGGATGTGAAACGGCTAGCTTAGTTAGCGGTGCGCGCTAAATAGCGTTTCAATCGGTGACGTCACTTGCTCTGAGACCTTGAAGTAGTAGTTCCCCTTGCTCTGCAAGGGCCGTGGCTTTTGTGGAGCGATGGGTAACGATGCGTCGTGGGTGACTGTTGTTGATGTGTGCAGAGGGTCCCTGGTTCGCGCCTGGGTATGGGCGAGGTGACAGTCTAAAGTTATACTGTTACACCTGTTTATAGGCCAAGTACCCCCAGGGGACCTATTACACCTGGTTGGGAACCACTGGCCTAGTGGTTAAGTGTTGGGCCATTCACCAAAAGGTCACTGGTTTGAATCTCTGAGCCCACTAGGTGAAAAACCTGTCAATAGGTACTTAATTTCTCCTGTAAATTGCTCTGGATAAGAGCATCTGATAAATGACAAAAATGGAATTGACTGAAGTAGGTCAAAACAATAAATGAACTGTAGTTTAATGTGCGTAGGAATTAAGAAAATAGATCTTAGTCTGACACAGTTTAATCTTAAAATTGATGGAAACATAATAATAAACAGATTCAGAATTATTTATATAGGCTATTTCATGAGTTTTGATCTACCTTAAAAAACCTCTGGATGCCGCTGTAATGATGACAGAGACCACGCCTTCCATTGACTCTGATTGGGTCAAATTGACCAGCTGGGGATCTCCATTGGATCGTGCACATCCATTGAATCCCTCCTTCACCTTTGTCAATTTCTGAGCTTGCATTAGAACGCCTCGTTGTTTCCCACGCTTGGAAAGAAGTTAACAGGCTTTTATCTGAGGTTCGGAAGAGAGAGGACACCTACAGAAGAGAAAATCATAGAAGCTTAATCTTTTTGGATTTCCCTGCAAGTCGAGTGGGACCCGCCAAATTAACGGGGAAGAGCAGTGACCGCGAGCCATCTGGAATCGAAAAGGCTACCGCAGCGACTGTTACAATCAGGCGCGCAACATTGTTGCAGTGTGACTGCTCGAGCGCGAACAAGGGAATAACACACATCTAGCAATGGTTTACATGAGAGCATTTTATCAGACTTTTATATTATTGTAAACGTAAACTTCGAATTAAATCCCGGGTGTTTAACAGGAAGGAATACAATATATTTTCTAAAAGGATAAAGTATGCCGGACCAAATTACAGTGTCCGAGTTCATGGCGGAGACAAATGAAGATTATAAAGCGCCAACTGCATCAAACTTCACCACTAGAATGTCCCACTGTAGGAATACCGTGACTGCTTTGGAGGAGGTGAGTGGTGTGGTGAATTCCAAAGCCTATAGGCTACTTCAAGGTCCACATTCGGTAGCATCACCGGACACGTCGAAGGTTATAATGCATTACTTAGACCTAGTTGTACCTATGTCGGTTATAAAGGTACTCTAAACTAACTGGCCAAAATGCTATATTATCACAGTAGGCTTTTTTCCTGAATGGTTGGGCGTTTTCATCAAGCACTAGAGCCATTTGCTCTGCATTGCTCTCACACAGAGGAAAGTGGAAACTTGTTTTCTCCAATTAGGCTACTAATCGTAATTTATTGTACACCGTTCTGATGTTGTTATGTACAGAATATAACAATAGCCACTTAGTTTTTATTGGATAATAGAACCGCATAATCGGTATTAGCTGCTTTGTTTACTTGGGACATCTCCTTTGACCATTAGTTTACAATCAACGATTTCAAAAACGAACATCTTGGCCCAGATGACAATATCGAGAGTTTACCAGGAAAACATGGACAGTTCAATGGAAACAGTTATATCATACAAACAATGGCTCTACATTTTCTTTATTTAAAAAAATTGAATGTCTATTGAGGAATAGAAGAGCTTTGCAATTAATGTGGCACCTGTTCAATAAATTCGGTATTTATTTTGCATCAATAGGCCACGCCCGAGAATAGGACTTTTCCTGTGGTTTATAGATGGGTTAGCTTTGCCCCAGTATCTGTGCGTTTGAGAGGTCTTCATCAAACTTGCAGGTCGTTAACAGAAGGATCACTTCCGCTTTGTTCTATGAAAACCCACCCCCACCACCTAACCCTAATGAGAGCACTGACTGAGCATTTCCCACATGGTTATCTTTTATTTTATTTGTGTCTGTTGTGTATTAACAGTTAAAGATGTCATCCATAAATGCCACATTTCATAGCAGTCATGTGTTGGGATAATACTAACTGGCAGTCAAAGGAGACTCACCCCTTGTTCATGTCCCCAAATCTGCTTTATTGCTGTTGTTTGCATGTGCTGCTTATCTTCATCCATGTTCATGAAATGCTGCTGGAGGGACAGTAGCTTCATTTTATTTTTTACCTTTGTAAGTTCAAGTAACAAGTAACATAAGTTGCATGGACTCTCTGTGTGCAATAATAGTGATTTTAGATTTTTGAATGAGTACCTCATCTCTGTACCCCACACATACAATTATCTATAAGGTACCACGGTCAAGCAGTGAATTTCAAACAAAGATTTAACCACAAAGACCAGGGAGGTTTTCCAAGGCCTTGCAAAGAAGGGCACCTATTGGTAGATGGGTAAAAATAAAAAAGCAGACATTGAATATCCGTTTGAGCACGGTGAAGTTATTAATTACACTTTGTTTGTATTGATACACCATCTAGTCATTAGAAAGATACAGGTGTTCTTCCTAACTCACTAGGCGGAGAGGAAGGAAACCACTCAGGGATTTCACCATGAGGCCAATGGTGACTTTAAAACAGTTACAGAGTTGAATGGCTGTGATAGGAGAAAACTGAGAATGGATCAACATTGTAGTTACTTTACAATACTAACCTAATTGACAGAGTGAAAAGAAGGGACCCTGTACAGAATACAAATATTCCAAAACATATTTTTAAGCATAGTGTTAGATGCATCATGTTATGGCTAAGCTTGTGATCGTTAAGGACTGGGGAGTTTTTCGGGATAAAAACAATTATGTAAGCACAGATAAAATTCTAGAGGAAAACCTGGCTCAGTCTGCTTTCCACCCGACACGGCGAGATTAATTCACCTTTTTTGGCAGGACAATAGCCTAAAATTCAAGGCCAAATCAACACGAGTTGCTTACCAAGAAGGCAGTGAATGTTCCTGAGTGGCCGTGTTACAGTTTTGACATAAATCTACTTAAATCTATGGCAAGACCTGAAAATTGTTGTTTAGCAATGATCAACAACCAATTTGACAGAGCTTGTTGTAAGGCCTCATGTCTGTTTGCCCAATTAGACACTGCAGTAAACTGTGAACACCTCTACATATTGTGTCCAGCCAGTTGCCTGGACTCAGTAATGTACTCACAAGGTGCCTTGGATTGCAGCAGTGTTTTTGAATGTGTCAGTGTCATTTCTAGACCCATGTTCCTTCTTACTGCTCTAGTATTGTAATTTATGAGCTATGAAGAAATGCAAACCATATTTGATTAATCCAGCTGATTTTAAGGAGGTGAAAGGTCATGTGTGTGTGTGTGTGTGGTAGGTTAATCATGCCTATCAATGGACACTGCCACTGGGCACTGTCAATCAGAGAAGCAACGCCATATTATTATTTAAATAGGCAAACAGACAATTCCTATTCCTCCCTCCATGTTAATGGCTTAACAATAAAGATCTGCTTTATTTTCTGTATACACTAAAGGCTTTCACATGGGCATTAGGTGACATCACAGTCTAGCGTGCATAAAGGAGATCTGATGGCGCTGTTTTGGATGCCCAGCATTGTGCTGATTCTGTGACTAGAGAATTGTCTTGCTATAAAATTGCTAGCGTCTCCATTTTGCCCTTGAAGTGACAGCTGAGGACTGTCTGAATGTAGCCTACTCAAGTCTGTATTTCAGGACTGAAAAATGTCGACAGGGCAGCAATGTTTCGCAATATATAGAAAACCATTGCCATTTCAGTTTTGATCATTGCCTTTGAGGCCTACACATTTTGGCATCCAAGTTTTGGTTTCACATTAAACTAGGCACTTCCGTGCTAAGGCTGTACTTATTGGAGTGAGAGATTAATTGTGGGAGAGGTGTGATTTAGTGTGAATATCTGTGGACCAGATGGCATGATGTCTGCTTCACGTGGGCCGATTCCAGTCCTGTGTGATGACAGCTTGTCTCTTATGAGTGCTCTGGAATGAGTGTTGTGCTCACCCTTCATCCTCAGATTGGACTGATGGCATTGACCAGGTCTGTTCAGATGAGCCTGCTATCCCCACAGTGTAGCACAGGGAGACACACTATCTAGGAGAGACTGCCACTTACAGGGCTTAATGGGACCTAGTCTGTTGTGTGATTTATTTCTACATAAACCAATTACAGTGGACAGAACTTTAATTAGGCTTGTGGATTGTAAAAGCTTTGTCTCTCATCTCCAAATAAATGGGCTTAATGTGTCCAGCAGAGGTGGAGCTACTAAAAGAGTTACTCGGATTACTGTGGCCTAAAAACCACAACTATAAAAACAGTTGGTCCACTAAGAGGATGTTTGTGCCTTGTGTCATTAATGCCCCTCTGGGTTGCTGTAAAATGAGGCAACTTCTCCATGCCTTTGTGCTACCTGCCTTTGTTGTCATTTTACAAGAGATATTAGTCCGATCACATACATTCTCATTTTGAGCAAGGAGGTCTCTTTGACTGTGCAGAAGTTACTTTGCTTTGGCCACAGTCACAATGGGAACGAAGCAAAGTACTAAATTGCTGGTCTGACTGACTATCAGCATTGAACAACGGTTGAGTAATCCATAGTGCTTTGATGTGACTGTTCTTTTGGTTTTATGGAACTTCAGCCGTTTCTGATTTATGGGTTGCAAACAAACTGCAGTTTCCTACTCAAAGGTAAATGTATGTTACAGGATAGCGCATCAGAGTGTGAAACCCACACGTGTTGCATTAACTGGGCCTATCCTTTGTGTTGGCCTGTAAATTGGATGATGTTTCATGTTCCCGGACTGCACCCATTGTGCAAACACGGGCCTTCCTTTCACAGAGAAACATTCCTGGATTCTGAGCATGGCAGTGGCCCACACACAATCACAATAGGGGGTCCAATGTTGGACCAGCCAGGCTCATTGACTCTCTGTCTCCTCCATACATACTGCTAATTTTTCTCAGTTGAATCATGTTGTCCAACTACATGGTTCTGGTGGGGCATGTTGTCCAACTACATGGTTCTGGTGGGGCATGTTGTCCAACTACATGGTTCTGGTGGGGCATGTTGTCCAACTACATGGTTCTGGTGGTCCAACTACATGTGGTGAGGCATGTTGTCCAACTACATGGTTCTGGTGAGGCATGTTGTCCAACTACATGGTTCTGGTGAGGCATGTTGTCCAACTACATGGTTCTGGTGAGGCATGTTGTCCAACTACATGGTTCTGGTGAGGCATGTTGTCCAACTACATGGTTCTGGTGAGGCATGTTGTCCAACTACATGGTTCTGGTGATGCATGTGGTCTCAACTGCATGGTTCTGGTGAGGCATGTTGTCTCAACTGCATGGTTCTGTATGGAGATTATTGGGAAGTATCAGGGGAATGACCGTGGCATTCGGGGCAACTGTTTGCACCAGCCCTAATCTCATGTGCTGAGTCTGTTCTATGTATCTGGTTAACAATGAGGAAGTGGTCTCCACTCCGTACTTGGTGGTTTCTAATTGAATTCCCCAAGATTGTGAAAAGCAGTGGATAGCGGATGTGGTGAAGGTGACAAAACACAAAGCGCATTCATTTCTTTAGGAAAACAGTCCTAATGTTAGAAACAAACATCATTGTTGTCATTCAGAGAGAATTATTTATTTGCCAAGCTACACACAATAATCAACAGGTTCCTCTTTGCGTACTGAGAAATGGATGCAACTTATATCCGTTATAAAAAGATAGATTATATCAACAATCTTCCAGCCACCCCAGGCTGCTTCACTCTGTGGTGTGTAATCTGAAGGCTGAACAGTAATATACTCCTGACTGTATCTACAGGCAAATAGTAATAGGTTTTCTCATGGAGCCCGCTGTGTGTAAATTGACTATATGCAAACAATTTGGTATTTTCTTCCCGGGCCAGTGGAAGGCATCGCCTCATCTACTCTGAGATTCCTGGGCATAGTCTGTGGGACCCACCAGGCTGGGCTGGAGTCAGCACCTGTAGCGCAGAACAGGTGGCACGGAGGAACGTTTTAACAAGGCCTCAGACACCAAGGATAAAGTATGCAGAGACAATCGATGAATGAGCTGCCCAGACTGCCAGCCACCTTGGCCTGCATCCTCTTAAGGACGTTATTAATACTTTGTGTAATTGAAATGATTTCGCTGGAAGGACCACCACATTTAGACCATTTCTCCTCAGAGCTTTGGACCAAACATGCCCCATAGTAAATATGATCCCCTGCCAGATTCTGTCTGAACTGGTTAATGACCTACGGTTGTTCCATCTGGAAGCTGGTTGTATTTTTTGTTGCTGTTGTTTTTTGTCTCTTTTCATTCTTTATCTTGGTCTTTTTTATTTTTTTAGCCAATGTTTTTTGTCTACATCCTCACTTCTGACAGTCTAGTTAGCAAACAAGAAGAAAAGCCATGTGAGACCAATAAAATTAGATTTGATTTGGTATATATTTATATTTATTTCACCTTTATTTAACCAGGTAGGCAAGTTGAGAACAAGTTCTCATTTACAATTGCGACCTGGCCAAGATAAAGCAAAGCAGTTCGACACATACAACAACACAGAGTTACACATGGAGTAAAACAAACATACAGTCAATAATACAGTAGAAAAATAAGTCTATATACGATGTGAACAAATGAGGGAGGTAAAGGCAAAAAAAGGCCATGGTGGCGAAGTAAATACAATATAGCAAGGAAAACACTGGAATGGTAGAATGGTATCACACAACCTTTCTATCGGAAATTATGAAAAGTCCTCTTTTGTTACCCTAAGAGTACCCAGCATGTTTCCTCCAATGTGTGTGTTTGAAGCGTAAGGTATCTTGCATAACTGGAGCCAGGGACAGCAGGCTCCCTGTTATCTCCCAGTCTCAGGCTCTCTCTCTCACTCTTTGGGGCCTTTCTACAGATGAGAAGCCCCCCCGTGTGGCTAAATAGTGGGAGGGGGACGGGTCACGGTACTTTCCCTATCGATTTGGGGCCTGGGCTCCCCTTGGTGACCCTGGGCTGTTGGGATACAACACTGCCACAACACAGGATGATTCATCGGAATAAGGGGGTGCGAGGCAATCTTTTTAATAGAACGGTGTGTGATCGGAGAGAGGGGTCAGGAGTGCACCAGCCTTTGTTGTGCATGGGGTACATGGGAGTGTGGAGACCCACCGTCAGCTCCTTTTTAAGTGTTCCTGACATGCTGTGCCTCTTCATTAATGAACTACTTCATTGATTTGTTGCCATGGCCTCTACAGGGGCAGAGCAGTTTCCTCAGAAATTATTTTAATTGTGTTGCTGGGTTGTCGTGTTCACTTAACTGCAGTGGGAGGGCCTCCCGAGTGGCGCAGCGGTCTAAGCCACTGCATTGCATTGCTTGATGTGTCACTACAGCCCCAGGTTCGATCCCAGGCTGTGGTACAATTGGCCAAGCTTCATCCGGATTATTGGAGGGCTTGGCCGGCCGACATGTTCTTGTCCCATCGCGCTCTAGCAGCGGCGACTCCAGCGGCGACTCCTCTAGCGACTCCAGGCCGGGTGCCAGCAAGCTGACTTCGTTTGCCAGTTGTACAGCGTTTCCGACGACACATGGGTGCGGCTGGCTTCCGGGCTAAGCGAGCAGTGTGAGAAGCTGGATATGAGTAAGCCATCAACAAGGTCTTATGATGTCATTAATGGCTAGATTTAGGTTGTTCTTTACATTACTGGATATGCTGTTCGCAATTATGCCTCTTTCAACAGATTTTCTACATTAGTCAACAAAAGACGGGTTAATAGACTCTGTTTTAGAAAACAAACTCTGGAACTTTGTTTTAGATATCCTTAATGTCCTTCCTCATACTATATCCACTTGTCAAGCAGGTCTGCCTCCCTGGAGAGTTGGGACATGCACAATGTACCCATTCTGTCCACATATTGTAAAGCTGAAGAAAAAAAAAACTACAGAAATGTGCTGAGAGATTTAAGCTGTTCCCAGAGGGGCACGAACTTTAATACAGCTGAATGTATTATGCCTCTGCCTAATGTGTTTCTGTCAAAGTAGTGCCTCTGCCTAGCGTGTTTCTGTTAAAGTAGTGCCTCTGCCTAACGTGTTTCTGTCAAAGTAGTGCCTCTGCCTAGCGTGTTTCTGTTAAAGTAGTGCCTCTGCCTAGCGTGTTTCTGTTAAAGTAGTGCCTCTGCCTAGCGTGTTTCTGTTAAAGTAGTGCCTCTGCCTAGCGTGTTTCTGTTAAAGTAGTGCCTCTGCCTAACGTGTTTCTGTCAAAGTAGTGCCTCTGCCTAACGTGTTTCTGTTAAAGTAGTGCCTCTGCCTAACGTGTTTCTGTTAAAGTAGTGCCTCTGCCTAGCGTGTTTCTGTTAAAGTAGTGCCTCTGCCTAGCGTGTTTCTGTTAAAGTAGTGCCTCTGCCTAACGTGTTTCTGTCAAAGTAGTGCCTCTGCCTAGCGTGTTTCTGTTAAAGTAGTGCCTCTGCCTAGCGTGTTTCTGTTAAAGTAGTGCCTCTGCCTAACGTGTTTCTGTCAAAGTAGTGCCTCTGCCTAGCGTGTTTCTGTTAAAGTAGTGCCTCTGCCTAATGTGTTTCTGTCAAAGTAGTGCCTCTGCCTAACCTGTTTCTGTCAAAGTAGTGCCTCTGCCTAGCGTGTTTCTGTCAAAGTAGTGCCTCTGCCTAGCGTGTTTCTGTCAAAGTAGTGCCTCTGCCTGCCTCTGCGTGTTTCTGTTAAAGTAGTGCCTCTGCCTAACGTGTTTCTGTCAAAGTAGTGCCTCTGCCTAACGTGTTTCTGTCAAAGTAGTGCCTCTGCCTAACGTGTTTCTGTCAAAGTAGTGCCTCTGCCTAACGTGTTTCTGTCAAAGTAGTGCCTGTCAAAGTAGTTTCCAAAGTCACCAGTTGATCCTTTCCAGGTGAATGCAGAGTCTCACTCCAAGTCCCTCAAGCATCCTCAATGCTCCTTGTATGCAACTATGGCACTTTGCATTTGGCATTGCTAAGTTTCCGCCATGAGGCCTACACATTGGTAAATACGAGCAGACCAGAAACTGTGTTTACGCTGACTGGATTTTATGGGGAGCTAGACACATTTGGTCTTAATTTACCCATCCCTCCCTCACGCTGAGCTTTCATCAGTCCCCTGCTAATTTATAAACTTTGTTAAATACTTCCTTATTAAGTCAAACAGACTCCTTTAAAATGGTGCTGTCGGGTCTCTTTCCTGATTTTCCACCCTAGGTAGTTCAAAAGCTCTCTTTTTTTTTCATTCAAAGCTTGACATTTGTATTCTCAGTTGGTATACTCTGGGCATAATCAGATCCTGAATTTCCAGTTCAACAGTTGTTCATCGTACAGCCTACCAGAACATTCCCACAGAGTGAATGCGGGTCACTGTGTCACACCTACAACCAACAGTCTTGAGTGTGATTCAGTAAAAGTGTACTGCACCTATGGGGATTGGCCAAGCTCCCTGTTTTGTCTTTATCTGACCTTTTCACCTCTTAATCACTCTATTAACGACCAATCATTGAAGTTCCACTTGTCTTCACTGCTCAGTCACCTGAATCTTCAAGCACTTCACATCAGTAGTATACAGCACCTTCAGTAAGTATTCACACCCCTTGACTTTTTCCACATTTTGTTGTAACAGCCTGACTTTAAAATTGATTAAATTGAGATGTTTGGTCACTGGCCTACACACGATACCTCATCATGTCAAAGTGTAATTACGTTTTGTGAAAATGAAAAGCTGAAATGTCTTGTCAATATTTATTCAACCCCTTTGTTATGGTAAGCCTAAATAAGTTCAGGAGTAAAATGTGCTTAAGTCACATAATAAGATTCATGGACTCACTCTGTGCAATAATAGTGTTTAACATGATTTTTAATTGACTACCTCACACATACAATTATCTGTAAGGTCCCTCAGTCGAGCAGTGAATTTCAAACAGATTCATCAACAAAGACCAGAGAGGTTTTCCAAAGTGTTTTTTTTATCCATTATTTTTCTAGGTACGTTGACTGAGAACACGTTCTCATTTGCAGCAACAACCTGGGGAATAGTTACAGGGGAGAGGAGGGGGATTAATGAGCCAATTGTAAACTGGCAATTATTAGTTGACCGTGATGGTTTGAGGGCCAGATTGGGAATTTAGCCAGGACACCAGGGTTAACATCCCTACTCTTACAATAAGTGCCATAGGATCTTTAATGACCTCAGAGAGTCAGGACACTTGTTTATTGAGACCAGAGGAAAGAGCACCTCCTACTGGCCCTGCAACACCACTTCCAGCAGCATCTGATCTCCCATCCAGGAACTGACAAGGACCAACCCTGCTTAGCTTCAGAAGCAAGCCAGCAGTGGTATGCAGGGTGGTATGCTGCTGGTGATGCTGTGGCAATGCCTCGCAAAGAAGGGCACCTATTGGTATGTGGGTAAAAAAACAAAAGCAAACATTTTAATATCCCATTTGAGCATGGTGAACTTATTAATTACACTTTGGATGTTGTACCAATACGCCCAGTCCTTTCTAATTCAGAATTTGTAGTTTTTTTGCAACAAGGCACTAAAGTAATACTGCAAACAATGTAGCAAAGAAATTCACTTTTTGTTCTTATTACAAAGTGTTATGTTTTGGGCAAATCCAATACAAGACATTAGTGAGTACCACTCTCCGTATTTTAAAGCATAGTGGTGGTTGCTTCATGTTATGAGTATGCTTGTAATCGTTAATGACTGGGGAGGTTTTCTGGATAGAAAAAACAGAATGGAGCTAAGCACAGGCAAAATCCTAGAGGAAAACCTGGTTCAGACACTGGGAGACATTCAGCTTTCATCAGGATAATAACCTAAAACACAAGGCCAACTATGCTGGAGTTGCTTACCAATCTTCCTTAGTGGCCGAGTTAAAGTTTTGACTTAAACCTACTTGAAAATATATGGCAAGACCTGAAAATGTCTGTCTAGCAATGATTGACAACCAATTTGACAGCTTGAACAATTTTGAAAAGAATAATGGGAAAATGTTACACAATCCAGGTTTGTCAAGCTCTTAGAGACTTACCCAGAAAGACTCACAGCTGTAATTACTGCCAAAGGTGATTCTAACATGTATTGACTCAGAGGTGTGAATACTTATGTAATTTACATTTCTGTATTCCATTTATAATACATTTGCAAACATTTCTAAAAACATGTTTTCACTTTGTGTTTAGTTGGGTGAGAGAGAAAAATAAATTTTAATCCATTTTGAATTCAGGCTGTAACACAACTAAATGTGGAATAAGTCCAGGGGTATGAATAGTTTCTGAAGGCATGCTCTTCAAGAGGTGATGATATTACAACCAAATAGTTTATTCTATTTAACAATCCTTTGAACGATATGTAGTTTTCAATGATTTTAGCAGAGCTGGGGGCAAGGAGCAGCCAAATCGAACACTTTGCACCGTATTGCCATGTTTTATTGATGACTACCTATAGCCTTTAGCCTGTAGGTGTTCAGATCTGGCTGTGGTTGTTTTGTAGCTGTTCCTCCTTGTGGTCAGCTCTGCCCTAAACCTTCACACGGTCTCTCAACAGTATCTTGGAGAGAGTGGGTCTATGTGGAAACTATGCTGTTTTTTAAAACTTTCTGAAGGCACTGTATCTTTTCAATTGTTCCCTGTAAATCGGTAATGTTGAGAGGAACAGCTCTTCTCACACGGTCTCAAATAGCCACTAAGTGTTGAAAATCCCAAATCCCTCTGCTTTCCAGGCATGCCACATCTTGTCCAGTGTTCACAGGCAGTGGTTGCTGAAATGAAATCTGAGAATCATCTTGCGCCCAAACCCCAACCCAAAGACGAATTTGAAAGTTTGTCAACGATGGTTGAATAAACCAATCTGCGGTGTGGAATGTTGGTCCTCATGTGACAAAGTGTCCATATGACACCCCATTGACAACAAAGGAAGGGAAAATGTCTTTGAAGTGGTCAATTTCAGGGCAGAGGGTCATTCAATTGGCAAGTGGTTTCTCCAGACACAAATGGAGCCATCCATTGATGTAGCCTTTAGCTACACCAGAGTAGGGCTGGGCAATATGGCCTAAAAATCATATCTCCATTTTTTTTTTTCAAATATATGGGCAATTCACTCTAATGTACTTGTCCTCTTGCTCAGTTGTGCACCGGGGCCTCCCACTCCTCTTTCTATTCTGGTTAGGGCCAGTTTGCACTGTTCTGTGAAGGGAGTAACACACAGCGTTCTATGAGATCTTCAGTTTCTTGGCAATGTCTCTCATGGAAAAGACTGACGAGTTTCAGAAGAAAGTTCTTTGTTTCTGGCCATTTTGAGCCTATAATCGAACCCACAAATGCTGATGCTGCAGATACTCCACTAGTCTAAAGAAGGCCAGTTGTATTGCTTCTTTAATTAGCACAACAGTTTTCAGCTGTGCTAACATAATTGCAAAAGGGTTTTCTAATGATCAATTAGCCTTTTTAAAATAAACTTGGATTAGCTAACACAACGTGCCATTGGAACACAGGAGTGATGGTTGCTGATACAGAGCCCAATGCGTTTCTTTGGGCTTAATTTGGACCCTTATCTTGTCGCCTGTTTTCCTGTCTTTTGGGTAGACTCCTGTTGTTATGGCGGAGACATGTGCATCTCATCAGATCTCTGGTGTAAATGGGAAGGTGTGCACAGTACGGAAGGAGACAAGACCAAAATGACAACATGAGAACAAGCAGACATAAACACTCATAAAAACTTGATTATTGCAATAAAGGCATTTGGAATATCGTGCAAAAACATACATTCTGAATAATCAAATTCAATTGATATATTGCCCAGCCCTAAACCAGGGATTCGGCACTGCCTGGCTTTCTATTTCGAACCGGTGTTTTTCTTTGCAGGTTTTAGTAACTCTGTTTTATGTCCTCACCAAAGTGTGAGGATTACTGCTGGCAGGTGGTGACTGTCCAGGTCTAAGGATTTCCCTTTTGTAGTTTTCACCAGTGAGTTTTAAAGCACCAAACGCCTATGAGTTGTGTTTGGACAGTTTTCTTTTTTTAATAAGTGAAAGTCTTTACCATATCAAATTTTATTGGTCACATACACATGGTTAGCAGATGTTAATGTGTGTGTAGCGAAATGCTTGTGCTTCTAGTCCCGACAGTGCAGTAATAGCTAACATTAATCTAACAATTCCACAACTACCTAATACACCCACATCTAAAGGGATGGAATAAGAATATGTACATAAACTCAGGACCGTTCTTTCAAAGATAATTTGTAAAAATCCAAATAACTTAGATCTTCATTGTAAAGGGTTAAAACACTGTAACCCATGCTTGTTCAAAGGACCATAAGCAGTTAACCTCTAGCGTCAAGCAATCCCGTATCCGGGAGCGTAATCATAGCCTCAAGCTCATTACCATATGCAACCTTAACTATTCATGAAAATCGCAAATTAAATGAAATAAATATATTGGCTCACAAGCTTAGCCTTTTGTTAACAACACTGTCATCTCAGATTTTCAAAATATGCTTTTCAACCATAGCTACACAAGCATTTGTGTAAGAGTATTGATAGCTAGCATAGCATTAAGCCTAGCATTCAGCAGGCAACATTTTCACAAAAACAAGAAAAGCATTCAAATAAAATCATTTACCTTTGAAGAACTTCGGATGTTTTCAATGAGGAGTCTCTCAGTTAGATAGCAAATGTTCAGTTTTTCCAAAAAGATTATTTGTGTAGGAGAAATTGCTCCATTTTGTTCATCACGTTTGGCTAAGAAAAACCCCTGAAAATTCAGTCATTACAACACCAAACTTTTTTCCAAATTAACTCCATAATATCGACGGAAACATGGCAAACGTTGTTTAGAATCAATCCTCAAGGTGTTTTTCACATATCTATTCGATGATAAATCATTCATGGCAGTTGGGTTTCTCCTCTGAAGCAAATGGAAAAATGCACGCAGCTGGAGATTACGCAATAATTTCGACGGAGGACACCAAACGGGCACCTGGTAAATGTAGTCTCTTATGGTCAATCTTCCAATGATATGCCTACAAATACGTCACAATGCTGCAGACACCTTGGGGAAACGACAGAAAGTGTAGGCTCATTCCTGGCGCATTCACAGCCATATAAGGAGACATTGGAACACAGCGCCTTCAAAATCTGGGCCATTTCCTGTTTGAAATTTCATCTTGGTTTCGCCTGTAGCATCAGTTCTGTGGCACTCACAGATATCTTTGCAGTTTTGGAAACTTCAGTGTTTTCTTTCCAAAGCCGTCAATTATATGCATAGTTGAGCATCTTTTCGTGACAAAATATCTTGTTTAAAACGGGAACGTTTTTTTTATCCATAAATTAAAAGAGTGCCCCCTATATCCAAGAAGTTAATGAACATGCACTTGTGGAACGGTCGTTAAGACACTAACAGCTTACAGACGGTAGGCAATTAAGGTCACAGTTGTGGACACTAACTTTCTACTGACTGAAAAACACCAAAAGAAAGATGCCCAGGGTCCCTGCTCATCTGCGTGAACGTGCCTTAGGCATGCTGCAAGGAGGCATGAAGACTGCAGATGTGGCCAGGGCAATAAATTGCAATGTCCGTACTGTGAGACGCCTAAGACAGCGCTACAGGGAGACAAGACAGCCAGCTGATCGTTCTCACAGTGGCAGACCACGTGTAACAACACCTGCACAGGATCAGTACATCTGAACATCACACCTGCTGGATAAGTACAGGATGGCAACCAGGAATGCACAATCCCTCCATCAGTGCTCAGACTGTCCGCAATAGACTGAGAGAAGCTGGACTGAGGGCTTGTAGGCCTGTTGTAAGGCAGGTCCTCACCAGACGTCACCTATGGGCACAAACCCACCGTCGCTGGCAAAAAGTGCTCTTTTTTTTACCTACGCAAGTCAGTTAAGAACAAATTTTTATTTTCAATGACGGCCTAGGACCAGAGGGCTAACTGCCTTGTTCAGGGGTAGAACGACAGATTTGTATTTTGTCAGCCTGGGGATTTGAACCTGCAACCTTTCAGTTACTAGTCCAACGCTCTATCCACTAGGCTACGCTGCCACTCTTCACTGATGAATCACGGTTTTGTCTCACCAGGGGTGATAGTCGGATTCGCATTTATCGGCGAAGGAATGAGTGTTACACTGAGGCCTGTACTCTGGAGCGGGATCGATTTGGAGGTGGAGGGTCCGTTATGGTCTGGGGCGGTGTGTCACAGCATCATTGGACTGAGCTTGTTGTCATTGCAGGCAGTCTCAATGCTGTGCGTTACAGGGAAGACATCCTCCCTCATGTGGTACCCTTCCTGCAGCCTCATCCTGACATGACCCTCCAGCATGACATGCCACCAGCCATACTGCTCGTTCTGTGCGTGATTTTCTGCAAGACAGGAATGTCAGTGTTCTGCCATGGCCAGCGAAGAGCCCAGATCTCAATCCCATTGAGTACGTCTGGGACCTGTTGGATCGGAGGGTGAGGGCTAGGGCCATTCCTCACAGAAATGTCTGGGAACTTGCAGATGCCTTGGTGGAAGAATGGGGTAACATCTCACAGCAAGTACTGGCAAATCTGGTGCAGTCCATGAGGAGGAGATGCACTGCAGTACTTAATGCAGCTGGTGGCCACACCAGATACTGACTGTTATTTTTTGCTGAGTTTATAAATATATGGTTGAGTGATGACTGAGCGGTACAATAGATGGTATAAAAAACAGTATATACATTTGAGATGTATAAGATATGTGAACATTGTTAAAGTGGCATTATTTAAAGTGTCTAGTCATCCATTTATTAAAGTGGCCAATGATTTGAGTCTGTAGGAAGCAGCCTCTCTGTTAGTGATGGCTGTTTAACAGTCTGATGGCCTTGAGGAAGAAGCTGATTGTCAATGTTACAATTACACTGATCCTCAGTTTACCATTTTGTCTACCTTGTCGGGTGTTTTTTAATGGACATGTTGTGTTTATTCTTGCAGGTATCAAATCAAATTGTATTTGTGACTTGCGCCTAATACAATACTAATACTTACCGTGAAATGCTTAATTACAAGCCCTTAACCAACAACCAAGCTCCTCTCGACTCCTACCTGCTGTCAAGATGCACTCGCAACTGCGCACTTCAGCCAGGAAGCTATAGAAGGGGGATGTGTGTGCGGTCAAATGTTTTTAAATGAGTTGCTGCTTTCCCACTTCTGTTTGTCCTCCTCTCGACGGAGAGGCCGAAGGCCGAGCGCTCACCCTGTGCCGCGCATCTACAGCTTTTTCACATTCTCTGTGTCGGGAGGGTCTCTGCCACAGCAGCCTGCTCCCCACGGTCGTAGCTGCACATATAGACTTCATTACCCAGACTCCCCTCTGCCTTGTTTAATCCCCCACCCCCAATCTTGCTACATTTCTCAGAAATATAGGCCTAGTGAATGAGGCCCACAATCCAGTAATAACTGTACGCCATTTACAAACCAGGGTGGTATAGAATAAACCCTAAGTCAGAAACACTGAATGCACAGCAGTCCTTTCTTTTCAGGGTGTTAGGTTGCTCTAACTATAACATCTATAAAAATTGGATTAGAATCAAAGTCCCTTCCCAGTACCCCCAATGAATTAGATAATTACCCCAGACTGCCCCCTTTCTTGGCGAAGTTTCAACTCGCGTCACTGACTGTTTCCTTGTATGACTCCGGCATTAGGGGATTTTTTTGTGTGATACCAGACGGGAACCAAGCGTGTTTTGTGGGTGTCCCTCCCTGCTCCCTCCCATGCTCCTCAGCAGTTCAGACCCCACACGACTGCTTTGTTTTCTCTGAGTGGGAGTTTGTGGTAGTGGGGGTCTGGTTGAAGTGTGCTGGGGTCCAAGCCACTAGACATGCCATCATCAAATAGTACTGTGAAAAGAACAATGAGGTAGGGTCGCCCCTGTCACTATACAATATGCAGTCATCAAGGAATGCCTTTTATTCTAAGGAACTAATCTAATCCTGGCACTTTGATTGCCTTTCGTCTCAGGGAGGGAAAGCACAAGTTCCCAGATTGTCAACATATCTTTTTCTCATGTCCCTTATTCACTGAAACATCTGCTCTTTTTACTTATCTTGCCCAATTCCTCCTCCCCTGGCCTTACGATGGCCTTGGAAACAGTGGACATAAAATACGTCTCTGTGTGTTTTGACAGAGAGGCAATTTTTTTGTTACAAAACAAAACTAGTCTCTAGCCAATGTGATGATAGCGTAGCCTAAAAATACAAATCTATTTTAGGAAAACTACTTAAAACATTACACTGTTGTTATTCCAAGACTTCCACCCTCATTGGTTTCACATACAGTAGAAGGAGAAAGGGAGGTTAAAATCTACTCCAAACCCACAAAGAGACTGTAAAATGGATGCTCTATAAAAAGCTCATGAAATAAGAATGACCCTCCCCAGCTAATTTTTCTCCATGTTTTTGTTTGGGAGACTGTGGATAATGTAGACGGTTTTGGGAGACCGTGGATAATGTAGACGGTTTTGGGAGACCGTGGATAATGTAGACGGTTTTGGGAGACCGTGGATAATGTAGACGGTTTTGGGAGACCGTGGATAATGTAGACGGTTTTGGGAGACCGTGGATAATGTAGACGGTTTTGGGAGACCGTGGATAATGTAGATGGATTTGGGAGACCGTGGATAATCTAGTGCAAGTGCGTTAGGTATTAGGCCTCGCCTACTCAGCTCATATCTAAGCCAGGCCCAGACAGCAGATGTGGGGTCTGTGTTGGTCAGCCATTCTGGGTTTAAAGGCTGTCTGGCAGGAATGGGCGTTTTTCTCCAGTCATGACACTGACAGCCAGGGGGAAGTGGGATGGTAGTGGAGCCAGAGAGATTGTTAGTGTGGTTTGGAGGAAATAGGATTCCTATATGGTCATGGATTGAATTGTAAAGCCTTAAAATAAGGTCTTTGCTCGTCGTTTTCGTATTATTTTATAGCCAATTAGATCGTACAAGGATTTTATAGGTGTTCAAGAAGTGTTAGTGTAATCGCAAGGTAATAAATCCACTAGTAAGAACCCAATTTTGTCCATTGGCAAAACATTTTTACGATAGCTAATATTGCTAGTTATGCTAATAACTGGTGAATTAATTCAGAAATCTGTTATTGCCATCTATTTTTTTTATAATAGATACATTTCTGCTCAACTCAAAATACTTCTCTGTGAAGTTACATGGCAACATCTAGATGTTGTAGCCCACCCTATTTGTCATCTGACTCCGGGCCGGCTGTTTCCTGATGATAATGCATTTTAAATTTAGAGGGAATCTATCTAAATTGACAAGGAGCTTTGAAACCTTAGCCTTCTCTGTGTCCTGGGAAGTATAATGTGACTCAATCGTTCGGTCACGACCCTGCGTGCTCAGGTTGGAGAGAGCCAGATGGAGCCTGATGTCATGCATTAAGACTCATTATTTCATTCGATCTTCTCAACTGAAGCAAGGGCATTGTCAGAACCAGCAAGGGAATTCAAATCCCCAAGAAATACTTTGTTTATCCTCTGTGAAACATTCTGAGTTTGCGTGAATGTGTTATCTTGGAACAGATTCGAAGGCCCAGCAGTGTCCTATCATGCTACAGTACAGTGGCCAGTGGTGAAAATCCCTTCTTGTTCTCTGCTCATTGGGTTAAAAGCCTCTACTTTTAGAAACTGCTGCTTCAAACAACAGAACATACAAAAGAGTGGACCCTTTCTTGGTGAACTCCGATTTGTCATTGGTTGGAATTATGAATGCCTCAGTGAGGAAAGACTGCCTCAGTGAGGAAAGACTGCCTCAGTGAGGAAAGACTGCCTCAGTGAGGAAAGACTGCCTCAGTGAGGAAAGACTGCCTCAGTGAGGAAAGACTGCCTCAGTGAGGAAAGACTGCCTCAGTGAGGAAAGACTGCCTCAGTGAGGAAAGACTGCCTCAGTGAGGAAAGACTGCCTCAGTGAGGAAAGACTGCCTCAGTGAGGAAAGACTGCCTCTGTGAGGAAAGAGTGAATGTGTGAGAGTGATTGAGGGCTGTGTTGTGTTCAGCTGCACTTGGATTATGTCTCCGTCTGTCCCTGTGCACATGCCCAATTTCCTGACGGAGCACTTTCTCTCCAGATTGAAAGTGTCTGTTGAGGTGTGATGCTGCTTGATGAGCCATGTGTGTTTTGTGAATGTGAAGGCATTTTCAATGGTTGATCAAATGCTGTCGATATAAATGCTCATACTGGAGCTTTGGCCGGGGTAAGCCGTCATTGTAAATAAGAATTTGTTCTTAACTGACTTGCCTAGCTAAATAAATAAATTGGCCAGTGAGATTGATTTGAAGATGGAGTAATTTAGCAAGTATGCTACATGTTGTTCATGACCAATTTAGCATTGATTTTATGTGGTTGTCAACAGACCATCTTTGACGCTCCAGCTTCAAATGATTCTACAAAATTGATGTGTTACAAAATGTGTCATGTGTTGTGAACAATTATCAAGATCCTAGCAAACTGGCTAATCCTCCAGCTCCTGCTAGGCTAAGTAAATGGCCTGATTTTTTTTGTTTCTTTAAAGTCTTCAAACATGTCTTGATCATGCTTTTCGTAAAAGCTTTCAGTGAGCTTCAAACAGCGTTCTGATGTGCAGTTTAAAACACAAACGGTGTATCAATATCACACTTGCCTCCTAGCTTTGTGGATGAACTTGGTAGGTATGATCTTCTTAGTGTTTCTCAGTACATCCCTGTAGGTGCGAGAGAGCCTTTATCTCAAACACATTGTTGACTTGGCTGCCTTCAGGGAAAACACGTGGCGAAAGCCAGAAGCGGTATGTTCTAAATCACCCGTCCATTTGGTTTGTGCCTATCCAGAAAGCTGCCAACCATCTTGCCAGAGAGGACAGCTACTCTTAGTAGTGTGCTGAATCTGAACCCATCACACCACTGTGACTTAGTCGGCACATTTCTACCTCGGCTGCCAGACCTCGCAAGTTGTTGTAGGGGCTTGTATAATTTATCTCTCCTATGGGGCCTCCCTTGCTGTGTTGATTGCCTACCTCTGCCAGCCATGTCTATGGCTTCAATCAAACAACACATTGATACAGCTATAGGGCAAAGCTAAGACTCCACTGACTGACTGCTGCGGAAGCTCTGTGTGTTCAGACTGCCTAATTGACATAGGTAATAAAACACTGGATCTGGGCAACATAGAGCTACAGATAGATTTATATCTGTGTCCTGGGTTACTCTGTCACTGCTTAGTGGAATCATCTTCAAGTAGAGAGAGAACTAAAAATCAATGGAGATCCATTCTGGATATTACACGTCCCACAGTTGCTGCATACTTAGGGAGGGATGATGTCAGCAGAAATGCATTTAGGACAGGGCTCTTCAACCCTGGTCCTGGAGAGTAACCGTTCTGTAGTTTTTTTGCTCCAACCCTAATCTAGAACACCTAGACTGGGGTTGGACTGAACCTGCAGGACGGTAGCTGTCCAGGAACAGGGTTGGAGAACCCTGGTTTAGGGCATTATCACTATACCAATGTTTCCCAAACTCGGTCCACGGGATCCCAAGGGGTGCATATTTTGGTTTTTGCCCTAACACTACACAGCTGATTCAAATAATCAACTAATCATCAAGCTTTCATCTTGATGATTAGTTGATTATTTGAATCAGCTGTGTAGTGTTAGGTCAAAAACCAAAATGTGCACCACTTGGGGTCCTGAGGACCGAGTTTGGAAAGCCCTGCACCCTCACAAGACTAATTGAAATATCTACTTACATAAGCAGATATTCAGACCAAGGATAGAAGGAGAGTGTTTGAGCTAAAGGTGATATTGGATGGAGAAAAACATTTCACAACTCTGCATCTCAGGTTCCACTTTTAAAGGGGATTCACCTATATTGTGACCTGTATTCTGTTTCATAGCTTGCTTTGAACAATACCTCCAGTGTGGTTTAAAACCAGAGTTTCATTATGTGTGGGTTCTGGACTTTGTTTTGGTCTATGAATCCAGATGGTCTCTGGAGCTAATAATATTGTGTTTTATGCAAGTCATATTTTACACTAGACTGGCTAATGACTAATTTTTTACAGTAGAATGGTCAATGGGAGACTCTTGGGACCAAATTGTTCAAACAAAGCTGCATCTTAAGAAGGGTGGTTCGGATAACTCCATTTATATCCATGGTCTTTGTATGTTTGTTTGACAACTGCAATTGCTGCAAAGGATTGCTAGCCCCTGACTGACACAGTCAGCAGGCTGCAGCACTTGCAGTGAATGTTGTGTGGTAAATGCTTGTAGGCTGTCTTGGGAGAATCTTAGGCGGCCTGTGTTGTGTGACTCAGCTGGTGGACAGGGAGCTTGGATTAAATGGGAATACTCAGGTGGAGATCTTGTTAGCGTCTCATGATGAGTAATTGTGTTCAGCTATTATGAAGTTTTTAGATTTTGTGTTAATTGTTTTTCTCTCTTCTGGAGAAAACAGGACTTAAAAGCCACGATCAAAATGACTGTTTGAGTACTTATGGGAGATGTTTTTGTGTGTTTTTTTTCTTCTTCTGACCGAGAGGGTTATTGTAGGGAAACATCCAGAAGTGGGATGTGGATTGTTTCCTGACCGAGAGGGTTATTGTAGGGAAACATCCAGAAGTGGGATGTGGATTGATAGTCAGTAAGGTCTCACGCAGTAGGCCCAGTGGTATCGTAACTCGGGGTATTGCCGCTGCACTGCCTCCATTGGCCAGATCTCAGAGGTCAAGTTTAGGTAAGACGCAGCTCTCTTGCTTGTGCCAAGAAACACGAACAATGGACATTAGACCAGTGGAAATCTGTCCTTTGGTCTGATGAGTCCAAATGTGAGATTTTTGGTTCCAACCGCCGAATCTTTGTGAGACACAGAGTAGGTGAATGGATGATCTCTGCAAATGTGGTTCCCACCATGAAGCATGGAGGTGTGATGGTGTGGGGTGCTTTGCTGTTGACACTATCAGTGATTTATTTAGAATTCAAGGCACACTTAACCAGCATGGCGACCACAGCATTCTGCAGCGATACACCATCCCATCTGGTTTGCGCTTAGTGGGACTATCATTTGTTTTTCAACAGGACAATGACCCAAAACACACCTCCAGCCTGTGTAAGGGCTAATTGACCAAGTAGGGGAGTGATTGAGTGCTGCATCAGATGACCTGGCCTCCACAATCACCCAACCTCAACCCAATTGAGATGGTTTGGGATGAGTTGGACCGCGGAGTGAAGGAAAGGCAGCCAACAAGTGCGCACCATATGTGGGGATTCCTTCAAGACTGTTGGAAAAGCATTCCAGGTGAAGCTGGTTGAGAGAATGCCAAGAGTGTGCAAAGCTGTCATCATGGTTAAGGTTGGCTACTTCGAAGAATCTCAAATATAAAACATATTTTGATTTGTGTAACACTTTTTTGGTTACTACATGATTCAATATGTGTAATTACATAGTTTTGATGTCTTCACTATTATTCTACAATGTAGAACATCGTAAAAAAAACTTTAAAAAAACTTGAATGAGTAGATGTGTCCAAACTTTTGACTGGTACTGTAGGTGGCCTTTCTTGTGTCAGTAAGAGGCCCCCGCTGATAAATGTGAATAAACACATCGTCAGCTTTTGCCCACTCCATGAAATACAAACCCAGCAAAAACGGAGCACAGAGCACTTCTCGGGCCTGAGTACTGGGAGATACTGAATGACATTCTGGATATAAAACATCACAGAGCCTTTTTTAACACAACACTGATTCAGGCCTAGTTATTCTCTCTCATGGCTAGCAGTGTAGTGCGAGGAATACTGTTGATGTTTATCTGTGGAAACTGAACGTAGCTTCTTTGCCTGGGTTATTTTGCAGTCTTAGTAGATTCAGACTGAGGCAAAGATGATGATCTGTTGAATGCCGTGAGATTGGGAACAAGGGCAGAGTGGCGCCGGGTGGACCTACTTAACGAAGCACAAAACCAAATCCCCGTTGACCCTCTAATAATCGGTCAGTTTCTTAGTACAGTGGTGCATTGTCTCAGCTGGAATCAGACATCGTGTGTATGTGTAATGTAAGTGCATTCGTGTGTGTGAGGCAATTAGCTTGTGTGTTAGCTTTGTGAGTTGATTTCTGTGCATGCTTTGTAGTGCTGAGCGATTAGTGCTTTTTGATTTCAGTTCGATTTATACAAAATAATAATCGTGGTTTCGATTGAACATTTTTCCAACATGAAATGCACTATGCATTATGTGGGTTGAGTGCTATAACAACACAGAATAAAACAATTAATAAAAGTCCCATGATGGAAGTGACTGTCCATGACTGCTTGTCACTTATTCACCATCACTTATTCACAGTACTTTACTGTAATAAAATATCTAAAATTGTATTTATTTGATTACTTTATTTCATGAATTAAATAATTGCAGGCGTGAAAGAAACAGACTGGGCAAGTACAGTAGCCGCACAATGGATTATGGTCATTGTAGTTAATTATCACGTTTTCTTCAGTAAATTGTGTAGAACATTGGCCTGTTGGAAACTACAACTCCCTAATACATATCAGATCATGCCTGAATTGTTTGATCTCTAGAGACTCTGTGCATTGAGCTCACAGAAGAAGAAAAAAAAAAGTGGAATTCAAGTAGTTGAACCTAAGTCAATCAATTGGTAGTTTAAAAAAAGAAACATTACCAACATTTTGGTTAATCGCTCAGCACTAGTGTGTGTGTGTGTGTGTGTGTGTGTGTGTGTGTGTGTGTGTGTGTGTGTGTGCATACAGTACATCTTATAGTATCTAGTATCTCTACTTGCACATTCATCTTCTGCACATCTATCACTCCAGTGTTTAATTGCTAAATTGTAATTATTTCGCCACTATGGCCTATTTATTGCCTTACTTCCCTTATCTTACCTCATTTGCACACACTGTATATATATTCTTTAAAAAAATTGTGTTATTGACTGTATGTTTGTTTATTCTATGTGTAACTATGTGTTGTTGTTTGTGTCGCGCTGCTTTGCTTTATCTTTACCAGGTCGTACTTGTAAATGAGAACTTGTTCTCAACTAGCCTACCTGGTTAAATAAAGGTGAAATAAAATAAATAGAAATGATAGAATAGGCTTCTCATTGGTGTGAGACAGCATCAGCCTGACCTACCTCCATAGCTGAACTGGTCCTCGATCTGAACAAGCCTCCTGTGGTCTGTATGGATTCCTCCTGCACTCCTCTCTCTCTTTCCTTCTCTCTCCCCTTTTACACCAGACTGGAGATCAGTTGGATCTATTTATAGTATCGTCTTGAATAATAAATCACCTGCAGACAGACAGGAGGCTGTGCCTTGCCTCGTCTCACACACAAACAGATGCAAGTCACACACACCTGCTACCAAAAGTCAAACTGATATGCACTCCCAAACACATACACACCTGTGGGGCGGCAGTTAGCATAGCTGTTAAGAGCGTTGGGCCAGTAACCGAAAGGTTGTTGGTTCGGATCCCTGAGCCGGTAAGGTGGAAAAATCTGCCCTTGAGCAAGGCAGTTAACCTCCTACAACATCTGCTCCCCGGGCGCTTAGATTCAGAGGGGTTCGGGTTAAATGGGAAAACGCACAACAGAATGGATTCAACCAAAATGTAACTGAGTAGGTATCCCCTTTCCATGTGTCCACATTGGCCTTTGGCAAGAGGACCGCTATCAATGCCAGAGATAAGAGAAACCCTCCATCCTTTAATCACTTAATCAGGAAGCAAAAGTACCTCAGAGCTCACAACATTACTGCCATCCAATATTACCCTTGGAAGTAATTCAAGCACGGCAAAATCAATGCTACAGTTTGTGTGCCATATGGATTCGATTGTGATTTTGAACTGACAAGAACTGGACTTCCTTCCTCCCCTTTTCACTCTTCCCTCTTTCTCTCTCTCTCTCTCCTTTCCTCCCTCCAGGCGCTGGATGTGGACCGCAGTGTGCTGTACAAGATGAAGAAGTCAGTCAAGGCCATCTACACCTCAGGTCTGGGTGAGTGAGAGAGGTTTATGCTCATTTACAGTTAAAACACCATACCTCTCTCTATGGGCTGGAGGTTGACAAGGGTTAGCGGTTAATGCTACCTTTGGTTAAAGCTGTCAGGGTCTGAGTGACCGAAAGGTTCATCTAATGAAAGGTCAGGGTTCAGAGCCACCTGTGACGATCATTTTAGAAAGTCAAAAAGCTAGTGCATTCGGAAAGTATTCAGACTCCTTAACTTTTTACACATTTTGTTACATTACAGCCTTATTCTAAAATGTATTTAATAGGGTTTTTCCCCCTAATCAATCTATACAATACCCCCATAATGACAATGCAAAAATTGTTTTTTAGAAATGTTTGCAAATGTATCAACAACAAAAAACTGTCACATTTACTTAAGTATTCAGACCCTTTACTCAGTACTTTGTTGAAGCACCTTTGGCAGAGATTACAGCCTCGAGTCTTCTTGGGTATGACACTACAAGCTTGGCACACCTGTATTTGGGGAGTTTCTCCAATTCTTCTCTCCAGATCGTTTCAAGCTCTGTCAGGTTGGATGGGGAGCGTTGCTGCACTGCCATTTTCAGGTCTCTCCAGAGATGTTCGTTCGGATTCAAGTCCGGGCTTTGGCTGGGCCACTCAAGGCCATTCAGAGACTTGTTCCGAAGCCACTCATGCGTTGTCTTTGTTGTGTGCTTAGGGTCGTTGTCATGTTGGAAGGCAAACCTTCGCCTCAGTCTTTCATCAAGGCTCTCTATACTTTGCTCCGTTCATCTTTGCCTCGATCCTGACTAGTCTCCCTGTCCCTGCCGCTGAAAAACATCCCCACAGCATGACGCTGCCACCACCATGCTTCACTGTAGGGATGGTGCCAGGTTTCTTCCAGACGTAACACTTGGCATTCAGGCCAAAGAGTTCACTCTTGGTTTCATCAGACCAGAGAATCTTGTTTCTTGTGGTCTGAGAGACTTTTGGTGCCTTTTGACAAACTCCAAGCGGGCTGTCATGTGGTTTTTACTGTGTGGCTTCCATCTAGCCACTCTACCATAAAGGCCTGATTGATGGAGTGTTGCAGAGATGGTTGTCCTTTTGGAAGGTTCTCCCATCTCCACAGAGGAACTCTGGAGCTTTGTCAGTGACCATCGGGTTCTTGGTCATCTCTCTGACCAAGGCCCTTCTCCCCCGATTGCTCAGTTTGGCTGGGCGGCCTGCTCTAGGAAGAGTCTTGGTGGTTACAAACTTTTTCCATTTAAGAATGATGGAGGCCACTGTGTTCGTTGGGACCTTCAATGCTGCAGACATTTTTCGACCTCATGGCCTGGGTTTTGCTCTGACATGCACTGTCAACTGTGGGACCTTATCTAGACAGGTGTGTGGACAGGATTTGGAAAGGCAATCAATTGAATTTAGCACACGTGTACTGCAATCAAGTTGTAGAAACATCTCAAGGATGATCAATGGAAACAGGATGCACCTTAGCTCAATTTTGAGTCTCGTAGGAAAGGGTCTGAATATTTGTTTTTTTTAATAATACATTTGCAAAAATGTCAAAACCTGTCCATTGATGAGGGAAAAAAATGTTTTTCTTCAATTTAAGGCTGTAACCTAACAAAATGTGGAAAAGGTCAAAGTTCAACGGGTCTGAATACTTCCCGAATGTAGCCATATCTAGGAAAACCAAAGTTCCAAAGGCTGGGCCTAATATATTGTATATGAGTGAATACTGTGGAAGTTGAGAAAGTTGAGGTGATCAAACTGCTTGGAGTAACCCTGGGTTGTGAACTGTCATGGTCAAACATGTTGATACAACAGTAGCTAAGATGGGGAGAAGTCTGTCCATAATAAAGTACTGCTCTGCCTTTTTAACAACACTATCAACAAGGCCTTTCCTACAGGCCCTGGTTTTGTTGCACCTGGACTACTGTTCAGTAGTGTGGTCAGGTGCCACAAAGAGGGACTTAGGAAAATTACAATTGGCTCAGAACAGGGCAGCACAGAGCAAGAGAGAGACAGAGAGCTAACATTAATAATATGCATGTAAATCTCTTATGGCTCTCTTAAGTGGTGGAGAGATTGTGTTCATCACTACTTTTTGTAATGCACCGAGCTGTCTATTTAAACTACACCCATGCATACCCCATAAGACATGCCATAAGAGGTCTCTTCACAGTCACCAAGTCCAGAACAGACTATGGGAGGTGCACAGTACTACATAGAGCCATGACTACATGGAAGTCTATTCCACATCAGGTAATTGATGCAAGCAGTAGAATCAGATTTAGAAAATAGATAGAAATACACCTTATGGAACAGCGGGGACTGTGAAGCAACACAGACATAGGCACAGACACATGCTTGTTACTTTTATTTCTTATTTATATTTTTTTAAACTGCGTTGTTGGTTAGGGGCTTGTAAGTAAGCATTTCACTAAGGTCTACACCTGTTGTATTCCGCACATGTGACAAATAAAATGTCATTTGATGCATATACACACGTGATAACATACGCACTATACACACACGTACACATGGATTGTGTTGTAGATATGTGGTAGTGGAGTAGGGGCCTGTAGAATCAGATTCAGAAACAGATAGAAATACAGCTTATAGAACAGCAGGGACTGGGAAGAGACACACACACACACACACACACACTCTCTCTACACACGATCATTGTAATATTGTTATATGGTGGGGTTATGCATTTTGTATTGTAGATATGTAGTGGTGTAATCATTTTGTATTGTAGATATGTAGTGGTGTAATCATTTTGTATTGTAGATATGTAGTGGTGTAATCATTTTGTATTGTAGATATGTAGTGGTGCAATCATTTTGTACTGTTTTATATTTTGTTTTATCCACAAGTTTCCTGGGGAGGTTACTGGGGAAATGATTATGGGTACTGAGTTTGGCCTGGCGGTGTTTTTGGTTTTAGAAGCTGGGCAACTGGGATAAGCAATAATCGGATATTCACTTGCTAGATGTTGAAATGTTACAGGGCCGGTGACAACAGGCACTGTTCGTGGTTGTACATACAACCAGACACAACTTAGTGATTGGCTTAAATTGGAGGGCTTCGACAAAAAAATTAAAAATAAATGTGAATGTTCTTGTCAGAAATGGTACAGTTTCCAGTGCCTCCCAAATGACGACGAAGCGTAAAGAAATTGGCTCCTAACGTAAACTTAAAAAAGCTCCCAAAAGTTGTAATTTTGCTCATTCCACTTTGTTGATAAGATGTCAAAGCAGGGTAACCCACACCCAACGCTCTTTCTGGGTTATGAGAGGCCACCAGAGAAGAGACACCGCCTCAGCGGGAGGGTTGAAAGACATGTCACAAGAACAGGTATGTCGACTAGTTTTGATATCGCGTGTTTGTCTTCAGTTTTTGTTGCTAGAATCTGACTACGATAGCTTCTAGCCAGGGTCTGAAATGAATCTCTTTAATTTCTACCAGCCACTTTTTTTTATCCGCAACTTTATGAAATCTATGTTAAACGCTTTATAATTGTGAACACTGAGTCAGTGGGAGGCTACCTGAGATTAGAAATATGGTACATATTGTGGAACCTTAATCCATGATTATTCTTAATTTATAATAATATTAATAGAAGAATAACCGATCTGTCATGGTGGTACGTGACCTGAAGTGTTTACCTGCCACAGCAAACATTTACCCTGAATTTGTCAGGTGTTAATTTCATTCCCTGTTATAGATACAGAATATTTATTTTGAAAATATTAAACCTAGTCTATGTATCCCCCTGGGTTTAGAGTGCTTATTTGCAGTAGAGAATAATCTGATAAACGCTATAAGGCACAGGGAGTTTAAAATGTTTTTAAAAGTATCCCTGATTAGTGTATTTGCTTTTCCAGATCCTTATCAATTACTCTCATTAACTAATCATCTATATTCAACGAATCATCTATATTCATATTCAACTACTCATCACCTGCAGATAAGCCTGGTGTGGTGGAGGTTTCTGAGGAGCCAGGTCCTTTTTCAAAGACCTTCCATGATGCCCAAACACAGTAGACAGACCCAGCAATGGAGGACCACACCTACTCCAAAGGACTTATCATCACATGTGGCATGACAACTGCACCAGCCCCTGAGAGGTCACTGTCTGTTGAAGATGTTACATTGAAAGATGATGCAGACTGTCTGCTGTACACTGGGATTCCACTACTAGAATTCAACACTCTTGTGTCTTGCTTTCAAGGTTTTGGCCCCACATCATCAACAATGACGGTTGTAGACCAAATTCTGTTGACACTAATGAAACTTAGACAGAACTTTGTTATAGCTGATTTAGCAAGACGCTTGAAAAGGTCACCCGGTCAGGTCGGTAAAACGCTGAAATCTGGATAGATGTCATTGCTGAGCACACCAAGGATCTCATTCCATGGCTGCCTCGTGAGATGATAAAGGCTACTATGCCACCAGTTTTTCAGAATCATTTTTCTTGTTATTGATTGCACAGAAAGTGTTTTGCAGAAGGCTAAATATCTGGACTCAAGAACTGAATCTTACAGTCACTGCTATGCCAGTAATACTGTAAAATATCTAGTAGCAACTGCTCCATCAGGAATGGTTATTGTCATTTCTGAGGCTTATGGTGGGAAATGTAGCGATAGGTGCATAACACAGAACTCAGGGTTTCTCGACCATTTGCGTGCTGGAGATAAGGTGATGGGGGGCCGTGGACTTGCTAGAGGAACGGAATGTACGCTTGGTCTTATCAGCATTTACACGCAAGCAATGCCAGTTGACAAATGAGCAGGTCACTCGCACACAATGCATTTCTAATGTCCGTATCCATGTGGAACAAGCAATAAGGCATCTTAAGGTGTACAAGATTCTCTCACAAACTATGCCTATTAATTTGGTCCTGAAAATTGACAACCTACTTAACATCTGTGCAGCTCTTGTAAATCTGAGAGGAGAGCTTATTTCTATCAAATAGACACAATGTCTAATCAACATGTCTAACAACATGCACTGATCGTTTATGTATTCCAAAAATGTACATCACTTTATTCCTATTAATGAACTGCAAAACATTGTCAGCATTTGTAACATTCTTTTATATTCCAACTGTTAGCTGTATTTGTTTTAAATCACTGTTTTGTCATTGCTTTGTCAGCTCACACAACTGCCTGTACCAACATGCCTATTTTAACTGGTTCTGTCCTATGAAAAATAAACTGGTGAGAGATCATTACACTGTGTTTGAGTAGGTATATCTCTTAATGAATTGATTATCTAATATATCAGTATCTTATGTATTATATAATATATATGTATTTATTAAAACAGTACTTCATGAAGTAAGTGCACGCTCAAATTAATTGAATTGTGTTTGCCCAGCATATTCAATCTTCTGCTCACCCCCATTTACTTAAAGAGCTCCAGGTACTTTGGGCAGAGATGTATCTTTTTTTCATCCATATCATCAGCCAACCGAGGTAGCTTGTGTAAAAAGTAGAACTTCTGCAGCTGTTGCACATGTGCATCTGTGTAGTCTTTATCAAATGGAATGTCCACTTCTATGTGCTCGCTTGGTGTCCAGACGACCAGCTTGCAGCTCTGCAGGCCCAGGCACATCATAGTCACTTGTGTCTGAAAGAAGGAATAAGAAAATGCATTGCCACAAACGTCTGATTAGTATGAGTTTACAATACAATGTTCAATACTTGTAATAATAATCTATTTTCTTGAATACATTTTTACCCAACTGAAGGTAGTATCCATCTTTTCCATTGGGGTGAATTAGGTACTGTCCATCATCCAAGCTTTTAATGTCACCATTTGGCTGACTCGGAAATTCTGTCAGAGACGTGGAACTCTTGAAGGGGCACTTGATCTCAAGGAGCTGTGTTGCATCAAGGATCCCATCTGGGCTGGCTCCCAACCATCAGGCCTCTGTTCTGCACAACATGCCCTCTGCTCTCCAGAAGTGTGATGACATTGACTTCATTTTCTTTGCCATGCTTTGTTGCTGTATTCAAATCAAATCCAATTGTATTGGTCACATACACATGGTTAGCAGATGTTAATGCAAGTGTAGCGAAATGGTTGTGCTTCTAGTTCTGACCGTGCAGTAATATCTAACAAGTAATCTAACAATTTCACAACAACTACCTTATACACACAAGTGGAGAGGAATGATTAAGAATATGTACATATAAATATATGGATGAGCGATGGCCGAACGGCATAGGCAAGATGCAATAGATGGTATAGAGTACAGTATATACATATGAGATGAGTAATGTAGGGTATGTAAACATTATATAAAGTGGCATTGTTTAAGTGACTAGTGATACATTTATTACATCCAATTATTAAAGTGGCTAGAGATTGAGTCTGTATGTTGGCAGATGCCACTCAATTTTAGTGATAGCTGTTTAACAGTCTGATGGCCTTGACATAGAAGCTGTTTTTCAGTCTCTCGGTCCTCACTTTGATGCACTTGTACTGACCTCGCCTTCTGGATGACAGCGGGGTGAACAGGCAGTGGCTCGGGTGGTTGTTGTCCTTGATGATCGTTTTGGCCTTCCTGTGACATTGGGTGCTGTAGGTGTCCTGGAGGGCAGGTAGTTTGCCCCTGGTGATGCATTGTGCAGACCTCACTACCCTCTGGAGAGCCTTACGGTTGTGGGCGGCGCAGTGCCGTACCAGGCAAAGGTGATACAGCCTGACAGGATGCTCTCGATTGTGCATCTGTAAAAGTTTGAGTGTTTTTGGTGACAAGCCAAATTACTTCAGCCTCCAGAGGTTGAAGAGGCACTGTTGTGCCTTTTTCACCATACTGTCTGTGTGGGTGGACCAATTCAGTTTGCCCGTGATGTGGACCCGGAGGAACTTAAAACTTTCAACCTTCTCCACTACTGTCCCCTATGTGGATAGAGGGGTGCTCCCTCTGCTGTTTCCTGAAGTCCACGATCATCTCCTTTGTTTTGTTGACGTTGAGTGTGAGGTAATTTTCCTGACACCACACTCCGAGGGCCCTCACCTCCTCCCTGTAGGCCGTCTCGTCGTTGTTGGTAATCAGGCCTACCACTGTAGTGTCGTCTGCAAACTTGATGAGTTGGAGGCGTGCATGGCCACGTAGTCGTGGGTGAACAGGGAGTACAGGAGAGGGATGAGAACGCACCCTTGTGGGGCCCAAGTGTTGAGGATCAGCGGGGTGGAGATCTTGTTTCCTACCCTCACCACCTGGGGGCGGCTCGTCAGGAAGTCCAGGACCCAGTTGCACAGGGCGGGGTCGAGACCCAGGGTCTCGAACTTGATGACGAGTTTGGAGGGTACTATGGTGTTAAATGCTGAGCTGTAATCAATGAACAGCATTCTTACATAGGTATTCCTCTTGTTCAGATGGGTTAGGGCAGTGTGGTTGCGATTGCGTCGTCTGTGGACCTATTGGGGCGGTAAGCAAATTGGAGTGGGTCTAGGGTGTCAGGTAGGGTGGAGGTGATATGATCCTTGACTAGTCTCTCAAAGCACTTCATGATGATGGCTGCCAGTGAAAGTTGGGTACAAATGCTCATTTACACATTTTTGGGATATGTGGTGTTTGTGGACTCATTTCGCTGTGCTGGCTGTTAGATGCAACTTCCTAGCATCATGCCGTATGTCACGTCCTGACCATAGAAAGCCTGTATTTTCTACAGTAGAGTAGGTCAGGGCGTGGCTAGGGGTGTTTAGTCTGGTTTATTATTGGGGGTTCTAGGTTTATTTTTCTATGTTGGTGTTTGTGTATGATTCCCAATTAGAGGCAGCTGGTAATCATTGTCTCTAATTGGGGATCATACTTAAGTTGCATTTTTCCACCTGTGGGTTATGGGAAATTGTTTATGTTTAGTTGCCTGTTCGCACTACATTGTCCTCACGGTTCATTTATTCTTTATTTTGTTTTGTATTAAGTTTCACTTTCTTTATTAAACATGTGGAACTCTATGCACGCTGCGCCTTGGTCCGATCATCATTATTACGAACATCGTGACACCGTAGCTGTGTAGCACTTTGGATCTTGGTTTATTCCATTAATGTAGCTGCTTGTACGGGGGATCATTTGATGTAAGCCTCATAAAATATTGTGCTCTTCCTACAGGCTAGTGTTGTGCTGTGTTTGTTCGTGTGGGCTGAATCATGTTGGCTTGGGCCTGCCTTGCTGCTGTCTACATCTGCTCTGTAGCATAGCTGAAGAAGGCCTATTGTCTGGAGCCGAAATAGTGGGGCCATTACCGAGGTTGATGTTGCTTGTGAACTCTGCATGGTTCCTAAAAAGTCGGGAGGTTGTGGAATCGTCCTGTGGCGGCGTTGATGGGCCTGGATATGTGTGGTGGGGTCTGTGGTGTTTAAAATGAATGATTTGCCTTCCTCAGCCCTACATTCTTCCTCACACCTGAGTTCCACTTCCTTTGCACATCAGTGCATGCCATTCCTGTTTTGCCTTGCCTGACTGTACAAATATTTGTAGTTATTATCTAACCCAGTGTTTCCCAAACCTCTCCTGGAGTACCTGTTGTCCTGCACTTTCATGTCATTTTTGGTCGTTACTTTACTGACCTTGCACATAATTGCTGCAGCATGACTACAATAGCATCCTGGCACTGCAATACATGAGCAACCCACTGTCTGTGTGACACCTGTCGTTGATACTAGCACCCACACTTTGTGATGAGATGCGGGCATGGAGCTCATCAGCATTTACTCTGGCTGGCTGTGACAGTGGGGTGTTTCCAGCGCTTTGTGTTTGGGCTGTATGACAGGGTCTTGCTGAGAGTGTATAGATGGTTTCTCTCTCTGTGCTGAGCTAGGCTCTTTTCTGGGAGCGGGGGGTCACTGCTACCTCTGTTCAAGGGGTACAGCTGTCTACCCCAGACCGTCAAGAAACGGCTGTGCCGTGCTTGTGAGAGTGTGAGTGGCTCTGGGAGGTTTTTTGAGCCTATCAAACGAATACCTGTGTTTTGTACTGAAGACTGGATCTACATTTTGCTGGTTGGTTACTAGGCAACATCTGCATAATTTGCTGTGGTATCACCATCCGTTAAAGGATTTTCATAATGGATAGAATTCATGGTGTTGACTGAATCTTCTTGAAAACAAGTGGCTTAAATTCTTTAAAACCACATTTAGCTTTGAATCACTTTCGGTAAGAGGCTTTTTGGACCTCTTAATAGTTACAATCTTAATTGTTTCTTGGACAACAGAAACCCCAGGGGTTCCATCCATATTCCTATGGGTAATTATCTTTATTGGAGTACAGTAAATGCACGATAGATTAGATTCCTCCTTGCTTCTGACAAGTAATATTTGCTGACAAAGTTAGGAGGAAGGGGAGGCGGAAGGGGAGGACCATCCTCCTCATTGAATTTAATAAAAACATTAAAGTTCTGATAAATATATTCACGTCACCAAATAATGGATAAAAACACACTGTTTTGAAATGAAAGCCTACAGTAGCCTCAACAGCACCGGGGGTAGCACCATGGTGTAGCCGGAGGACAGAGTTTCCCTCCTCCTCTGAGTAAATTGACTTCAATACAAAAACTAGGAGTCTCGTTGTTCTCACCCCCTTCCATAGACTTACACAGTAATTATGACAACTTCCGGAGGACGTCCTCCAACCTATCAGAGCTCTTGCAGCATGAAATGACATGCCCACCCAATCAAAGGATCAGAGAATGAATGTAGAACTTAAAGCATAAGCTACAGCTAGCTAGCACTGCAGTGCAGTGCAGTGCATAAAATGTGGTGAGTAGTTGACTCACAGAGAAAGACGATTGTCAAACAGTTTTGAACAAATTAATTTCTTCCAAAATGAAGGAGAAGCAAGAGGGAAATAGAGAGATTTGGTTTCACTTACTTAGCTAGCAAATGCAGCTAGCTGGTTTAGCCTACTCAAACACCCTGCTCAAACAGAGGGGTGCCATGTTAGCTAGCTGGCTATCCAACACAACACGGGAACTCTTCCAAGTCAAGGTAAGCTTTTGGTTTTACAAATGTATTTCCACCAGTGCCCGGTGTAGGTGCTAAACTGCTTACTGAATCTACACTGTAATGCTATTGCATGATCGTAGCGGGTTAACTAACACTTTAGTTCTATTAGCTATGTTGACTATGACTTTACTTTAGCTAATATGGTGACAACTATGTAGGCTCTGTATAGTGGTTATGATGTGGTTTGTCTTGGAAATGTTTTTTCACCTGGTCACATACAGCTAATGTGTTGTGCTTCGAAGTCCACAAGCGAAGGGAAAAGGTGAGGAGAGCGCATAGATGCGAGAAGGAATACAATGTGACTGCTATGAAAGTGAACTGAGTTTCCACGTTATCAGGGGGTTTATTCATTCTGTCGATTCTGTTAAAAACGTTTCTTAGAAGTAAGCAAATGGAACGAAACAGGGATAAACATACCTGAATTTGTCCAATAGAACAAATTAGTTTGCAACCGTTGGACTAATGAGTACACCCTAGATCAGCTAGATGCAGGCAAGTGTGCAAGGTGGTATTGAATGTGTCACTGTCTGTCCATGTGTCACTGTATGTCACCTCAAATTTTTCTCAACTTGTGTGCACCTACTTTGTAAACGTGAATTCATAGGCTAGGTTGTAGCAACCTCATGATGAGTATATGTACAATTTGAGTATAATGTAGTAGCCTAAACCTATCCACTGTTATCCAATATGCTGTAATTAAAATAAGGCCATGCTCATGAAAAAAATAACTAGTCCTCCCTCATGTAAACAGCACCAACCGCCACTGATTGGCTTCCATTCCCCCTTTGAGAAACCTAGTAGATCTGCATAGACGTCCAGTAATAATCAGTGCATAACAGGAAGGTTTGGTTTTGAAAGGCGTCGGAGGCCAGACGGGCCCGGTCGGCAGTAAATCTGAGGCCCGGCGAGGTGAGCGAGAAATCTCTCCTGAAGGCTTTAGTCTGTGACCCTCCCAGATGCACCTCTACTACTGGGTCACCTCAGTCCTCAGGAAAATAAATACTGTCAAGACATCAGTACCAAGATGTATTACACCTGTCAGCTCTGCTCTGCTGTCAGACGTGTTACAGCTATATTGGATACCTGTAGGTAATATTAGGGCTAAAGAGGTGTGTTATATTCAGTAAGTCTGGACTTACTGGCTGTGCAGTCTTTCAAGTAGTCTTGTTAATTAATTAGAGATACGTGTCAAGAATGCTGTAGAAAAATCTAAGTATTTGTACTGCTCTGGTCATTGATATGAAGAGGGGCGTTTTGCAAAATAAAATGTTCTGAAGTCGTCACTCACTTTAGATTTCAATCCGTCCTTGACATTCCACTATCACTGTTATTTCACGTTGTGGTTTGTCACTCAATCTTCTCATCTTGACTCACCTTTTCTGATCTGTAGACAAAGCCATATTTACTTGATCTATTTTGAACACAACTCACACTGCCTTATGAGCAGCACCTAATGCTGATATTTACCTCAAATTGACAAAACCATCAGTGGACAAAGCAAATCTAGATACCCAGAACTAAATCTAGGACAAAAGGACCATTGACATCTTTGAGTTGTACCTTCCTCTCGTATTCATTAATCTACACAGGCCCTTTCTGAATGTACCCTCAGTCAGAACACAGGGTGATTACATAAGAGGAGAACACTTGGTGACCTTCCAGTCTTCCTGAGAATGAATGTTGTGAATTAAGACGCTTTTTCCTTAGTTCAGCTGTGGGATCTTGGATTTTCTGGCCCTTCTTTATAGCAGAGACTTTGTCTGTGCCAATATAAACAGTGAAAGCATCATAGCATCATATTTAACACTTGTGTCAGGCTCTGGATAGAACAACCTTGACCTTTTAAGAAAAATGTAAATGTAAGAAATGTCAACAACTCAACATTGTTGTCAGTGAGATTGTGTGTTTGTATGGTCCAGTCAGGAGGTCTAAGCGACATTGTGTCTGTTCTGCTTGGTATTATAATGTGGGCTGGAGGCACTGAACTGAACAGTGGAATCCTGCTGCTGCCAGAGCCCAGCCCAGACTTCCCTTGATGTGGTCAAATCGCTGCATTATTCAGCACAACCTACACATCTCTCCCAGGCTCCCTATCCTACCCAAGATCTCAATCAGATGCCTGGACCTCGCTCTCCTGTGGTGAAATATTCATCCTTGACAGTTTGTCTCTCTCTCTCTGCTCTGTATCTTTTTAATCTGTGTTGCTGCTCACCCTCCATAGCTTTGACAGATTCGACCTCCACATGCCCAGGATTGTAGTGTTATTCCATACACAAACATCATGTCTCTCAGACTCCTACTACAAACTCCTGCAGTTTGGCCATTGTATTAACCTTCAACCTGACAAGTTCCTCCAGCAACACTGACAAGTTATTTTATCTCTCCCTCCCTCCCTTTCTCAATTGGAAGTAAAAAGGCAAGCTTTTGAGAAAATGAGAAGCCAGCTATGTTGTCGAATGGACAAGCATTGTTTCTTCGGAAAGCAGCATCCCATATATTCTGACCTGTTACAGTTGATCTTGTCAACCTCTTTTGCATGTCGTAAACAGTCAGTAAGTTAGTCAGTCGTAGTGACCATAGAGCAGAGAAGATGATAAAAGCCAAATCAGAACTTACCTCCTTCACCAGGAATGTAGCGCCATCCTCCTGGAGGACAGGGGCCCAGCGGAGAGCCCGGTCTGACTGACAGAATTGGAGCAAAGCTTACCCTCGCCACACCACAGCGCTCCTTGGTGTCACCTATCAGTCTGCCTATCACTGGGCCTGCAGAGCTGTCACTCTATCAGGATTGAAGGCAGTCAATTCAGGAAGTGTTTAATTAAAAATTCGGACATTTTAAAACTTTTGAAATAAATAGCTACTACTTTTCAGTATTGAGAAGTCATGCCAATTCTTTGATGATTGAATTGTAATTTTACTTCCTGAATTGACTGCCTTCAATTCAAATTGAACCCAACCCCGCGCCCAATTACTGGTCTAATGGCCCACAATGGCTGAGATAAGAAATACAGTGGGGCAAAAAAGTATTTCGTCAGCGACCAATTGTAATTGTAAGGCCTGTAATTTATCATAGGTAAACTTCAACTATGACAGACAAAATGAGAAAAAATGTATTTGCAAATGATGGTGGAAAATAAGTATTTGGTCAATAACAAAAGTTTACCTCAATACTTTGTTATATACACTTTGTTGGCAATGACAGGTCAAACGTTTTCTGTAAGTCTTCACAAGGTTTTCACACACTGTTGCTGGTATTTTGGCCCATTCCTCCATGCAGATCTCCTCTAGAGCAGTGATGTTTTGGGGCTGTTGCTGGGCAACACGGACTTTCAACTCCCTCCAAAGATTTTCTATGGGGTTGAGATCTGGAGACTGGCTAGGCCACTCCAGGACCTTGAAATGCTTCTTACGAAGGCACTCCTTCGTTGCCCGGGCGGTGTGTTTGGGATCATTGTCACGCTGAAAGACCCAGCCATGTTTCATCTTCAATGCCCTTGCTGATGGAAGATTTTCACTCAAAATCTCACGATACATGGCCCCATTCATTCTTTCCTTTCCACGGATCAGTCGTCCTGGTCCCTTTGCAGAAAAACAGCCCCAAAGCATGATGTTTCCACCCCCATGCTTCACAGTAGGTATGGTGTTCTTTGGATGCAACTCAGCATTCTTTGTCCTCCAAACACGACGAGTTGAGTTTTTACCAAAAAGTTATATTTTGGTTCCATCTGACCATATGACATTCTCCCAATCTTCTTCTGGATCATCCAAATGCTCTCTAGTGGAGTTTGGAGTGTGACTGTTTGAGGTTGTGGACAGGTGTCTTTTATACTGATAACAAGTTCAAACAGGTGACATTAATACAGGTAACGAGTGGAGGGCAGAGGAGCCTCTTAAAGAAGAAGTGACAGGTCTGTGAGAGCTAGAAATCTTGCTTGTTTGTAGGTGACCAAATACTTATTTTCCACCATATTTTGCAAATAAATTCATTAAAAATCCTACAATGTAATTTTCTGGATTTTTTTTTCTCATTTTGTCTGTCATAGTTGAGGTGTACCTATGATGAAAATTACAGGCCTCTCTCATCTTTTTAAGTGGGAGAACTTGCACAATTGGTGGCTGACTAAATACTTTTTTGCCCCACTGTACATGCTTTATTAATCCCCAGTTTGATCTGGGTGGTTTATTTTCAGTTTATATTGGTCAGGCTGAGGGTGTTTGCTGTATGCACCGCTGGGCCTCTGGGTAGATCAGATCAGTTTCTCTGGCTAAACTTTGTCATGATGAGCCCATAGGAAGCCATCACACCCATGATAATGAGTACACAGCTACTGAGGACATGCACGCACATTGTACAGTTTGATGAATATACCATCAATTGTACATACTGGAAGCAAACACTCTCATAGACAGAATGAAGTCATTTGTCATTCCCCTTGCAGTCTCACTTTTTTCCATCTCCATCCATCCACACACACACACCATGCATTTTACTACTGTCCCACTGAGGTCTCCCTTAATGACAATCCGTCTCTCTCCAATGGTTTGTCCTCTGGGTAAACCTTAACAGCCTTGTCTGCGGCGGCCATATCGTTAAAAGGATGTTAAGTCCAGCAGTATTTATTCAGCCCCCATGGAGAATGGCATGTGAAACCTCCAGCAAAGTAAGCTTGTGATTAACTGTGTGTGGGACAGACACCCCCACCACCCTCTGCTGTTAGATAATCCACAGCAGGTGTCTTGGTGTGTCTGCTGCTGTTGTTGCAGTTACCGTATGTGTGTGTTGATTGTCAAAGAGCTCTCTATGGGTGAATGTGTCACTCCACCTCTCCTCACTCCTTTTCAAGACTCCCGTTAAACACTGGGCCACCATTTCCTGAGGGCCCGACTCAGACAGGAACCCAAGTCATTCCATCCATCCACAACAACAGAACACAACCCTCCATGTCGTGCTATCACTGAGACAGAAAGGGAAAGAGACGAGACAGTGTGGGAATGCACTGGAGGGTGGCATGTATTGTTCACAGTGACTCACTCTCACACACAGACACACACTGCTCACAGTATCTCACTCACTCTCTGTTCCCTGAGGTGTTTAACTCTCGGGGTTGCTTTACAGTAAATAGGGGCCGTGTGTGTTCTGTGTCAGGGTTGGGATCGTCACCGGGGCCGTGTGTGTTCTGTGTCAGGGTTGGGATCTTCACTGGGCCGTGTGTGTTCTGTGTCAGGGTTGGGGTCTTCACCGGGCCGTGTGTGTTCTGTGTCAGGGTTGGGGTCTTCACCGGGCCGTGTGTGTTCTGTGTCAGGGTTGGGGTCTTCACTGGGGCCGTGTGTGTTCTGTGTCAGGGTTGGGATCTTCACCGGGGCCGTGTGTGTTCTGTGTCAGGGTTGGGGTCTTCACCGGGCCGTGTGTGTTCTGTGTCAGGGTTGGGATCTTCACTGGGGCCGTGTGTGTTCTGTGTCAGGGTTGGGGTCTTCACTGGGCCGTGTGTGTTCTGTGTCAGGATTGGGATCGTCACCGGGGCCGTGTGTGTTCTGTGTCAGGGTTGGGGTCTTCACTGGGGCCGTGTGTGTTCTGTGTCAGGGTTGGGGTCTTCACTGGGCCGTGTGTGTTCTGTGTCAGGATTGGGGTCTTCACCGGGCCGTGTGTGTTCTGTCAGGATTGGATAGTCAAGGCACAGAGAGATGCCCTGAGCTCATGTGCCACTTCACAACAAAAGCCCTGCTAGGGCCCGCTGGTGACACACAGGCCAGGGCGACCCACAACAAAGCAGCTGTGTTTGATGTCTTAACGGTGTGCGTGTGTTTGAACATTTGTTTTTGGCAGAGTTGCTCAAGGACAGCCTAAACAGCAACCCAACAAGAATTCAACTGTAGATTCCCTTTAGGTAATTTGACTAGAGCACTGTGGTTTCGCTAAAATAAATTTAGTCTTAGGTGGAAAGGGGTTGAGAAAGAAGTCTTCTTAAGAGATAAAGGACTTCCAACTCACCTGTTAAATCCGTGCCTGAGCTCGGACGACTCCGGTTAAATCCGTGCCTGAGCTCAGACGACTCCGGTTAAATCTGTGCCTGAGCTCAGACGACTCCGGTTAAATCCATGCCTGAGCTCGGACAACTCCGGTTAAATCCATGCCTGAGCTCGGACGACTCCGGTTAAATCCATGCCTGAGCTCGGACGACTCCGGTTAAATCCGTGCCTGAGCTTAGGAATCAAAACTCAGTGTTTGGCGTTCATTTTTAGCAGTAAGGTTTTTATGATCTGCATTATTTCATCCACCTTGATCTTATTGCACCACTATAAGAGTTGCTTGTAGTTCTTCTATTTTAATATCTTCCCTGTGAACATGTTAAGTTGTGGGTGGCAGTGTGTCTGGACAGACGCGGTGCAGTAATGAGTTCCGCTGAGTCATTCTCCGGAAGTAGAACCCATCCTCACATTCCTCCTCTACTGTCTCTGTGTGTGTGTGTGTGTGTGTGTGTGTGTGTGTGTGTGTGTGTGTGTGTGTGTGTCCATCCATTTGTCACCCTGTATGAGTGGCCTCTGTCACAGGTGGTGATTGGTTGGTGGGCGGTATCTCCCTGATCTAACATGACAAGGTGGTCCCCTGACCATTGACACAGAGTGGGCTGAGAGATGGAAGGGGAATGGTGTGCTAATGGGCCACCAGACTCTGTTCACAGTAAAACACACACTCACAATCTCTAACACACACACACACTGGGGCTGTTGCTGGGCAAGTCTCCAGGGTTGTCATGGCAATGCTCCCTGCACCCAACCAGTGCCTCAAATCCCCTTCACCTCAATTAACAGCACTAAATGAAGTGTGGCTGTGAGGCTAGCTGACATCTGTCAGGCCTGCTTTATGGACTCCCCTTTCGTAGCTTGAAGTGACGGTGTTGCTGGGTTTGATTTAGGTGAATTTCCTGTTCCTATAGGATACACACTCACACACCTGGGTGGCCTTTCTCTCTTAGGTTTGACTCTTCTTTATAAAAGGTTTTATTTCTGGTTAACAATGTACCTTACTGTGATGTTTTCAAATAAAATGGTAAAAAATAAACCAAAATATCTTCTTAGTAAAGAGAGATTTCTCAAGCAATCATTTTTGCTAGGACTGTCTGAGTGGTCTCCATCCCACCAAACAGCTCTTACACATTATTTTTATGTTTTACCTTTTATTTAACTAAGCAAGTCAGTTAAGAACAAATTCTTATTTGCAATGACGGCCTACCCCATCCAAACCCTAGCCCGGACGACGCTGGGCCAATTGTGCGCCGCCCTATGGGACTCCCAATCACAGCCGGTTGTGATTACATCCTGGAATCGAACCAGGGTCTGTTTTAGTGCGCCACTCGGGAGCACTAAAAGGGCATTATCATTATTATCACAATTTCACAGTATTATTCCAACCTCATCGTGTGGAAATAGATATAAAACACAGGAAATCACATTTTTGACTGCGCTGGGACTTTGAATAAAATACCACACCTGTATGTATTAGCTTTAGCCTTAGTTTTAGAATCAACCTACTTTTAACTGCCAGTTTTGTCTTTTAGCAGCTCTTAATCATAGCAATCAGGACATGTAGCCTGCAACACTCCCACAGTCTAATGAATGGTAATGTTCATGAGTAATTCCTCTTTAACCTCTTTGTACGAGAGAGTTTGTGTTACTGTCTGCACAGTGTAACCACAGTTCCCTGGTCATCCCCTCCCCCTGCCACATGGCCACAGCTCTGGAGGCATTCCAGTGTGACAACACTTCTCTAACTCTCTCTCTCTTCCTGTCCCATTGTGTTCTTCAATCCCAAAGACAATTTCAGAGAGCAGGGGAAACATTGGAGAATAGAGATGGGGGGGGGATAGGAATAATCGGTTGACCTCTACCACACACTGCTCTGTGCACTAACCAAGGCCGCTATTTATTATTCTAAATCAATGTTATTGGTCACATGTTTCGTAAGCAACAGGTGTAAAGGAAGAGGGAAATTCTTACTGACGGTCACTTCCCAACAAAGCAGAGAGAAAGAAAATGGTGAAATAATAACACTTAATAATAAATATACAGTGAGTAATGATAACTTGGCTGTATAGCTGCTCATCGAACATCTCATTCCAAAATCATGGGCATTAATATGGAGTTTGTCCTCCCCCTTTGCTGCTATAACAGCTTCCATTCTTCTGGGAAGGCTTTCCTCTACTTGATGGAATACTGCTGTGGGGACTTGGCTGTGTGCTTAATTTTATACACCTGTTAGCAACGGGTGTGGCTGAAATAGCCAAATCCACTCATTTGAAAGGGTGTCCTCATATATACTTACACTGAGTGTACAAAACATTTAGGAACACCTTCCTAATATTGCATTTCACCCCCTTTTGGACTTAGAACAGCCTTAATTCCTCAGGGCATGAACTAAAATGTGTCGAAAGCGTTCCACAGGGATGCTGGCCCATGTTGACTTAAATGCTTCCCACAGATGTGTCAAGATGGCTGGACGTCTTTCGGGTGGCGAACCAGTCTTGATACACACGGGAAACTGTTGAGCATGGAACCCAGCAGCATTGCAGTTCTTGACACACTCAAACCAGAGTGCCTGACATCTACTTTCCATACCCTGTTTAAAGGCACTTAAATATATTATATTGCCCATTCACCTTCTGAATGGCACATTCAAACACTCCATGTCTCAAGGCTTAAAAATCCTTATTTAATTTAGTCTCTTCCACTTCATCTACACTGATTGAAGAAGATTTAACAGGTGACATCAATAAGGGATCATAGCTTTCACCTGGTCAGTCTATGACATGGAAAGAGCACGTGTTCTTAATGTTGTGTAGAGTCAGTGTAGAACTAGGAATAAAGTGACTAGGCAACAGGATAGATAATAAACAGTAGCAGCAGTGTTTGTGAAGAGTCAAAAAAGTTAGTAGAAAAGGGTCAGTGCAGATAGTCCAGGTAGCTATATGGTTGACTTTTTAACAGTATTATGGCTTGGGGGCCTCCTGAGTGGCGCAGTGGTCTAAGACACTGTATCACAGTGCTAGCTGTGCCACTAGAGATCCTGGGTTGGAGTCCAGGATCTGTCACAGCCAGCCGTGTCCGGGAGATTCTTGGGGCGGCGCACAATTGGCCCAGCGTCGCCCGGGTTAGGGGAGCGTTTGACCGGCAGGGATGTCTTTGTCTCATCGCGCACTAGAGACTCCTGTGCCGGGCGCAGAGCACGCTGACATGGTCACCAGGTATACGGTGTTTCCGCCGACACATTGGTGCGGCTGGCTTCCGGGTTAAGTGGGCATTGTGTAAAGAAGCAGTGTGGCTTGGTTGGGTTGTGTTTCGGAGGACCCACTGCTCTCGACCTTCGCCTCTCCCGAGTCCGTACGGGAGTTGCAGCGATGAGACAAGACTGTAACTACCAATTGAATAGTACGAAATTGGGGAGAAAAATGCAATCATTTTTGATCGTGTGTAGAGTGTGTGTGCTAGCGTGTGTGCATGTGTCTGTACCTCTGTGTGTGCGTGTGTGCGTGTGTGTGTGTGTGTGTGTGTGTCGGTGCCTGTGTGTGTGTCGGTGCCTGTGTGTGTGTCGGTACCTGTGTGTGTGTCTGTACTTGTGTGTGTGTGTGTGTGTCTGTACCTTGTGTGTGTGTGTGTGTGTGTGTGTGTGTGTGTGTGTGTGTGTGTGTGTGTGTGTGTCTCTTCCCAGTCCCTGCTGTTCTATAAGCTGTATTTCTATCTGTTTCTGAATCTGATTCTACAGGCCCCTACTCCACTACCACATATCTACAACACAATCCATGTGTACGTGTGTGTATAGTGCGTATGTTATCACGTGTGTATATGCATCAAATGACATTTTATTTGTCACATGTGCGGAATACAACAGGTGTAGACTTTACAGTGAAATGCTTCAGGGTCCTGTTGGTTCCAGACTTGCTGCATTGGTATCGCTTGCTGTGTGGTAGTAGAAAGAACAGTGTATGACCTTGGTGGCTGCGATTTTTATTTATTTATTTTCTTCAATTTTACCCCTTTTTCTCCCCAATTTCGTGGTATCCAATTGTTTAGTAGCTACTATCTTGTCTCATCGCTACAACTCCTGTATGGGCTCGGGAGAGACGAAGGTTGAAAGTCATGCGTCCTCCGATACACAACCCAACCAAGCTGCACTGCTTCTTAACACAGCGCGCATCCAACCCGGAAGCCAGCCACACCAATGTGTTGGAGGAAACACCGTGCACCTGGCAACCTTGGTTAGCGCGCACTGTGCCCGGCCCATCACAGGAGTCGCTGGTGCGCGATGAGACAAGGATATCCCTACCGGCCAAGCCCTCCCTAACCCGGACGACGCTAGGCCAATTGTGCGTCGCTCCACGGACCTCCTGGTTGCGTCCGGTTACGACACAGCCTGGGCGCGAACCCAGGGTCTCTGGTGGCACAGCTGGCACTGCAGTACAGCGCCCTTAACCACTGCACCACCCGGGAGACCTTGGCTGCAATTTTTGACACGTTTTAGGGCCTTCCTCTAACACCGCCTGGTATAGAGGTCCTGGATGGCAGCTAGATTGGCCCCAGTGATGTACTGGGCAGCTTGGATGCCAAGCAGTTGCCATACCAAGCAGTGATGCAGCCATTCAAGATGCTCTCAATAGTGCAGCTGTACAACTTTTGACGATCTGAGGGCCCATGCCAAATATACCATCTCCTGAGGCGGAATCTTTTCAGCCTCTTGAGGAGGAAGAGGCATTGTCGTGCCCTCTTCACGACTGAGTTGGTGTTTTTGGACCTTGATATATCCTTAGTGATGTGGACACAGAGGAACTTGAAGCTCTCAACCCATTTCACTACAGCCCGTCTATGTAAATGAGGCGTGCTCGGCTCTCCGTTTCCTGTAGTCCACGATCAGCGCCTTTATCTTGCTGACGTTGAAGTTGTTGATGTTGTTGTTCTGGCACCACACTGCCAGGTCTCATTATCGGTGATCAGGCCTACCACTGTCTTATCTTCAGCAACTTAATGATGGTGTGGGGGTCGAGCAGGCCACGCAGTCGTGAGTGAAAAGGGAGTACAGGAGGGGACTAAGCACACACCCCTGAGGGACCCCCGTGTTGAGGGTCAGCGTGGCTGATGTGTTGCCTACCCTTCCCACCTCAGAGTGGCCTGTCTGGATGTCCAGGATCCAGTTGCAGAGGGAGGTGTTCAGTCCCAGGATCCTCAGCTTAGTGATGAACTTTGAGGGCACTATGGTGTTGAACGCTGAGCTGTGGTCAATGAATAGCATTCTCACGTAGGTGTTCCTTTTGTCCATGTGGGAAAGGTCAGTTTCGAGTGCAATAAAGATTGCGTGATCTGTTGGGGCGGTATGCGAATTGGAGTGGGATTGATTTTTGCCATGTAAAGATAAGAAAGTTTGTGTCTTCTTCTGCTGAGAACACTGTGTAAGTACATACCTGAATAACATGCTGGCAGAGTGATTGTTAAATGGCACACTGGAATGGTGCTGCCACTCTGCATAGTGTGTTAGAGAGTTATACACTTGTTTGTTCGACTACTCACACTCACTCTGAGCTGTCTCCCCAGTGCCTTTTAAAGTTTATGGCTGAATTAACTACAGGAGAGGGAGAGGGAGTCCTTGTCTGTACACTTTACCTTTCCATTAATTTCTTCTTTCCATTTTCCTTAGTCCCCTCTATCACCTTGTCCTCCGTAGTCATAATTTGTTTTTTTGTCTCCTGTGTGTCAGCCCATGTGGAGAATGAGGAGCAGTACACCCAGGCCCTCGAGAAGTTTGGGGAGAACTGTGTCTACAGGGACGACCCCGACCTGGGCTCTGCCTTCCTGAAGTTCTCTGTCTTCACCAAGGAGCTCACCGCCCTCTTCAAAAACCTGGTGAGAATGAAGACTGAAATGTTGTTGTTATGCACCTTAAAATCTAATTTTATTTCTCACATGCGCCAAATACAACCTTACAGGGAAATGCTTACCTTCAAACTAAGTATTTGTTCTGATTGATGAAAAGACTACTATCTTGAGGAATTTGGGATTAAATAATTGTAAGTTTCTTCCTAGGTTCTGGCCTTTCTAGGGAGTTTTTCCTAGCCACCATGCTTCTACACCTGCATTGCTTGCTGTTTGGGGCTTTAGGCTGGATTTCTTTACATCACTTTGTGACATCAGCTATGTAAGAAGGGCTTTATAAATATATTTGATTGTGGAGGTAGCCGGGAATCAAAGCCAGGAGATTAGCCATTCCATCCTGACTCCAACATGGCAATCTATTTCCATACCTGGCAAGCCATGTGGTCAGTTCTTGAGACAACACAGATTAAATCAACAGTGAATTAGCTCTGTGTAATTTGACGTTGTTCCTGTTGTGAGGCAAAATCCTCTAGAATGGCTGTCAGGTGTTTCTAATAAAGCTTTAGGGTTGTTTGAATTTGTTTTGGAGTCAAAGCAGGATCTGAGTAAATTGGATCCAGCAGATATTTGGTCTCCAAGTAGCACTTTGGAAGCTGCGATATAAAACTGATCTATCCCATTCCAGATTACATTCTGACCCCAGGGGATAAACATTTAGAGCAGGATGATCGTCTTTAATGCCATCATGTAGGAATTCCACAGACGAACATACGCAGTGTTTCCCCTATATTAATTTCGTTGCGGTGGCCTGCCACTGCTAAATTGTTCCCACCGCTGCTAAAAATATGTCATATATATATATATATATATATACACTACCGTTCAAAAGTTTGGTGTCACATAGAAATGTAATTGTTTTTGAAAGAAAAGCACTTTTTTTTTGTCCGTTAAAATAACATAAAATTGATCAGAGATACAGTGTAGACATTGTTAATGTTGTAAATGACTATTGTAGCTAGAAATGGCAGATTTTTTATGGGAATATCTACATAGGCGTACAGAGGCCCATTATCAGCAGCCATCATTCCTGTGTTCCAATGGCACGTTGTGTTAGCTAATCCAAGTTTATAATTTTAAAAGGCTAATTGATCATTAGAAAACCCTTTTGCAAAACTGTTGTCCTGATTAAAGAAGAAATTAAACTGACCTTCCTTAGACTAGTCAAAATGGCCAGCAACAAAGAACTTTCTTCTGAAACTCGTCAGTCTATACTTGTTCTGAGAAATGAAGGCTATTCCATGCAAAAAACTGAACATCTCGTACAACGCTGTGTACTACTCCATTCACAGAACAACGCAAACTGGCTATTTAATGAAGCTGCCAGTTGAGGACTTGTGAGGCGTCTGTTTCTCAAACTAGACACTAATGTACTTGTCCTCTTGCTCAGTTGTGCACCGGGTCCTCCCACTCCTCTTTCTATTCTGGTTAGGGCCAGTTTGCTCCGTTCTGTGAAGGGAGTTGATTGAGAAATGTGTCTGTTATTTGAACTCTGTGAAACATTTATTTGTTGCAATTTCTGAGATGCAGTTAACTCTAATGATCTTATCCTCTGCAGCAGAGGTCTCTGGGTCTTCCTTTCCTATGGCAGTCCTCATGAGAGCCAGTTTCATCATAGTGCTTGATGGTTTTTGTGACTGCACTTGAAGAAACATTTAAAGTTATTGAAATTTTCCGCATTAACTGACCTTAGTGTCTTAAAGTAATGATGGACTATTTCTCTTTGCTTATTTGAGCTGTTCTTGCCATAATATGGACTTGGTCTTTTACCAAATAAGGCTATCTTCTGTATACCACCCCTACCTTGTCAGAACCCAACTGATTGGCTGAAATGCATTAAGAAGGAAAGAAGTTCAAAATGTACTTTTAACAAACTTTTAACAAATCTATTTCCTAGCCACTGTGCTTCTACACCTGCATTGCTTGCTGTTTGGGATTTTTGGCTGGGTTTCTGTACAGCACTTTGAGATATCAGCTGATGTAAGAAGGGCTATATAAATACATTTGATTTAGGTGACTGAGTATGTAAAGCTGTCAAGGCAAAGGGTGGCTACTTTGAAGAATCTCAAATATAAAATATATTTTGATTTGTTTAAAACGTTTTTGGTTACTACATGATTCCATATGTGTTATTTCATAGTTTTGATGTCCTCACAATTATTCTACAATGTAGAAAATAGTAAAAATAAAGAAAAACCCTTGAATGAGTAGGTGTGTCCAAACCATTGACTGATACTCTATGTATGTGTGTGTATATATATATATAAATAGATAGATCTACACATTTCTGCTGAGATGGGCTTTTAAATGGATAGTGGTTGTCTCAATGACTGGAAGCCTATGGGAACAGCTGGCATGTAATTGAGCTAATACTAGTAGCAGTGCACCCCCCACCACACCCTTGCCAAAACACTGCATATCCCTTTAATTCCACAGTAGATGTCACTTTAGAGGAAATTCAACACACAGTTGCTCCGTATACAGAAGTAATGTCTTTACAAAAGGACATTGAGAACAGACCGACACACACATACACAAACAGAACACACAACCAGCTAAGGTGAGGACATTTAAACAGCATGCAACATCTCTGGTTAACTCCATTCACCCATGCTTGTGTTAAACCCTCTCTGACCTAAGCTTCTCTCCACTGTGTCCATTCAGTTCCAGAACATGAACAACATCATCACCTTCCCTCTGGACAGCCTGCTGAAAGGAGACCTGAAAGGAGTCAAAGGGGTGAGGAACACTATCCTCCATGTCTCTATGTTGGACACTGACACTATCCCCCATGTCTCTATGTTGGACACTGACACTATCCTCCATGTCTCTATGTTGGACACTGACACTATCCTCCATGTCTCTATGTTGGACACTCACACTATCCTCCATGTCTTTATGTTGGACACTGACACTATCCTCCATGTCTCTATGTTGGACACTGACACTATCCTCCATGTCTCTATGTTGGACACTCACACTATCCCCCATGTCTCTATGTTGGACACTGACACTATCCTCCATGTCTCTATGTTGGACACTGACACTATCCTCCCCATGTCTCTATGTTGGACACTCACACCATCCTCCATGCCTTTCTGTTGGACACTGACACTATCCCCCATGTCTCTATGTTGGACACTCACACCATCCTCCATGCCTTTCTGTTGGACACTGACACTATCCCCCATGTCTCTATGTTGGACACTCACACCATCCTCCATGCCTTTCTGTTGGACACTGACACTATCCCCCATGTCTCTATGTTGGACACTCACACTATCCTCCATGCCTTTCTGTTGGACACTGACACTATCCCCCATGTCTCTATGTTGGACACTCACACCATCCTCCATGCCTTTCTGTTGGACACTGACACTATCCTCCATGTCTTTATGTTGGACACTCACACTATCCTCCATGCCTTTCTGTTGGACACTGACACTATCCCCCATGTCTCTATGTTGGACACTCACACTATCCTCCATGTCTTTCTGTTGGACTGTGTGGTGTTTGTTATTAGACCTCTATAGGGATTTGTATGAAGGTAAAGGTTCTCCTATTACCCTGCTCTACTGTGGTAACTCACGCTTCTGTGTGTGTGATGGTAATTACTAGGTACTAGCAATGTTTTGTACCTGGTAGAGAACAGAGAAGCTGTATGAGATGAGTGTTTTCCTGCTGGTACAGTGTTACCCCAGACCCCATGATTTCCTGTGTGTGTGTGTGTTGGGGGTGGAAACTATAAACAGCATACCACTCTTGCACTAGCCAACACATTAACTACACTCCATCACACATGTCAAGTCTGGGACCAGCACACTCATTCTACTAGCTCCAGGACAAACCAGTTAGCCAGCCAGCGTGTGATGAGGCAGACCGCATACTGCAGGAATGCAGTCAGAATCCTCAAATCAAATCAAATCAAATCAAATTTTATTTGTCACATACACATGGTTAGCAGATGTTAATGCGAGTGTAGCGAAATGCTTGTCTATATCCTGTCTATATCCATGGGAGGCCAGCCCCAGACAGCCCAGCCCAGACACCCCTCCAGTCCTCCAGTCTACCAGGCCCAGCCCAGACACCCCTCCAGTCTACCAGGCCCAGCCCAGACACACCTCCAGTGTACCAGGCCCAGCCCAGACACACCTCCAGTGTACCAGGCCCAGCCCAGCCCAGACACCCCTCCAGTCTACCAGGCCCAGCCCAGACACCCCTCCAGTCTACCAGGCCCAGCCCAGACACCCCTCCAGTCTACCAGGCCCAGCCCAGACACCCCTCCAGTCTACCAGGCCCAGCCCAGACACTCCTCCAGTCTACCAGGCCCAGCCCAGACACTCCTCCAGTCTACCAGGCCCAGACACGCCTCCAGTCTACCAGGCCCAGCCCAGCCCAGACACGCCTCCAGTCTACCAGGCCCAGCCCAGCCCAGACACTCCTCCAGTCGACCAGGCCCAGCCCAGCCCAGACACCCCTCCAGTCTACCAGGTCCAGCCCAGCCCAGACACCCTCCAGTCTACCAGGCCCAGCCCAGCCCAGACACTCCTCCAGTCTACCAGGCCCAGCCCAGCCCAGACACCCCTCCAGTCTACCAGGCCCAGCCCAGCCCAGACACCCCTCCAGTCTACCAGGCCCAGCCCAGCCCAGACACCCCTCCAGTCTACCAGGCCCAGCCCAGCCCAGACACCCCTCCAGTCTACCAGGCCCAGCCCAGCCCAGACACCCCTCCAGTCTACCAGGCCCAGCCCAGCCCAGACACCCCTCCAGTCTACCAGGGCCCAGCCCAGACACGCCTCCAGTCTACCAGGCCCAGCCCAGACACGCCTCCAGTCTACCAGGCCCAGCCCAGACACTCCTCCAGTCTACCAGGCCCAGCCCAGCCCAGACACCCTCCAGACTACCAGGCCCAGACCCAGCTCCAGTCACCAGGCCCAGCCCAGCCCAGACACCCCTCCAGTCTACCAGGCCCAGCCCAGCCCAGACACCCTCCAGTCTACCAGGCCCAGCCCAGCCCAGACTCACCTCCAGTCTACCAGGTCCAGGTCCAGCCCAGCCCAGACACCCCTCCAGTCTACCAGGCCCAGCCCAGACACTCCAGTCTACCAGGCCCAGCCCAGCCCAGACACTCCAGTCTACCAGGCCCAGCCCAGCCCAGACACCCCTCCAGTCTACCAGTCCCAGCCCAGACACCCCCCAGCCCAGGCCCAGCCCAGCCCAGACATCCCTCAGTCTACCAGGCCCAGCCCAGCCCAGCCCAGACACCCCTCTAGTCTACCAGGCCCAGCCCAGCCCAGACACCCCTCTAGTCTACCAGGCCCAGCCCAGCCCAGCCCAGACACCCCTCCAGTCTACCAGGCCCAGCCCAGACACCCCTCCAGTCTGCCAGGCCTCTAATCCCATCAGCACTCATTACTTTCTGCTCTGACCTCTGCACCACAACCATGTGGGTCACAAGTGCCACTGTCTGATGTGTACTAGCACTAATGAGGCTGTTCCCTCTATCTTTCTCTCTTTTTGTCTGTCTGTCTCTCTCTTTCATTCGCTCTCGCTCTCCTAAGAAAGACTACTAGCTAGTCACTAGCTAGCTACAGTACTCCCTAGTTACCCCATGGCTTCTCATCACTCATACATTCTCCAAGGACTCTTGCTTTCTTGGAGGACACTCTTGTTTCTGTCTCTTGCCCTCTCCCTCTGTCTTTCTCTCTCTCCGTTGTAACTTTGGCATCGACAGGCTACATCAGACTTGTGTACAGAGCCTCTCTTGTCTGCCGAGAGTGAAGCCATAGGCCTCTGAACTGTGAACACTGACAGAGAGGGAGAATGGTGCAGATCTGGGGACTGGGGACTCTCCTTACACTCTTGACATGGTGACTGGGGACTCTCCTTACACTCTTGACATGGTGACTGGGGACTCTCCTTAACTCTTGACATGGTGACTGGGGACTCTCCTTACACTCTTGACATGGTGACTGGGGACTCTCCTTACACTCTTGACATGGTGACTGGGGACTCTCCTTACACTCTTGACATGGTGACTGGGGACTCTCCTTACACTCTTGACATGGGGCTAATGAGGTGCTAGTCATGGTGCTCTGCTCTGACTCATTTATCCTGTCTATCCATTACCACTGAGGGAGGGAGGGGAGAGCGAGAGAAAGTATGTTTGTGTGAGTGAGAGACAAAGTGACGAATTGAAGACTTTCCATCCCAGCTTGCAATGCGTACCGTTCGCTATCCCCCCTCACTTCCTCATCATTATTCCTCTTTTCCTCTCCCAGGGGAAGTACCTGTGGAGAGCAGGAGGAAGGTGTCTAGACCAGCCTGAGTAGTGTTGGGTAGGGAGTGAGAGAGAGAGACCCTCCATCCCAGACACACCGCTCTAGCCTAATTAGGGTTTCATCTAGTCTGACTCAAACATAAAACAGACTCTCCTGTCCTTCCTGCTCCCATAATCATATTGCTATATTTCCCAAATCACCTGGATATCATCAAGAGGAGACCACGTCAGATTCAATAGTCTTATGTTCATTGTGAGTATGTCACAGACATGGATACTGTTCAGTAAATGCATTGTGTAAGTATGGCTGGGGGTTGAGTTAAAGCACTTTGTAGAGACGGTTAAAGCACTTTGTAGAGTCGACAACGTTAGCTTGACATTGGCTCGTATATTTTCAGTGACTGCGGTCTGGGATGGTACTTAGCCGTTCCCATGGGAGACTGACAGTAATTGAGCTGAGATTACAGGGCTTTCACACCATAACCATTTAGTTCAAAACTAATTTGAGGCTGTTTTACGCTCCACTCATCTCTTCTTCCTGCTGTTCCCACCTCAACAGGGAAAGGATGTTGAGGATTTGACATGCTGCTCTGTGGAGTTATGAGGTTAGGACCCCTGCGTTTTCAGTTTCCTTTCACTTTGGAATTTTGATGTTACTTCCGTATGGACGGTGAATGACTCATACACTCCTGACCTGCGGCACTGTGAACTCAGTGTGTGTGTTTGCGTATATGCATTCATGTGTGTATGCGTGCATGCCTACCTGCCTGCGTGCGTGTGTGTAGGCCTATGTGCCTGCATGCATATGTGTGGGTGTGTGTTCAAGGTTACAGTGTTTCTGGCTACACTAGCCTGGGTCCAGTCTGCTTCTACTGAGTCAAAGACAGCCCTAGAAAGCTTAAAGTAAGCCAAGATTCATATTGGTTAAGTACTTCAGTTGGAACGTCATACACTGTATGTGAAGTTCTACTGAAATCTCCTTAGTCCAAACTGGAATAGGACACAACTAACGATGACACAGCATACACTCGCTGTCTGTCTGTGGCAAAGTGCTGGCTAATGCCCTCTTACTTGGTGGAAAGGTTATTGTTGCTGACTGGGGCCAACAGCTCCACCTAACCCACCTTCCAACTCCAAACACTGAACATAAACAGACTGGTGGAAAGAGCTGAGGCCACCAAACACCAGAGCCATGGGGATTTACAGACTGGACTGGACACTGGGATGACGTCATCCCCGACTGATGTGAGCCCAGATGATCCCCCTCCCATAGTGGGCCAGTGAATTGTGAAACCCACCCGCCCACACGGAATGATCACTGAGCCTTTTAGCTCCTAGCACCTCTGCCAAAGGAATGATCTCACCTTTATTCCTCACCAAGAACAGATTAGGGAGTGGTAGTATCATAAATCATGGGTTTTTAACAGGTGCTCTTGACCACAGCAAGAACAGGTTGAAGTTGAAATCTGTCATTTTTATGTTTAGGTTTGAGGTCTTGAAAAGGCCCTTACAGGTCACATTCCAATTCACTGGACAGGCATGTAGGCCTACCACTACTGCACCTCCTCAACAGTGGAGACATTCCATTCTGAAGCACTGGAAAGTACACTTAACATTTGAAGCCTTAGAGGCCACCGGTGGCTATTGACCATGTTCACTAAGACAAGGACAGTAGTGTAGAAGTCTAGAATAAAATTAAACCAGGTGGTACCATTTGGGATGCATCCTAGAACTGTAAAAATGAGATTCAGGCAATATGTTTAATATGACAGCAAAATAGCTCCAGATTGATTGTAATAATGCGGTAGTACATTTATTGTAACAAAGCTTTAAAAAGATGATCTTTTGTTCCAGGATGCGTCACATTTTATACCACCACCTTTTTTCATTCCAGTTAATGACATTATAAAAATGCCTTTATGGCATGCACTGAAATAATGATTTGATTTGAAAAATACTGTTACATTTTAAGGCTTCAGCAGAAAGGAGCAATACCATTTAGAAAATCATGATACTGTAGCAACCAGTGCTCTCTGAAGTTAGTGATCAGGATGCAGTCAGAAAATCATGATACTGTAGCAACCAGTGCTCTCTGAAGTTAGTGATCAGGATGCAGTCAGAAAATCATGATACTGTAGCAACCAGTGCTCTCTGAAGTTAGTGATCAGGATGCAGTCAGAAAATCATGATACTGTAGCAACCAGTGCTCTCTGAAGTTAGTGATCAGGATGCAGTCAGAAAATCATGATACTGTAGCAACCAGTGCTCTCTGAAGTTAGTGATCAGGATGCAGTCAGAAAATCATGATACTGTAGCAACCAGTGCTCTCTGAAGTTAGTGATCAGGATGCAGTCAGAAAATCATGATACTGTAGCAACCAGTGCTCTCTGAAGTTAGTGATCAGGATGCAGTCAGAAAATCCACAATAAAGAAACAAATTAGCAGTACAATCAGTTAATCCATCTCATCATGTTTAACAGTATTTTCATCGGCCTCAGAAGCAGCAATTACGGCCACCGCTGCAGTGTATGGAGAGAAAATTACACAGGCAATTTCACCCGTTAATGTCTGTTTTTGTTTGTCCCTAATCACTGTTTATTCATTGGTGCAGGCTGGAAAAGGGTTGCAGAATCTAGCATTTGATCGAACAGCTGTTGAACGCTACCGTATTACGATGGGAAATCTGTTTAGCTGTTCAGTGGTGCAGCCACTGAAACAGTGTTGAGTTTATTGGTCGCGTACACCGTTTTGCAGGTGTTATCACAGGTGCAGCAAAATGCTTATGATTCTAGCTCCCACAGTGCAGCAATGTCTAACGATACAATAACAATACACACACAATCCCAAAATTAAAAAAAGAAAATGGAATGAAGACATGTCAGTCTGAAATATACTGAACAAAAATATAAACGTAACATGTAAAGTGTTGGTCCCATGTTTCATGAGCTGAAATAAAAGATCCCAGAAATGTTCCATACGCACAAAAAGCTTAATTTTCTCAAATGTTGTGCACAAATTTGTTTACATCCATGTTAGTGAGCATTTCACTATTTTCCAAGATAGTCCATCCACCCGACAGGTGTGGCATATCAAGAAGCTGATTAAACAGAATGATCATCACACAGGTGCACCTTGTGCTGGGGGACAATAAAAGGCCACTCTAAAAAGTGCAGTTTTAATCCAACACTATTCCACAGATGTCTCAAGTTTTGAGGGAGTGTGCAATTGACATGCTGACTGCAGGAATGTCCACCACAGCTGTTACCAAATAATTGTATGTTAATTTCTCTACCATAAGTTGCCTCCAACGTTGTTTTAGAGAATGTGGCAGTACATCCAACCTGCCTCACAACCGCAGACCACGTGTAACCACGCCAGCCTAGGACCACGGATATGGATCCACGGATATCCACGGATATGGATGTTGACTTGTTGAAATCCATCAATGAAAGGCTTGCCAAACTTGATGTCTTGAATATACTACGAGAGGACAACAATGCATTATGTGCCAGTCTAAAATTCAGCCAACGTCAGATTGATGATCTAAGGAAAGAGAACACGGCGCTGAAAGGTATTGTAGACTCTATTCATAGCAAGGTGGAGGTGGTGCAAAGGGAGAACAAACAACTTAAAGAACCTTGCTTGATGTACAGTGTCCATCAATGCGGGATAATCATCTTTTCAGGGATACCGGAGAATGACAACAGCAGAGGCTGTAAGGACACTGTCTGAGACTTTATGTCGTGCCCACAGATGTTGTGCGTAATGTCCCTTTCTCCAGAGTCCATAGAATGGGTAAGGCCTCTGGGAATAGGCCACGGGCTGTTATTGCATGTTTTGAACATTTTAAGCAAAAGGAAATGGCGAAGAGCAGGGGCAGAGAACTCAGAAACACTGATTTTGGAATGAATGATCACTTCCCCATGGAGCTCAATGAAAGGAGAAATAAACAGTATCCCATCATGAAAGAATAGTGTTGTCTGAACCAACGAGTCCTTGGTGATGGATAAACTTCACATGAACAGGGACTCTTGTAGCATAGATTTGTTTGATAAAATATATTTTTTTTATATTCAAATGTAGGAACTGGGTTCTACAGCTTGAACCGCAGCTGTCTCCACACCCTCCCCGCCTGGCCATCTAGATGTGTGAAAGTTAGTGTATAAGCTAGTGATCCACAATCATGTATGACATTCCTGGGAGTGTGTAAATTTAAATGTATTATCATACCATACCATATTGTATTACCATTCTCTATAGTTATGTACTTGAAAATGTATCACTTGACCAATTCGGCACATTTGGGCAGACTTGATGCAAAATACGGTGCAGTATTGCAATGCTTCACTGCATCAATCTGAAACTTTGCACACACACTGCTAAATCTAAAATGTGCCTAAACTGCAATATTATGGCCTTTCTCTTGCATTTCAAAGATGATGGAACAAAACAAAAAAATTGAACACTTTTTTTTTTCAATGATCTTTTACCAGATCCTATGTGTTATATTCTCCTTCATTAATTTCACATTTCTACAAACTTCAAATTGTTTCCTTTCAAATGGTACCAAGAATATGCATATCCTTGCTTCAGGGCCTGAGCTACAGGCAGTTACATTTGGGTCATTTTAGGAGAAAACTAAAAAAGAGTCGGGACTCTAGAGTAACTCCCTGGCTATTTTAATCCCATGTTCAAATCTGAGTTTGTGTGTTGTAGTGTGTCATGACAACTTCAACTACAGTATAACAAAAACATGCTCTATCAATCTTCACTTGACAAGGAAAGGGCTGCGTATAGCCTTCCTAACAAAATACATGAGTTTTTTTTAACTTGGTCAACGTAAATAATATTCATATTTTTGCTTTGACCGAAACCCATTTGGATGCATCTGTTAATGATGGGCAAATGAACATTAATGGATATAGTCTACTTGGAAGGGACAGGAATAGGAATGGTGGGAGTGTAGCACTGTACATTCAGAATCATATACCCTTTAAGAGGAGGGATGACAATATATGTCAAATAGAGGCAATATGGGCTCAAGTACATCTGCTTCACCAGGCACCCATATTGGTAGGATGTGTGTTTCGACCTCCTAGCTCTAAGGTGTCCTATCTGGATTACTTATGCACTGGGTTTGAGCAGGCCACAGATCGTAACAGAGATGCAATTATCTTGGGTGATTTTAATATAAATTGGAAGGATCATAATAGTTCAAATATAACTAAATTAATGATATATGCTGAGAGCTGTGGTTTGAAACAATTGGTTAATGATACTACTAAGTTAGGTCACCGTTCAGACGCGTGCATTGATCTGATCTTCTGTAATATACCATTGCAATGCTTAAAAGCCAGATCAATGCCAGTGGGCTGGACAGACCATAATATTGTAACCATAGCCATGAACACCAAGGTACCAAAGAAACCTCCAAGGATTGTTAAGAGAAATGTTAAAACATTTAATCATGAGTAGGACTGTTGCGGTGACCGTATTACTGGCACACGGGCGGTCACAAGTCATGAAGGCAGTCAAATTCCACCTGACTGTTTAGTAACGGTATTTAGGCTTCTCCAAGCTCTGATGCTGCTGATGGTCATTAGTAGCCTACCAAACTTGCTAACTGCCTGGTACTCAGCACTCTATTGTCCCTCTAATCCCTCTGACATAAATTAAAATCAAATTGAATCAAACACTTCATGAGCTCATTTGTGGTCACTTTTGTTAATGGTATTTTCCCCACATTGCTGTGCTTATAATGTGAAGAAAAAGTAAATGTGGACAGGTCTTCCAAAGCTTTAATATGGATAATACAGACATCGCAGGAGTGGCTTCAGGACAAGTCTCTCAGTGGCCTCGAGTGGCCCAGTCAGAGCCTGGACTTGAACCCGATTGAACATCTCTGGAGAGACCTGGAAATAGCTGTGCAGCGACACTACCCATCCAACCTGACAGAGCTTGAGAGGATCTGCACAGAAGAATGGGAGAAACTCCCCAAATTCAGGTGTGCCAAACCTGTATCGTCATACCCAAGAAGACTCAAGGCTGTAATCGCTGCCAAAGGTGCTTCAACAAAATACTGAATAAAGGGTCTGAATACTTATGTAAATATGATATTTCAGATATGTTACAGTTGTGGGTGGAGTTGTGTGTACAAATCCTGGTATATAGATCTGACTCATCGATCAAATCAAATTGTATTTGTCACGTGCGACAAATCCAACAGGTGTTGTTGACCTTACAGTGAAACTCTTACTGGCTGGTCCCACGCTCCTCACGGTGACCGTCTTGCTCCAGACACCAAAACATCCACTCTACCTCATCACTCCCCTCAACTAACTCACAATACTCCTCGCTCAGTCTATCCCAATATTCCTCTTCGCTCTCAGATTCGCCCCTCGGCTTCGCCGACCAACCCGTGTGCCTCCCCCAAAATATTTTTGGGGGGGCTGCCTCTCGGGCTTCCGTCGTGGTCGTGAACTTCGGAGTCGCCGTTGATCCTCCTGCATCTGCTTCCATGGAAGGCTTTCGTCTCCTGCCATTATCTCCTCCCAAGTCCAGAATGTCTTCTCCTCCTGGCCATGCTGCTTGGTCTGTTTGTGGTGGGATCTACTGTAACGCTCGTCGAAAGGGGTAAACCAAGGCGCAGCGTGATTTGGGTTCATCATAATTTATTAGAATGTGAACCAGCAACAAAAACAATAAAGAGACAAACAAACGAACATACAGCCTTGTAGGGCTCAAAAGCAACAATACAAAAACAAGATCCCACAAACAACGGGTGGGAAAAGGCTACCTAAATATGATCCCCAATCAGAGACAACGATAGACAGCTGCCTCTGATTGGGAACCATACCAGGCCAACATAGAAATACAAAAACGAGATTACACAGAAATAATAAACTAGAACACCCCCCAGTCACACCCTGACCTACTCCACCATAGAAAATAAAGGCTTTCTGGGGTCAGGACGTGACACCCTTGTATTGGTCAGCCTGTTGTGTGCTTTGGTGTGTGTGTTCCCAAACAAGGACCAGTTGCGTTCTGAGGCGGCTGATGTTGGTGAGATTTGGAGGATGATGGAGGCAACAGGGGAAAGAGCCTCAGATCCACAAAGTCCCTTCCACCAGGTGGCTGATGAGATATGTTAGCACGGATGCCATATTGCATCTCCATCCCAAAGCCCTTGATTGGAAGTGTACTTCGCCAGACTGCCAAGAACCCTGCCCTCATCCAGGCCAAGGTGGCGAGACACAGTAGTGATGACACCATAGGCCTTGATCTCTGCACGAGGCAGGATGCTCTTGCCAAGATTCTTGGGGTCCAACATGTGCACTGCGGCGTGTATTTGCTTCAGGCAGAAGTCTTCACGCTTTTTGATGTATTTCAGAACTGCAGTATCCTCTGCTTGGAGCAACAGTGACGTGGGCAGGGCAGTACGAATTTCTTCTCTTACATCTGCAAGCAGAGTCTAAACATCAGACAGGATGGCATTGTCTCCCTCAATCCATGCAATGGCTACTGCTGTAGTTTTAGGAGTTTCAGGCTGCTTACCACTCGCTCTCTCAAAATACATCATCCAGGAGGATCCTCTTGATGAGGCTGTCTATATCGGCAGACTGTGATGTGGCCATTTCTTGGAGAGACTTCTTCCCCTCCAGAAGACTGTCAAACGTGACAACACCACCCCAACGAGTGCTGCTGGGCAGCTTCAATGTGGTGCTCTTATTCTTCTCACTTTGCTTGGTGTGTCACGCCCGTTGAATGAAGAGGACCATGGTGCAGCGTGGTGAGCGTACATATTACTTTTTTATATGACTCCGAAAAAACAATAAACAATCCAAAAAACCTTGAAGCTAAAGGCTATAGTGCCAACAAACAAAGACAACTTCCCACACAGAAAGGAGGGAAAAGGGCTACCTAAGTATGGTTCCCAATCAGAGACAATGATAGACAGCTGTCCCTGATTGAGAACCATACCCGGCCAAAACATAGAAACACAAAATCATAGAAAAAAAGCAGAATGCCCACCCCAAATCACACCCTGACCAAACCAAATAGAGACATTAAAAGGCTCTCTAGGGTCAGGGCGTGACATGGTGAGGTAGATTGCTGCTATAACTTGATGACCCTACACATACCTAACCATTTCCTTGGCTCTCTTGTAGAGTGTATCCATTGTTTTCAGTGCCATGATGTCCTTGAGGAGCAGATTCAATGCATGAACAGCACAGCCAATGGGTGTGATATGAGGGTAGGACTCCTCCACTTTAGACCAAGCAGCCTTCTTGTTTGCACAATTGTCTCTCACCAGTGCAAATACCTTCTGTGGTCTAAGGTCATTGATGACTACCTTCAGCTCATCTGCGATGTAGAGACTGGTGTGTCTGTTGTCCCTTGTGTCTGTGCTCTTGTAGAATATTGGTTGAGGGGTGGAACTTATGTAGTACATTTTTCCTTGCCCACGAACATTCGACCACCCATCAGAGATGATTGCAATACAGTCTGTTTTCTCTATGATTTGCTTGACCTTCACTTGAACTCTGCTTCCAGCAAATTAGTAGATAAAGCATGTCTGGTTGGAGGGGTGTATGCTGGGTGAAGAACATTCATAAATCTCTTCCAATACACATTGCCTGTGAGCATCAGAGGTATACCAGTTGCATACACAGCTCGAGCAAGACATTCATCAGCATTTCACTGACTACATACCTCCATTGAGTCAAAAAAACTTCTGATTCCAGGAGGACCATGAGCTGTTGCTATCGATAAGGTATCTGATTCATCATTTTTACCTCAAATAGAAATAAAGGTTGCTTGTTGTGAACGCTGAGGGAACTTTATACACTTGACCAGATGATTCTGCGTCTTCGTTGCATTCTTCACATATGATTTGGCACAGCATTTGCATTTGTACACAGCTTTTCCTTCTACATTAGCTGCAGTGAAATGTCTCCACGCATCAGATAGTGCCCGTGGCATTTTCCTGTAAGGATTAGAGAAAAAAAAAGAAAAAAAAACCCAAATACAATTCCTCCTTTTGCAAGATAAATGTTTTAAAATGAAACATGTATAGAAATGTATGCATTAACATTCCTCATGAAAGCAGGCTCCAGCAGGCTAAAACACACATGGTAGCAAAAACTAACTAGCAGAAATGGTTAACAAGTTAGAAATTATTTAAACACACTTTGCTGTAGGCTATTATTTACTAATTAACCAAAAATCATGTATGTCATATAACATATATTCACCCCACCCAGTATTGTAATCAAAACTTGCCAGAAAGCATGTAGTCCTTGGCTCAGACAGTGTAGTAGTGTGGGCTCAATAGCATCTCATTAGTGTGCAAGATATTGAGAATCAGCTGCACATGCGATGGAAGAATGCACTGTGCATGCAGAGGGTTGCAATTCCATTGAATTGTGGATAGTTTAACCAAAATATGCCACAAGACCTAGAATTGCCTTATGTGTCCCACAAAAAAAGGTTCACTGTGTCACGCCCTGACCTTAGAGAGCCTCTATTTCTCTATTTGGTTAGGTCAGGGTGTGATTTGGGTGGGCATTCTAGTTTTCTATTTCTTTGTTGGCCGGATATGGTTCCCAATCAGAGGCAGCTGTCTATCGTTGTCTCTGATTGGGAATCATACTTAGGCAGCCTGTTTTCCACCTGAGTTTGTGGGATCCTGTTTTTTGTTTTTGTTTTTTTGCACAGTTGCTGTATAGCCCTGCAGAACTGTACGTTTGGTGATCTTTTGTTGGTTTTGGGTGTTCATCTAAAATAAAGTAAGTGTACACTTTCCACGCTGCGCTTTGGTCTCATTCCGACGACGGACGTAACACACTGTTTATAAGCTAACTTTATTGATGAATTTAAGCTAAATTCCCCAAATTCCTGGGCTTAACTTCCCAGGGAAAGTTTCTGGAAATTTACTGGAAATTATCCGACTCTTTGCAACCCTATTCCTGTATTGACACTTTGCCTGTTTGATGCTTCGTCGGAGGACATAGCCGGATTTCTTATAATCTTCCGGGTTAGAGTCCCACTCCTTGAAAGCGGCAGCTCTACCCTTTAGCTCAGTGTGGATGTTGCCTGTAATCCATGGCTTCTGGTTGGGGTATGTACGTACAGTCAGTGTGGGGACGACGTCCTCGATGCACTTATTGATGCAGCCAGTGACTGATGTGGTGTACTCCTCAATGCCATCGGAAGAATCCCGGAACATATTCCAGTCTGTGCTAGCAAAACAGTCCTATAGTTTAGCATCTGCTTCATCTGATCATCATTAGTCTACATTCTGTTTCTGAATTTAAGTTCAAATGTTGACACCTGTTTTTTTTCTGCTTTTTTCTTCACAGGACCTGAAAAAGCCTTTTGATAAGGCCTGGAAAGACTACGAAACGAAAGTGTAAGGATTTTAATATTTTACTAGCAGCAATATGAAATTAGGTTCTGGCCCATTCACATTATTGGCGTAGAGTAGAAAGACAAATCAGATGGTCATTCCATAGTCTTTTGGTCCATTAGTTTGTACTATGACCATACTGTAGCAATGTGTTCAAGCATTTTGATAACCTTTTAGATATTGGAGCTATCATAATAGTTTGCATTTGACCGTATACAGTAATTGTCATTGGTGTAGTCCAATTTGATCATCAAATGCATAGGCAATATGTTGAATGAGATGCAATGTGATATTTGTGTTGTTCCTTGTCTGTGCTTGTAATAATCACCATTTCCCAACCAACCTCACCTTGTGGTCGTCAATTAATGAATACACCCTCAATAACAAATCATCCCTTCTGTACACCCCTCTATCCACACTGACGTCATTGTGATTTTGCATGCCAGCGGTATATGACATTTTATAGCACTCTGATATATTTTCCAAGTTGCAAAGGACATTCTATACTGAAAGGGTAATACATGTTCTTCTCCAACACCAGTCTGATGACGAGACAGTACTGACTTTGTACCAAGTTCAACGTTCAACCGGATGCCATGTCTTTGACCCCGTTTTATATTCCTCCATTGATGCCCCCTCCCCTCTCTGCTAGTCTGCTGTCAATGGAGGGCAGTACTATGCTTGATCGAGAACATCGTTGTCCCATCTGCTCTGATGTTCTTTGAGGTTTGCAGATCACAATCCGATCGGTTCTCACATTTCCATAATCTCTCTAATCTCTTCGTCGGCGATTTATAACGCCTTTCATATTTCACAGACACAAGCAATGAGACTCTGCCTCGAACTCTGCTCTGGCCCCAACTGCCTTAACCCTTTACCCTCATGGGAATTGTGCTATAAGTATGGGGTAAATTTAAATGTCTCTTACAGAAGGCAAATAAAAAACATATGCATAACCATGGTAGCAATTGAAAAGGAACAGTTTCAAGATTATGGGAAAATTATTAGACCAAAGGTGAGGACACAACCGCTAATTACATTGTTGATAACAAAATCAGAAAATACTCTGGATACGTTCAGTAACATGATAAGACTACTCCTGGAAAATGTGGGGTAGGTGCAACATAAGACAAACAATTACAAGGGTTTGAGTGCGAGGGACTACCTGATGTCTCCAAGTTGCCACACAACTCTCCAAAGTGTGCACAGTTCCTAAGTGATTTCAATGCACTTTTATGATTCAAAGAAGAGTCAACTATAAGGTGTTTTTTTTAACTCTCCTAGCTGTGCCTTTTATGAATTAGAGAAAGCATCATTTGAAAGCCTGTTCTATTTCCAACATGACTAGCTAAATTATAAAATACGATATTAGTGTTAGGCTTTCCCAATGCAATTCAGGGAAACAGATAATCATTTTGGTGTGCATAGAAAGGAGCCCTGAGTGCATTCAGGTGTGTGTTCCGCTGCAAATTTTCCTTCCAAATAGACAAACACAGACTCATTATGTTCATAACAACCCAGGGTATGATGCCATGTCATCTTGAAACTGTACCTCAAACACCGTGATCATAAACATTGACATTGTATATGACATGAGTTTTATGATAAGAAAATATGAAGTTCACATTTTGATTCACTGGTGTTTGGCTTTCTTATATGACATCAAAGCTGTATTTATTAGAATCCTCAACATATAATCTTTCAAAATACATAAAGTCCTCTTAATAAAGTTGCCAAATTAGCGGGGAGGGGGTGGGGGGGGGCTGACAGAATGTCTGTCAGTCAAAACCCATGCGCAGAGCCAGAGTTGTAACTTCATATAGAGCATGTTACTGTACAGCCACTGGTTTCCAATTTAGTTGTTTATCAGTGCCCAAATCTGTCATTTTCAACCTGTATACGGGTACAAGTGTATATGGTTAAACTGGTTTGCGAGCACCCTGCTGTTGTCCCTACAGTTTGAGTTCCAGTTGATCTACTATCTCTGTGTCAACCGTCTTTCATGGCTCTTGTGGCGACTGCGCTACATGTGGCTGGTTTTAGCTGTTTCTCTATTAATGTGTTAGCTTTGTAGACGTTTTATTAATGAAAGAAGTCTCATCTTGAAGTGTTTCCGTATGACAGTTTTTGACCAAAAAAGGAAGCCACACAAAATGACTGAATACAACCCAGATGACTTTGTCTGAGGCAGATACATGTTTGTGGAGCAGCATCAGGAACTGTGACTTATTTAAGTGCCTTTATTAATCAAATTGGTGTGGCAGGAGTAACTGCGTGATTAAGGTATTTTGGAACAGCAGTAGATATTAGATTAACACTCAAGGTACTAAACGATATAACCGCCATCGATAAAAAAACAGTACTGTGCAGCCATCTTCATCGACCTGGCCAAGGCTTTCAACTCTGTCAATCACCGTATTCTTATCGGCAGACTCAATAGCCTTGGTTTCTCAAATGACTTCCTCGCCTGGTTCACCAACTACTTCGCAGACAGAGTTCAGTGTGTCAAATCGGAGGGCATGTTGTCCGGACCTCTGGCAGTCTCCGTGGGGGTACCACAGGGTTCAATTCTCGGGCTGACTCTTTTCTCTGTATATATCAATGATATCGCTCCTGTCGCGGGTGATTCCCTGATCCACTTCTACACAGACGACACCATTCTATATACATCTGGCCCTTCTTTGGGCACTCCAAATCGAGCTTCAATGCCATACAACACTCCTTCCGTGGCCTCCAACTGCTCTTAAATGCTAGTAAAACCAAATGCATGCTTTTCAACCGTTCACTGCCCGCACCCGTCCGCCCTACTAGCATCACCACCCTGGACGGTTCTGACCTAGAATATGTGGACAACTACAAATACCTAGGTGTCTCGCTAGACTGTAAAAACTCCTTCCAGACTCATATTAAACATCTCCAATCCAAAATCAAATCTAGAATCGGCTTTCTATTTCGCAACAAAGCCTCCTTCACTCACGCCGCCATACTTACCCTAGTAAAACTGACTATCTTACCGATCCTCGACTTCGGCGATGTCATCTACAAAATAGTTTCCAATACTCTACTCAGCAAACTGGATGCAGTTTATCACAGTGCCATCCGTTTTGTTACCAAAGCCCTTATACCACCCACCACTGCGGCCTGTATGCTCTAGTCGGCTGGCCCTCACTACATATTCGTCGCCAGACCCTCTGGCTCCAGGTCATCTATAAGTCTATGCTAGGTAAAGCTCCACCTTATCTCACCTCACTGGTCACGATAACAACACTCACCCGTAGCACGCACTCCAGCAGGTATATCTCACTGGTCATCCCCAAAGCCAACACACCCTTTGGCCGCCTTTCCTTCCAGTTCTCTGCTGCCAGTGACTGAAACGAATTGCAAAAATCGCTGAAGCTGGAGACTTATATTTCCCTCACTAACTTTACACATCAGCTATCTGAGCAGCTAACCGATAGCTGCAGCTGTACATAGTCCATCTGTAAATAGCCCACCCAATCTACCTACCTCATCCCCATATTGTTTTTATTTACTTTTCTGCTCTTTTACACACCAGTATCTCTACTTGCACATCATCATCTGCTAATTTATCACTCCAGTGTTAATCTGCTAAATTGTAATTACTTCGCTACTATGGCCTATTTATTGCCTACCTCCTCACGCCATTTGCACACACTGTATATAGGGCTTTCTTTTTTTCTATTGTGTTTTCTATTGTGTTATTGACTGTACGCTTGTTTATTCCATGTGTAAAACTGTGTTGCTGTTTGTGTCGCACTGCTTTGCTTTATCTTGGCCAAGTTGCAGTTGTAAATAAGAACTTGTTCTCAACTAGCTTACCTGGTTAAATAAAGGTGAAATAAAATTTTAAAAATAACATTTAGGGACTGTACCAATATCGCAATATTCGTTAGTTTCGCGGCAATGTAACTTCTTTAGGAAAACAGCCGTAATGGTGGAAACAAACATAATTATGTTGTCATCCAGAGTCACATTTATTTATTTTTAAAGCTATAGCACACAATATTTTACGTACAACGTTTAAATCCAGCGAGAACTAGGAATGTGAAAAAACATCTAGCTGGAGCTCGTCTGAGCGGTTGGATGGATATGCCCTCACCCGCTATATACATAATGCTGATTGGTTTGGTTCTTGCCTCTATAGTGCTGTCTGGTTAGAATGTGATTTGAGACCCATTACTGCAACTTGTTCACTACCACACACACACCGGACACAGCTGCATTCATTTGAAGATGTTTATATACTTCTGGTTTGTCAATGGACACAGCACTTCTTCTCCCAATGGCATGTAAGGACACTCTACTCGATCTGTAGGACGCCACCCTATACAGAACCAAGTTGTTGTTTATATCGACTGATATCATCAGAAATCAAGCGACATGAATCAGAAAATGGGGCGCCACCTGACCCACTAGTTGGTCAGAAGGTTCAAATCAACGTTTCATATCGTGGTGTAGATGTACTGTAGATCGAATTGCACTCAAGAAATTTTAGCGGGCTATCCCGGGCTAAAAACACTTTTAAAAATCCATTACGTACCTTTGATGAAGGGAAAGGACATCAGAAGATCTTCTTCTAGTTTCAGTTACAGCACAATAAAAATTATCATTACCGCTTACTTGGACATTACGATATGAAACGTTGATTTTAACCTTCTGACCGACTAGTGGGTCAGGCGGCGCCCCACTGTCTGATTCATGTCGTTTGATTTCTGATGATTGTTGTCGATTATATCGACTGATTGGTTCTGTATAGGGTGAGGAAGCGGGGTCCTGGAGTGCATCCAAGCAGACTTTTTTACACAGCAGGTTTTTAAAGTACCAAAGAGTTTGATCTGCTTAATATTTGTTTTTTGCCATGGGAAAAATATTGTGATACCTGTATCATCACAGCCCTAATCAAATCAAATTGTATTTGTCACATGTGCCAAATAGAACAGGTGTAGACCTTAACGTGAAATACTTACTTACAAGCCCTTAACCAACAATGCAGTTTTAATAAAATAGTGTTAAAATATTTACTAAATAAACTTAAGTAACACAATAAAATAGCAATTATGAAGCTATATACATGGGGTACCGGTATAAAATGTGTGGGTACAGGTTAGTCGAGGTAATTTGTACATTACGGCTGTATTAACATTGTGGTTACGCAGCCTTACAGGAGCAGACCACAGCGCTGGCTCATGCATTCACACCACTTTGCCATCAGCTTGATGCCCCCCTCTCTGTCTGTCTGTTTTGATATGATCTGTTTTTCATTTTGTTTCTTGGTTCTGATTCGTTTGGAATGGCCTTGTTGTGTCTGTGTCTTGATGCTTCCAAATGATCCAACCTGTTGACTGACTGCAGTCAGAGGTGCCAAAAACGGATGAGTCATTAACGTTGGTTTAGTGATGGACCACGGTGATGAGGGCCTAACACCCGTAACAAAATGCATGAGTGAGAGGCCGTCTGCTCTCAAACCTGAAGGAAAACCAGCATCACTTGAGTCTCACTAAGCTTCTTTATGGGAGGAGCTACATGTTGCATCTTTTTATTGGGGAATAGGCTAAGCTAGTTAGTAAATGGAAAAGAATGCTCTGTTGCATGGAATGGTCCCCCCCGAGCTCCCCCATCCCTCTGTATATTTCCTGTTTGGTGTACTGTCCACTTGTGTTAGTTTCCATGGTTGGGAATGCCACACTTTGACCCCGAATGATGTAACTTCCTGTCTTAGCACTAAGATCGAGAAGGAGAAGAAGGAGCATGCGCGGCAGCACGGCATGATCCGCACTGAGATCAGCGGGGCAGAGATAGCAGAGGAGATGGAGAAGGAGAGGAGGTTCTTCCAGCTCCAGATGTGTGAGGTGGGTAAGGAAAGTGGTGGAGCTCAGGCCTGGGTTGTCAGATTGGTGGAGCTCAGGCCTGGGTTGCCAGATTGAGTCCAGAGATGTAGTGGAGGGTTTGCTGACATTGTGAAATTCTGTCTCGCAGTATCTTCTTAAAGTGAATGAGATCAAGATCAAGAAAGGGGTGGACCTACTCCAGAATCTCATCAAATATTTCCATGCACAGTGCAAGTAAGCCCTGAAGTCATTGAAAGTTTGCATTTGACCAAATGCTCACCTCGTGGGGAAAACGGCTGATGTAGATTTGTCTCTCTCTTTAGTTTCTTTCAGGATGGGCTGAAAGCAGTAGACAACCTCAAACCCTCCATAGAGAAGCTAGCCACAGACTTACACACGGTGAGTTCCTCAAGACTACTGTTGACATCTTTATGGGTATGTAAGAACTTGCCTTTCCTGTTGAATTCCTCAAAAGTATTCTGTGTGACTTTGTATGACACCTGTGACATTTGTATGAGCTGTCTATGACCTTGCTGTGACCTCTCCAGATAAAGCAGGCCCAGGACGAGGAGAGGAAGCAACTCACTCAGCTACGGGACGTCCTCAAGTCAGCGCTGCAGGTGGAGCAGAAGGAGGTAACACCCATAGACTTAGACAGCTCTAGGGCCTATAGCCTGGTTTAGCATGGGCAACGCCACTGAGGACTTTCACCATTTTGAAGTAGTCAACTGTGTGTGACTTCCTATGGGTTAAGGAAGGATCACATAATTCCATCCAGGTCATCAAAAGAGATCAGCCAATCAATTATACTCCAATTATGTTCCCTCAAAGCTGCGAGCGCACAGTAGCCCGAGGCTGCCGCGCAGAAATCAGCCCCCAAAGAAATGCACGAGATTATACTCAACTTTCGAGAGCAGTGGTCACCAACCGGTTGATCGCGATCGACTGGTCACTCTCCGAGGCATTCATAGCGATGATAAAGCATTGTGTTTCTATTGATTTTTTTATTCGCCCCTTGCTGTTGGCGGTAGGTGCATCCGATTCAGCTGCCCTGCTCGCCGGGTAGGCAAACTGTGGCCATTTTGAGGGAACATTGCTCCTGAGAAAACCTTCCATAGCTACAGGTGGCTATAAATACACACCGTGGCTTTATACCTGTTCAGACAACAGACTCCTGGTGGCAGTATGCACCATATCTGTTTGTTTACTGACTCATAGAAGTAGTAGAAGAAGAATTGGACTGCTTCAAAATGGAGAAAGCATCTGCCCATGCCGCTGTCACAGATACAAAGGAAACCCCTCTATCAACCTTTAATGGTTACACCCACCAATGACACACATACAGTACACACACACACACGGCAACACTCTACTGGCCTAGTCTTTTCACTGTCACAAGCCCAAGCCCTCTTCTGGCCGAGTCTTTTCACTGTCACAAGGCCAAGCCCTCTTCTGGCCGAGTCTTTTCACTGTCCCAAGCCCTCTTCTGGCCGAGTCTTTTCACTGTCACAAGCCCTCTTCTGGCCGAGTCTTTTCACTGTCACAAGCCCAAGCCCTCTTCTGGACGAGTCTTTTCACTGTCACAAGCCCAAGTTAGACATCCACTAATATAGCTGTCTGTATCTCATCTAGGGATGCATTTAGGTGTTCAAAACAATGATGTACATAACCAAAGCCCCCTTCACTCCCTGTCAACTTTAGCAAGCTCATTTGAAAGAAACCCATTAATGGTATATGGTGCACTCTTACGATGTGCTTAATACTGTCTTTTACCGGATGCTTTTATCCAAAGTGACTTTTAGTTACCACATGTACTTGTGTACTTCCTGGCTCTAGCTATTATGTGGAGAATTAGGCTACTGTCTGTTTTATCAGTCTGTTCTGTTCTTTACTTCACTGCTTCCGCCTCTTTGTGAACCAAGTCTAGGAGAGTAAGTTTATCTTCTGCACCTCATTTCTGTGCTTGTCTATCTGGTTGTGGTGTTTTGTCAAGCATTTTAAATAGAGAGAGTTGGTGGTGGGGGGGGGGTGAAAAGCAAAGGTTCTCTCTGTACTTATGAAATAGTTGTTTTCCTTTTAAATTGTTGACGACTGTAACACTACATTCAGAACCCTAAAGACGTTCTTTTAGAATATCTTCCAAAGGTCTTTGCCTTGGCCCCTCTCAGCTCTGTGACGATGTGATGTCACTAGTGCATGACCCCAGGGCTCTGCTTGTCTTATGTACATAGTGTAGCAGTATCTCAATAGTCTAAAGATGCTCCCCTTCCTTGTCTCCTCTCTTCACCTGCACTAAAAGCAGTGGATGGGTGAAAGCACATGCCGCAGCCAGCATCCCGAGCCGTCATATTCTCCTATCCTGTAATTTTCAGATTAGAGCTGACAAAGAAAAGGTACCAGGAGAGGAAGCCACTGTAGACAATTGAGATGCACCCCACCCAAACTCACTGGCTGAGGTGTCTTGTGCCCACTGTACATAGATCCTTATATGTGTGTGCGTGTGTGTGTGTGTGCGTGTGCGCCGGTATTGTTGAAGGAGTCCCAGGTGAGACAGAGCGCCACCTACAGTTTGCACCAGCCTCAGGGCAACAAGGAGCATGGTACCGAGCGCTGTGGGAACCTCTACAAGAAGAGTGACGGGTCAGTTTCTCGTTTTCTTCTGTTAAACGTGTAGCATCTTAAAACATTAAAAGAACCAAATGTAAGGTCAGACCGAAAAAAACAAACACACACAAAGTTCTCTCAGGTAATTAGTGGCGAACGTGTATAAAGATGGTAGAATTCAGATATGATGTCATAGTTTAAAAACTCAGTGGATAGTATTAAAACAATGGCGTGCAATATGGTTGTGTGCCAATAAATCCGTTTTTCAAATTGCCCGGCGTCTTGAAGCAAAAATGTTGATCATGTATATACTCTGCTCATGACCATACACGAAAATAGTAACAGAGAGCAATGTACAATACATCAAACTTAACAAAACAAGGAATTTGTGGTAAGTTTATGGGGGCCGCCATCTTTATGGACCTATCTTATTGCTGATACAGCATGTAAGGAAATCCATATTCCATGTTATTTTTATGGTTGAGCTTCTCCCTGGAGACATGAATACACTGCCCAGACTGTACCCCATTACTTATGCATGCACATATTAATGAGCACTGGTGTGGTTGACGTTAATAATTCATTAGCCATGTCTGTTCAGTTACAGTGTGGATTCATGTCGAGTTTAGTGTGTCACACTGGCACTGGGGTGTTATGTCGGTGTGTCACAATATGTCGTGTGCCCCCCCCCTCCCCACCTCCCTAGGTTAAGGAAAGTGTGGCAGAAGAGAAAGTGTTCAGTAAAGAACGGATACCTTACCATATCACATGGGACGGTGAGTAATGTGCCGACGAGCACGGACACGCACACTGACACATACGCACACACAGAGGGCAAGACAACCTAGTCCTAGCCAGTTAGCATTCATTTAAAGTAGGCTAACGGCACTAGCCTGTTCTCTTAATCGAGATGAAGCACTCCATCTCACTCATTCTGTCGAACCAGACTGTTCACTGGTTGTCAAACATCTCAGGCATCAGACATGGCCAAAATGGAGCACGTTGGGTTCATTTAGCTAAAATTGTGGTAGCTTTAGTATTAGAATCACTCGAACACCTCAAAGAATGTTATACACTACATGACCAAAAGTATGTGGACACCTGTCGAACATCTCATTCCAAAATCATGGGCATTAATATGGAGTTGGTCCCCCCTTTGCTGCTATAACAGCCTCCACTCCTCACTTTCCACTAGATGTTGGAACATTGCTGCAGGGACTTGCTTCCATTCAGCCACAAGTGCATTAGTCAGGTTAGGCGATAGGGCCTTGCTCGCAGTCAGCGTTCCAATTCATCCCAATGGTGTCCAATGGGGTTTAGGTCAGGGCTCTGTGCAGGCCAGTCAAGTTCTTCCATACTGATCTCAACAAACCATTTCTGTATGGACCTCGCTTTGTGCACGAGGCATTGTCAAGCTGAAACAGGAAGGGGCTTGTAGAATGTGATTGTATGCTGTAGCGTTAAGATTTCCCTTCACTGGACCTAAGGGGCCTAGCCCGAACCATGAAAAACAGCCCCAGACCATTATTCCTCCTCCACCAAACTTTACCGTTGGCACTATGCATTGGGGCAGGTAGCGTTCTCCTGGCATCCGCCAATCCCAGATTCCTCTGTTGGACTGCCAGATGGTGAAGCGTGATTCATCACTCCAGAAAACGTCCACAGGCGGCAAGCTTTACACCACTCCAGCCAACACATTGCGCATGGTGATCTTAGGCTTGTGTGCGGTTGCTCGTGGCCTACCACTTCGCAGCTGAGCCATTGTTTCTCCTAGATGTTTCCACTTCACAATAACAGCACTTACAGTTGACCGGGGCAGCTCTAGCAGGGCAGAAATTTGACACACTAACTTGTTGGAAAGGTGGCATCCTATGACAGTGCCACGTTGAAAGTCGCTGAGCTTTTCAGTAAGGCCATTCTACTGCCAATGTTTGTCTGTGGAGATTGCATGGCTGTGTGCTCAACTTTACATACCTGTCATCAACGGGTGTGGCAGAAATAGCCAAATCCACTAATTTGAAGAGGTGTCCATATACTTTTGTATATTTAGTGTATATATCCTGTATGCATCCCAAATCGCACCCTATTCCCTAGATAGTGCCCTACTATTGACCAGGGCTCTGGTGCCGTTTGGGACACAGGCCTTGTGTCAGGCTAGCCCACTGAGTGACTTTACAAGCACCAGGGACTCACCGGTCTATTGATTTCCTCTACTCTGCTTTCGCTAAAGCAGGCTCTACTTCACTCCATTACCCTAGATTTACTCTCTCTCTCGCTGTCTCTCTCACTTCATCGCTGTCTTAAGTCATCTTCCTCTCGCTCTCTCGCTCTCTGTCTCTCTCTATCTCTCTCTCCCTCTTTCAAAAGGCACACATACACAAACACGCCAGGTTGAGGGAGGGGAAGGAATCAGGGTTGGTTTTGAAGCACCCTGAGCACAAACCGTGGCCTGGTTTCGTCCACCACTGCAGAGCACCACAGTCAGCAGACAGGCCCATGCTAACAGACCTTAACACAGGGGGAAATATTCCTTATGAAAACATCATAAGAGAGCCTCAATGTTATGTTCTAATAACTAAGGGGGAAGAGTAATGTAGTGTTATGTTGTAATGACTGAGGCAGAGGTAGTGTTATGTTGTAATGACTGAGGGGGAGGTAGTGTTATGTTGTAATGACTGAGGGGGAGGTAGTGTTATGTTGTAATGACTGAGGGGGAGGTAGTGTTATGTTGTCATGACTGAGGGGGAGGTAGTGTTATGTTGTAATGACTGAGGGGGAATGTCGCAGTGCTGTGCTAATTCACAGGTAGACCTGTATGTGATTGCGATGCATTTTTAGGGGTCATAATATGTTTACTTTCATAGTTTATGATTTATAATGTGAGTCCATGTAGGCTAAATGGATTAATTGGGTAAATTGACACTGGGTGAAGCTTTGTAACATTGCTAGTCCTAACAGGTATTTTTGGTGTGGCAGGGTGTAGTTTCCTTCATGCTTTCTGTTTGCTGATGTGCTGATGTTCTTCTTTCCTGTCCTCCTCCTCCTCCTCTCTCTCGCTCTCTCTCCTCCCCCCTCCTTCCCCTTCAGACAAACCGACCGCCGGCAAAACTCAACCTCCTCACCTGCCAGGTGAAACACAACCCAGAGGAGAAGAAGAGCTTTGACCTCATCTCACGTAGGTTTACTCTGCCTTTTACCCCCTCTATTCCCTCTGTGTGTTATAGGAATACCACTACAAATGGACCCTGCTGGGTTCTCACAGGGCCTACCCTGCACACTGCGGTACCACACCTTGTGTTCTCACAGGGCCTGCCCTGCACACTGCGGTACCACACCTTGTGTTCTCACAGGGCCTGCCCTGCACACTGCGGTACCAAACCTTGTGTTCTCACAGGGCCTGCCCTGCACACTGCGGTACCACACCTTGTGTTCTCACAGGGCCTGCCCTGCACACTGCGGTACCAAACCTTGTGTTCTCACAGGGCCTGCCCTGCACACTGCGGTACCAAACCTTGTGTTCTCACAGGGCCTGCCCTGCACACTGCTATACCTCAACTTGCATTCTCAGAGGGCCTGGCCTGCGCCTCATCGGCTGTGATTTGGAGTCCCATAGGGCGGCGCACAATTGGCCCAGTGTCGTCCAGGTTTGGCCAGTGTAGGCCGTCATTGTAAATAAGAATTTATTCTTAACTGACTTGCCAAATAAAATAAAGGTTCAAATAAAATATATATATATATTAAATTTGTAAATCTGATAAAGGAAATGCTGGCTTATAGACATGGCAGAACAAGACCGGATGCTTTGTTGGGAAGAATGACAGTGCTCGTTATTGAGTAGAGAGAAATCTACTGCAGAAAAACAAGTGCA